>NC_047018.1:18962685-19562756 GCF_902652985.1 Pecten maximus
TTTTGAAACTGTAAAACATCAGAGATAACTGTTTCATTATGTAAACAAAAATTGTTACCAATCTATTCAGAATTTCACTACTGGGATTATAACAATCTATCCAACATCACTACTGGATAATACATTATCATACCTTCACTACTGGGACTTTTATAGACAATCTCTCTACATCACTACTGGGAATTAATATATACAATCATACTCACACTGGGAATTATATTACAATCTATCACATTCATACTGGGATTAATACAATATATCATACATCACTACTAGGATTATATAACATCTATCATACATCCACTACTGGGATTATAGACAATCTATCATACATCACTACTGGATTAATACAATCAACATCCAATACTGGGAATTATATTACAATCTATCCCTAAATCACTACTGGGATGACTTACTTCGAGGATAGTAAGGCAAATTTACGGCGGAGAGTCAGTAATGAGGAAGGGGACACATCAGGAATCATTTATATACAATCTATCATATCATCATACTGGGACATTATATACAATGCATTACATCACTACTGGGCGATTCTATTACAATCTATCAACAATCACTACTAGGATTATATACAATCATACATCACTACTGGGGATTATATTACAAATCTAACCATACATCACTAAGTGGGATTATAACAATCTATCATTACATCACACTGGGGTTATTATACACATCTATCATACATACACTACTTGGAATTATATACAATCATACATACTACTGGGGTTGGGTTGGTTATATACCATCATTAACAATCCTACTGGGATTATATACCATCATACATCACTACTGGGATTAAATACCATCATACATCACTACTGGGATTATATACCATCATACATCACTACTGGGATTATATACCATCATACATCACTACTGGGATTATATACAATCATACATCACTACTGGGATTATATACAATCCATCATAAATCACTACTGGGATTATATACCATCATACATCACTACTGGGATTATATACCATCATACATCACTACTGGGATTATATACCATCATACATCACTACTGGGATTATATACAATCATACATCACTACTGGGATTATATACAATCATACATCACCACTGGGATTATATACCATCATACATCACTACTGGGATTATATACAATCATACATCACTACTGGGATTATATACAATCATACATCACTACTGGGATTATATACCATCATACATCACTACTGGGATTATATACCATCATACATCACTACTGGGATTATATACCATCATACATCACTACTGGGATTATATACCATCATACATCACTACTGGGATTATATACAATCATACATCACTACTGGGATTATATACAATCATACATCACTACTGGGATTATATACAATCATACATCACAACTGGGATTATATACAATCATACATCACTACTGGGATTATATACTATCATACATCACTACTGGAATTATATACAATCTATCATACATCACTACTGGGGTTATATACCATCATACATCACAACTGGGATTATATACCATCATACATCACTACTGGGATTATATACAATCTATCCTACATCACTACTGGGATTATATACAATCTATCATACATCACTACTGGGGTTATATACCATCATACATCACAACTGGGATTATATACCATCATACCTCACTACTGGGATTATATACAATCTATCATACATCACTACTGGGATTATATACCATCATACATCACTACTGGGATTATATACCATCATACATCACTACTGGGATTAAATACAATCATACATCACTACTGGGATTATATACCATCATACATCACTACTGGGATTATATACTATCATACATCACTACTGGGATTATATACAATCTATCATACATCACTACTGGGATTATATACAATCTATCATACATCACTACTGGGATTATATAAAATCATACATCACTACTGGGATTATATGCAATCTATCATACATCACTACTGGGATTATATACAATCATACATCACTACTGGGATTATATACAATCCATCATACATCACTACTGGGATTATATACAATCTATCATACATCACTACTGGGATTATATACAATCTATCATACATCACTACTGGGATTATATACCATCATATATCACTACTGGGATTATATACAATCTATCATACATCACTACTGGGATTATATACCATCATATATCACTACTGGGATTATATACAATCTATCATACATCACTACTGGGATTATATACAATCATACATCACTACTGGGATTATATACAATCTATCATACATCACTACTGGGATTATATACAATCTATCATACATCACTACTGGGATTATATACCATCATACATCACTACTGGGATTATATACAATCTATCATACATCACTACTGGGATTATATTCCATCATACATCACTACTGGGATTATATACAATCTATCATACATCACTACTGGGATTATATACAATCTATCATACATCACTACTGGGATTATATTCCATCATACATCACTACTGGGATTATATACAATCTATCATACATCACTACTGGGATTATATACCATCATACATCACTACTGGGATTATATACAATCTATCATACATCACTACTGGGATTATATTCCATCATACATCACTACTGGGATTATATACAATCTATCATACATCACTACTGGGATTATATACAATCTATCATACATCACTACTGGGATTATATACAATCTATCATACATCACTACTAGGATTATATACAATCATACATCACTACTGGGATTATATACAATCTATCATACATCACTACTAGGATTATATACAATCATACATCACTACTGGGATTATATACAATCTATCATACATCACTACTAGGATTATATACCATCATACATCACTACTGGGATTATATACAATCTATCATACATCACTACTAGGATTATATACAATCATACATCACTACTGGGATTATATACAATCTATCATACATCACTACTGGGATTATATACAGTGGACCCTCGATAATCCGAACACCTTCGTTCCCAGCCCAAACCGTCCGGATTACGAGTTTTCCGGACTACCGGATTTCGTCTACCAGGTCAAAAAAAAATTGTTGTGTAAGAGTTATCTCCCTTGACTCTATACATTAATGACGTTTCATAAACACGTCTAATAGTCAGTCATTTTAAAAAATAAATATACTTATGTTCTTGATATGATTCTTGTTTTCTTTTATTTTGTAGAAACTAAAAAATAAACAATGTTTTTAAAAGAACCTGTGAAGTGAAAGTTGTTTTATTTATAGCGGGCATATGTGACCTACAAACAACACACATGGGTTACGTCCCAGAGGTTCACAAACGAGTAGAAATTACATACGTTAAATACCTGAAATGAAATTTTTACGTAAATTATGAACCTGAAATGAAAGACCCGGTTTTTACAACTTACCAACAGTCTGTGTTTTTGTGGGTTTTTTTACTGTAAGTTAAAAACCTGAAATAAACGAACTGCTATGTACAATGTACGTTTGTTACGTAAATCAGAAACGTGAAATGAAAGACCCACTATGTACAACTTACCATTAGTCCATGCTTTTTTATATGATTTTTACGTAAGTATGAAGATACAATGAATAAGTTGCAATGTGTAGTTTGGTATGTGACACTTACTGAAGTAAATCAGGGGTATCTGACGACTTATTAGTGTGTAATTAACCCGGTTCTTGTGATCACTGCTTAATACGTAAATGTACCATGTGTGTAATTAATAACATGGATCTTTCAATGAGTCGTCATTACACGTAACGATGTTACAAGCCGATATCCTTGTTTACCCAATACAATTGTTAGTGATGTTAATTACCGATAATAAATTTATACACAACACACCAAAACAGTATGAAAGTCAAAAATTTATTGAATGGAACCAAAAACTTGTTCAGGCTCATATTAAATATTATCTAAAGGTTTTGGCATTCTTAGGGGCTGCTCATTCTTACAACTAAATAACATCAACTAACAATATTACATAATAAATTTTACTCGCTACTCAAAAGATACACCTAAACAATTAAGATACTAATTATACTATAGGGGCATGCAACCCCCAAGCTAGAGCGATCATAGCTTAGCTAGCTATGACTAATCGAGAGGAGAGAAACCTAGCTTGAGCGACCTCAAGCCACAGAGTAAGCAGTTGGTAGCTAAAAAGCAGGCAGTTCTGCTAAGACTGTTTCAGATGGGGCGACCCCCCGAGCTTGGGCGATCCCAAGCATATCATCTACATAAGAAATAAATACACAAAATATGATATAATGAATTGGGGGCAAGAAATTCCCCGAATTTATCCTCTAACTATTCCTTACTAAGAAGAGCAGCCCAAAATAAAAATGAAAATGTGACAGCTTGCATTGTAACAAAATAAAGCTTATAATTAACCAACACAGATGTACAAAAAGGTGCTGCGAGCCGGCTGCCCCAACCTGAATCAGGGAGGTAGGTTTATCCAATGCTCAGACCAGCTTGCCAGGTGTTGTCTCACCATGAGGCCTTACTTACCCCTAAACAAATGAGCCCGAAACAAGTAAAAAGACATGTAATAAATATAAATATTATAAGTAAACACATATAATAAAAACAACATATACACATGAAAAGTACAGGCAATCAAAACAAAACAACAGTATATAAATATTAAAAAGTAATTATAATATAATATAAACAATTATACACAAACCACAGTAAAGAAAACTGCAAATTATCAAAGGTGGAGGTGGGGCGGATGGTGGATGATGAATAAAACACTGCTGCTACAAATAATCACGCTGCTTGAAAATGAATGCAGGTGGCGCTATCCCCTGACGTATTTCCATTGGTCAAGAACATCACGTGATCAAAGGCGCGAGGTTAGAAATAGATATTTACTAACATGAAGACTGTGACGGGGTTTTTAAATGTTGTGTACAAACAACTATTTAGTAAACAAAATATCATTTTATACACAACACACCAAAACAGTATGAAAGTCAAAAATTTATTGAATGGAACCAAAAACTTGTTCAGGCTCATATTAAATATTATCTAAAGGTTTTGGCATTCTTAGGGGCTGCTCATTCTTACAACTAAATAACATCAACTAACAATATTACATAATAAATTTTACTCGCTACTCAAAAGATACACCTAAACAATTAAGATACTAATTATACTATAGGGGCATGCAACCCCCAAGCTAGAGCGATCATAGCTTAGCTAGCTATGACTAATCGAGAGGAGAGAAACCTAGCTTGAGCGACCTCAAGCCACAGAGTAAGCAGTTGGTAGCTAAAAAGCAGGCAGTTCTGCTAAGACTGTTTCAGATGGGGCGACCCCCCGAGCTTGGGCGATCCCAAGCATATCATCTACATAAGAAATAAATACACAAAATATGATATAATGAATTGGGGGCAAGAAATTCCCCGAATTTAAAAGCCAAATCGAAGAGGTTACAATAAAGTAACCGAATGAGAGCCCCCAAGAAAGAAATTATGTGCAAGAAGGATATGACAATGTAATATTTTTAAGAGTGTAGATAAAGTGAATCGATGATGAACTAGAAAATTATTGATTATAATCAGTACAACTAAGCACAAATTTGCCTATAGAAATTAATGCACCGTATTACATATATACACACATAATTATCATATGCTCTAAAATGAGACATTAAGAAGTTAAATGTGGTCAGTGGCACAGTAACTGGTATAAAGCTTGCAGATAAACCAAGTAATGACAAGAGTTCAAATGATTGAAAGGTTATATCACGTATGGAATAAAGCTGAAAAAGAGAGGAAAAACATACCTAATACTATAAAGTGAGATAGTATTTAAAGGAGCACTAGATTCTGCGTGTGAATGAGACAGATGCAAGAACTACATCCTTCTGATGGAGGTCTAATTAAGGAAACAGTGCCAATGATAAAGTGTTAAGGATGATAATTAGGTACTGGGAACGCACCCTGAAGATGTAAGAGGATAACAAGCTCCGTATGTCAACTATATCTACTAATAATAGACAAAGAAAGGGTTGCAGATGTCCTAAGAAAGTCAACAAACTGGTTGCCAAGACTAAGGAACTTACATACACAGAACAGGTAGTTATAATGAACCTGCCAACACTCAAACTGATTACGATGCATAAAAGGAGATACGATTAAAGTTATAAGTACTTAATGCAATAAGGATACTGAATGTAGTACAGGGCTTATACAGCTAACTTAAATAAACAAGATGTGAGTATTCCGAGAAACACCCAGAGAAGAGACTTGACTCTGTCGGACTCCAGAGAAGCAGCTTGACTCCAGGTATTTCACAGTGAAGAAAGAAATTGAGTATTCAAAACTAAAGAAGGGGCTTGACTCTACTGAACAGCAGAAATACAATAAGGATACTGAATGGTGTACAGGGCTTAAACAGCTAACTTAAATTAACAAGACTTGAGTATTTGGAGAAACACCCAGAGAAGAAACTTGGCTCTGATGAACTCCAGAGAAGCAACTTGACTCCAGGTATTTCACGGTGAAGAAAGAAAATGGAGTACTCGAAACTTATAGAAGGAGCTTGACTCTACTGAACCGCAGAGAAGCAACTTGACTCTAAAATGCCTGACTTAGAGAAGAAGCTTGACTCTACTTGACAGCAGAGAAGCAACTTGACTCTAAAATGCTTGACTTAGAGAAGAAGCTTGACTCTACTTGACAGCAGAGAAGCAACTTGACTCTAAAATGCCTGACTTAGAGAAGAAGCTTGACTCTACTTGACAGCAGAGAAGCAACTTGACTCTAAATCATTCATACTGAAAGGTCCTACTAGAGAAGAAGCTTGACCCTACTGAGCCATAGAGAAGCGACTTGACTCTAGTACCCCTGTAGTGACAAACTTGACTCCTATGTGCTACTGAGAATACCCTTGGCTCAGAGTCGCAGTGACTCATGAGAAGAGACTTGACTCGCAGACACAGCTGAGAAGACCCTTGACTCTTGAGTTGTGATTACTCATGAGAAGAGTTTTGACTCATGATTGGAGAAGCGATGACATGACTGCATAAACTAACGAATCAAAACACAGCGAAGTAGTAGCTGGTGGCATGACAAACTTGACTCCTAAGTGCTACTGAGAAGACCCTTGGCTCTGAGTCTCAGTGACTCGTGAGAAGAGACTTGACTCGCAGACACAGCTGAGAAGAGTTTTGACTCTGAGTGTGATTACTCATGAGAAGAGTTTTGACTCATGATTGGAGAAGCAAGACCTGACTACGTAAGCTAACGAATCAAAACACAGCGAAGTAGTAGGTAGCTAGTGCGGGACACTCTTGACTAAGTGCTACTGAGAAGACTACATACTTTGAGTCGCAGTGACTCATGAGAAGAGACTTGACTCGCAGACACAGCTGAGAAAACCCTTGACTCTTGAGTTGTGATTACTCATGAGAAGAGTTTTGACTCATGATTGGAGAAGCGATGACATGACTGCATAAACTAACGAATCAAAACACAGCGAAGTAGTAGCTGGTGGCATGACAAACTTGACTCCTAAGTGCTACTGAGAAGATACTGAGAAGACCCTTGGCTCTGAGCCTCAGTGATTCGTGAGAAGAAACTTGACTCGCAGACACAGCTGAGAAGACCCTTGACTTCGAGTTATGACAACTCAAGAGAAGAGTGACTTGATTGTGGTTGAAGACATGACCTGATTACCCACAAAATAAACAAATAAAACATGGCATAGGTTGGTGGCTATTGTAAGGAAAAACTTCACTTCTTATGGCTGCTGAGAAGATCCTAGACTTTAAGTTGTGATTACTCATGAGATGAGTGACTTGACTCGTAATAGAAGAGGCTTGATCTGACTGATAACTAATTAAACCTAGTACATGATAATAACAATCTAGTAACAGACTAAATAAAGTGAGGAAGAAACATCATCTCTATATATATCTATGACAAAGCTCTCCTTAACAGTTGCATAATATATTCCGCACAAGTATAAACAAGAATCTGTGACAAGTACAAGGAAAACAATAATGCTAGATACAGATAAAAGGTGTGACAGCTATGCCGTAAACCAATTATTTAGAAATATCTGTGACAAGTACATAGAAAACAGTAACGCTAGATACAGATAGAAGGTGTGAACGCGAAGATATAAATGTTTACTAGAGTAACAAGTATCGAGGATGCTCCTCTGATATCCACGCTGTAACCAAAGTCTGGTCAGGTACAACAAGTCAAAATAGACAGATTGATGAGTAATCTCACCGCTGAAAAGTCCAAGACAACTGAGTTGGAAGCATAGTAAGCTGATGCTACGATTTCCACTTTATCTGCATGTCGCTATCATCGGGAGATGGAAACGCATAATGTAGTTCGGTGAGTTTCCGAGTCGTCTGTATGTAGTTATCAAAGTTGTTCGTTGATTATCCGAGGAGTCTGCATGTCGTAATCGTCGGGAGATTGAAATTCCGACTAGTTAAGTTGTTCGGTTAGTTCCGAGTACACTGCATGTCGTAATATCGCGAGATGGAAATCTAGACTAATAATGTTGTACGTGTAGTTCCTTAATTATTTTTCCTTAAATCAGATAATTACCCCTACAAAATTAACCGTAAGCGCCAAAGAAAACGATGCAATGCCCTACAGTGTTCGACAAGACATGGGCGCTGCCATCTTGAATCCCGCACGGAATCCTGGGATCGCGCACCAAGCTGCTGGTAGTGACGCGTTCCTGACCTGCTTGGCCGCCATGTTAGATGACCCGAGACGGTTTACAAACTGATGTCTTTCGATTTCCACTAGCACGAATAAGTCACACACAAGTTAGATCCCGATAGCAAAGAAAACACATTGTGGTTGCATAAAGACTGTTAGGATCCAAATAGGAAATACACAGCTCGATGACGAATGACATTCGTCAATGTAAACTAAAGGAAATGTCCTCGACACACGTCGATAAAAATGTAAACAAACACAACACACGTGTAAATACCGTTATTGGTGTGTACTTCACTGTCGTAGGAGACGACAACTCCAGGCAAAACACTCGTAAGTTCAAAAGTCAATAGGAGTTGTTGCGACGAAAGTAAACAATAGGAGAAAATAATGATGAATAAAACACTGCTGCTACAAATAATCACGCTGCTTGAAAATGAATGCAGGTGGCGCTATCCCCTGACGTATTTCCATTGGTCAAGAACATCACGTGATCAAAGGCGCGAGGTTAGAAATAGATATTTACTAACATGAAGACTGTGACGGGGTTTTTAAATGTTGTGTACAAACAACTATTTAGTAAACAAAATATCATTTTATTACATGCATTTGTGATTGATTAAGTATCGTATCACATACTGTATGTTAGTGAATTAATTATTGCTAACTACGAAATAGCACTATGTAAAATAACTATAATAGATATTGTACGTCAAGTTGATCAAAGCAAGACCAGTCTACACTATAAAACCCTTTAATACTGTAGCATTTAGGTCGATCGTAAAGAAAAGCAATGTACCGTTATAAAAACAGAGCTACATTGTAACACAGGTAAACACCCGGGGCTATGACCTGGCAGCGGTCGCTATGACTACGCACAGTGTCAAGCGATAGTCTGTACAGCTGTCGACACGGGTGACTTGCCCGACATTTTTCTCTCCTCGTGGTGAAAAAATCGTCCGGATTATCGGGGGAAATTTACTAATGAAAAGTACTTTCCGTTCCCAAAATGGGCTTCCGGAATCGGAAACCGAATTTCCGGACTGGTGAGTACAAATAACGTTACGGAAATCCGTTCCCGTGCTTTTCCGTCCGGACTGCGAGTTTTCCGGACTATCGGCGTCCGGATTATCGCGGGTCCACTGTACAATCTATCCTACATCACTACTGGGATTATATACCATCATACATCACTACTGGGATTATATACAATCTATCATACATCACTACTGGGATTATATACAATCTATCATACATCACTACTGGGATTATATACAATCATACATCACTACTGGGATTATATACAATCATACATCACTACTGGGATTATATACAATCTATCATACATCACTACTGGGATTATATACCATCATACATCACTACTGGGATTATATACAATCATACATCACTACTGGGATTATATACAATCATACATCACTACTGGGATTATATACCATCATACATCACTACTGGGATTATATACCATCATACATCACTACTGGGATTATATACCATCATACATCACTACTGGGATTATATACCATCATACATCACTACTGGGATTATATACAATCATACATCACTACTGGGATTATATACAATCATACATCACTACTGGGATTATATACAATCATACATCACTACTGGGATTATATACAATCATACATCACTACTGGGATTATATACTATCATACATCACTACTGGAATTATATACAATCTATCATACATCACTACTGGGGTTATATACCATCATACATCACAACTGGGATTATATACCATCATACATCACTACTGGGATTATATACAATCTATCCTACATCACTACTGGGATTATATACAATCTATCATACATCACTACTGGGGTTATATACCATCATACATCACAACTGGGATTATATACCATCATACCTCACTACTGGGATTATATACAATCTATCATACATCACTACTGGGATTATATACCATCATACATCACTACTGGGATTATATACCATCATACATCACTACTGGGATTATATACCATCATACATCACTACTGGGATTATATACCATCATACATCACTACTGGGATTATATACAATCTATCATACATCACTACTGGGATTATATACCATCATACATCACTACTGGGATTATATACAATCATACATCACTACTGGGATTATATACAATCTATCATACATCACTACTGGGATTATATACAATCCATCATACATCACTACTGGGATTATATACCATCATACATCACTACTGGGATTATATACCATCATACATCACTACTGGGATTATATACCATCATACATCACTACTGGGATTATATACCATCATACATCACTACTGGGATTATATATAATATATCATACATCACTACTGGGATTATATACAATCATACATCACTACTGGGATTATATACAATCTATCATACATCACTACTGGGATTATATACAATCCATCATACATCACTACTGGGATTATATACAATCATACATCACTACTGGGATTATATACAATATATCATACATTACTACTGGAATTATATACAATATATCATACATCACTAGGGAGATTACCCTAACCTTTACACTCCCACACACAAGGGAGATTACCCTAACCTTTACACTCCCACACACAAGGGAGATTACTCTAACCTTTACACTCCCACACACAAGGGAGATTACCCTAACCTTCACACTCCCACACACAAGGGAGATTACCCTAACCTTTACACTCCCACACACAAGGGAGATTACCCTAACCTTTACACTCCCACACACAAGGGAGATTACCCAAACCTTCACACTCCCACACACAAGGGAGATTACCCTAACCTTTACACTCCCACACACAAGGGAGATTACCCTAACCTTTACACTCCCACACACAAGGGAGATTACTCTAACCTTTACACTCCCACACACAAGGGAGATTACCCTAACCTTTACACTCCCACACACAAGGGAGATTACCCTAACCTTTACACTCCCACACACAAGGGAGATTACCCTAACCTTTACACTCCCACACACAAGGGAGATTACCCTAACCTTTACACTCCCACACACAAGGGAGATTACTCTAACCTTTACACTCCCACACACAAGGGAGATTACCCTAACCTTTACACTCCCACACACAAGGGAGATTACCCTAACCTTTACACTCCCACACACAAGGGAGATTACCCTAACCTTTACACTCCCACACACAAGGGAGATTACCCTAACCTTTACACTCCCACACACAAGGGAGATTACCCTAACCTTTACACTCCCACACACAAGGGAGATTACCCTAACCTTTACACTCCCACACACAAGGGGGACAGGGATATTATCAGTAGAATCAACAGTTTCTCTACCTCATCATCAATTTTCTGCTGTTCTGTGATATCGTCCTGCGTGCGATTGGCTGACATCTCCATCACATGATCTAGGTAAGCATCAATGTTGTCGTCGGTAATGGTCACATCCGTGACAAAATCAAAAAGCTCTTTCATCGTCAATGTACACACACCCTTCTTCCTGAAGAAATCTAAAAAAAAAAAAAAAAAAAAAATATATATTTAGTCCTCAGGACCATTTGTTAATACAATGTATTGGCTAAATACAATTATCCAAGAATTCTTTGACCCTAACAGCTTTCAAAGTGGGTAAAGAGGATAAACTCATTTAAACAAACTAATATCTCTTTACTCTTCCAGATTGCTCTAAGTCTCTTGGTTATTCAAAACCTTTCTTTTTACAAAATTGAGCCTTATATAGTACTGCCCCTATTGTCCACTTGGATATGCTGGGATTATAAAGACTGAACCCTATATAGCACTGCCCCTATTATCTACATGGATAAGCTGGGAATAAATAGGATTATAGAAGTGTCACGGCAACAGGAATCAATATCATATACTATATTCAACCTAATAAGTACATCGTCAGCTTTTCTCAGGAAAAGAGGATGGGTATGTTCATTGAAACATCAGCCAATACAACATTCTAATTGAGGAAAAGAAACATAATTATACAAATGAAAAAAAATCAGTTTTATTCTCTCAACAAAAAATTTCACACAGAAATTTTCCTCTGAATGTGGTTTTATTAACGTAACCCTTTTGTGTTTTTGTAAGTTCACAGTGCACATATTAGGTATAATATGGTATTACCTAGATAGAATACGGTATTACCCAGATAGAATATGGTATTACCTAATAACCTGTTCTGATAACTGTACCTGTGATATTTGTGCAGTCTTTCCTGAGGAACTCGAGAGCATGGGGATGGTCATGCTCCACTGATTGTGATACATCGATTACATACACATTGCCTTCGTGGTATCTGTACAGAAAACAACAGAGGATATACACACCTCAAAAAATAGTCTCATTCCTTTGATTTAAATATTCAAATATACAGTACAAACATTCTTAATACAGGAAGTTTATAGACTGGTATGACTTACAGCATATTAAACTCGCTGAGGTCGGCATGTATGAGTGACACTACAGACTGATAGGACTCACAACATATTAAACTCGCTGAGGTCGGCGTGTATGAGTGACACTACAGACTGGTATGACTTACAGCATATTAAACTCGCTGAGGTCGGCGTGTACGAGTGACGCTACAGACTGATAGGACTCACAACATATTAAACTCGCTGAGGTCGGCGTGTACGAGTGCCGCTACAGACTGATAGGACTCACAACATATTAAATTCGCTGAGGTCGGTGTGTACGAGTGATATGACTTACAACATATTAAACTCGCTGAGGTCGGCGTGTACGAGTGATATGACTTACAGCATATTAAACTCGCTGAGGTCGGCATGTACGAGTGCCGCTACAGACTGATAGGACTCACAACATATTAAACTCGCTGAGGTCGGCGTGTATGAGTGACACTACAGACTGGTATGACTTACAGCATATTAAACTCGCTGAGGTCGGCGTGTACGAGTGACGCTACAGACTGATAGGACTCACAACATATTAAACTCGCTGAGGTCGGCGTGTACGAGTGCCGCTACAGACTGATAGGACTCACAACATATTAAACTCGCTGAGGTCGGCGTGTACGAGTGATATGACTTACAACATATTAAACTCGCTGAGGTCGGCGTGTACGAGTGACGCTACAGACTGATAGGACTCACAACATATTAAACTCGCTGAGGTCGGCGTGTATGAGTGACACTACAGACTGGTATGACTTACAACATATTAAACTCGCTGAGGTTGGTGTGTATGAGTGCCGCTACAGACTGATAGGACTTACAACATATTAAACACGCTGAGGTCGGCGTGTATGAGTGATGCTATAGACTGATAGGACTTACAACATATTAAACTCGCTGAGGTCGGCGTGTATGAGTGATTCTACAGACTGATAGGACTTACAACATATTAAACTCGCTGAGGTCGGCGTGTATGAGTTTACACGTGTGATACAGTGTCCGCACCATATGGATACACTGAAGATAGAGTTCTCGAGCCTTTGAATCTGAGATGTCGCAGTCCTTCAACAGTGGTGCAGGCCTGTAACAAAACGTAAGGTTCAGAGGTCAAGGTCAAGGCTGATGAGTGATATACATCATAGGGTATATTACACTTGTGACATAAGACATATGTAGTAATATTACATTGGAGAATTCAGTTGATAACTGGGTGATTCTGTAATAAACATATTACATACATAATTGTCAAACTTTAAAACATTTCCATAAATATGATCATGCTTAATCGAAGTTTCAGGCCTCAGAATAGTAGTCATACCTCGCATTTTGACAAATGAAATTCCTTAAAACTGAACATTTCAAGCTGCTGATGGAATTACCTGCTACTGGATTTTGAAAATTATGAATAATAAGTATGTTTTACTGAAATATTTTGGGTCAAAAATCAGTAATCTTACACCCAAATCATGAGGTTACAAGTATGATATTAGAACAGAATTGTATACAAACACTACAGCCTGTTGATCACTCACCAGCCATCAGTACCTATAAAGTCCATGACAAGGACGTGACTACGGAGGAACACTGGCTCTGGACACAGAATACCGGACTGATGAATCCTGTTATAGTGGAACAGTACAGACCATTAGGTACAGTTATAACATTACCAAATCAAAGTACTGGAAGTACTGTAACTGTTGAATTTAGAATTAAAACTTTTAAAGTCGAACAGCATCTATTAAAACTTTTAAAGTCGAACAGCATCTATCTCCTGGACAATCTGTTTAGGAATTAATTTAATTTAATGTAAGAAAGACCTGCATGAAGTTTGAGTTTGATCGTCCCAAGGGAACTTCACATATTATTTTTTCTTTTTCCCACCTTTTTTTTCAAAGTTTATCCTGATAATTTTCTACGCCCTACCCCTTCACCTCCTTCACCACCCAACCACTTCTGCAATTACAGCCAATTTAACACATATCAAATTAAATTGTTGAAAACAGTTGGTAAGCTGAATAGATGGTTGTTTCTGTAAAGGACTTATTTACCTGATAAGGTTCCTCATTTCCTTCTCAGCCCAAGTCTTCACCATTTTCCTGGGGTTGTGCTTACAGTAGCCATGTCTGAATCTGTTAAGATCAATATAAAACAGTGAGTTTATGGGTAACAAAGAAACACAGTATGACAAAGGAAGCCATTATTTACTCAAGGCGTGGATCAAGATCTACAACACAAAATCAGTTCATGGAATTTCCTCTTAATCATATCCTAGCTGTCATGGACAACGTCGAGGCCGAGGGTATAAAAATATAGCCCCCCCCTGGACTTCATCTTAGCAAGGTAAAAATGATATTCATAAGTAATGATGATACACAGCCCTATAACCTGACATGATCAGAGTAACAAATCATCTATTATATGATCATTGTGGGTATATGTGTGATACATCATACAGTATTATCTAGGTGTTGTACTGTCTCCTAGGAGTACAACATTCCAATAACACATTCCAGGGATGTCTATGGAATCAGTACAGTACACACAATATATGTTAGATTTGATGGTCATACGGAAGTTCTCTGAAGGGTAACATAAATATGTAACAGCACTGTTTAGAGTTATAAACTTACTTAGGTTCAAATAAACATGTTTTACTTTAGAACTTTGGTAATTACCTGAATTCTCCCGTTACATATTTGTCTCGATCCTTGAACACCAGAATGGAGGTCTTGTACACCTACAAACGAAAATTTTCATTTCATTGTTCAAAGCATAATGAATTTAATTCTAACGTAAAAGTAAATAAATGATTTGAATGTTTTACACACTTTTACTGTAACACACGTATATGAGAACTGCTCAGGCCTACACATGATTTGTAATAGTGATTTCATAACTTATCATTTGGGAAATATGGCAGGAATTTGGATAATAGAAAGTTTTAATACATATATGTGACAATCTCCTCTACTTCATTGAGGTTTCCTATAAAGCTGTAGGTAAATTTTTACACAAAACAAAAAATAATTTAGACTCAATTAAACCTCAGTTGACCTTGTAAAGTAAACTAAACTAAAACAGTCTTTGACAAATAACTAAAATGTATCTTGAGAGGCAAACGAAATGTGAAATTACACAATCGGTGCATCATTGCTAACTACAGTGACCAAATATCTAGTCACAGCCTTAAAAATCAAGGAAGAAAGTATGGTATAGTTACCACATTTATAAGTATTGTGATGACATTTTATTATATCTTAATATTTTTAATATCATCTTTGCTTATAAAATTTGATTTGAAATTTTTCATTTCATCAAATGATCAAAAGTAAGATATAACAGGTGATTTTATGATGCTCATGATTTGAACAGAGGCCATGATACGACCAATATCAGGTTGACTTGATTAAATCTGGTGAGGTGGTCACACAACAATGAGGATTTGATTAACCAGGAATATTCTGAGCAGGTAAACAGATGGAAATTGAACTACATTTAGAGTGACCTTAAACTGACCTTGACTGCACGGTCGGATCCATCTTTAGCTGTAGCATGGTACACGTTGGCCTCCTTCCCTGTACTTATACAGCCATTGATCTCGGTGATGATGCCCTTACTCAACATCTTAAACAGTATCATACGTGTGCGAGGGTCCATCACCTGTTCAGCTGTGGCTCTGTCAGCCTTGTCCTTACGCTGATACCTACAATCCATCAGGTTCACCACTGTTATTACCACTATATCACACTACCAATTCAGATGGAATACATACCTGATGTATATGTAATGGCCTATATATATACCTACAACCCATCAGGTTCACCACTGTTATCACCACTGTATAACACTACCAATTCAGATGGAATACATACCAGATATGTATGTAATGGCCTATATATATACCTACAACCCATCAGGTTCACCACTGTTATTACCACTATATCACACTACCAATTCAGATGGAATACATACCTGATGTGTATGTAATGGCCTATATATATACCTACAACCCATCAGGTTCACCACTGTTATTACCACTATATAACACTACCAATTCAGATGGAATACATACCTGATGTGTATGTGATGGCCTATATATATACCTACATTCATCAGGTTCACCACTGTTATCACCACTATATCACACTACCACTTCAGATGGAATACATACCTAATGTATATGTGATGGCCTATATATATAGCTACAATCATCAGGTTCACCACTATATGTTATTACCACTATATAACACTACCAATTCAGATGGAATACATACCAGATATGTATGTGATGGCCTATATATATACCTACAAACCATCAGGTTCACTATGGTATTACCACTATATCACACTACCAATTCAGATGGAATACATACCTGATGTATATGTAATGGCCTATATATATACCTACAAACCATCAGGTTCACCACTGTTATCACCACTATATAACACTACCAATTCAGATGGAATACATACCTGATGTGTATGTGATGGCCTATATATATACCTACAAACCATCAGGTTCACTATGGTATTACCACTATATCACACTACCAATTCAGATGGAATACATACCTGATGTATATGTAATGGCCTATATATATAGCTACAATCATCAGGTTCACCACTGTTATCACCACTATATAACACTACCAATTCAGATGGAATACATACCTGATGTGTATGTGATGGCCTATATATATAGCTACAATCATCAGGTTCACCACTGTTATTACCAGTATATAACACTACCAATTCAGATGGAATACATACCTGATGTATATGTGATGGCCTATATATATAGCTACAATCATCAGGTTCACCACTGTTATCACCACTAAATCACACTACCAATTCAGATGGAATACATACCTGATGTGTATGTGATGGCCTATATATATAGCTACAATCATCAGGTTCACCACTATATGTTATTACCACTATATAACACTACCAATTCAGATGGAATACATACCAGACATATATGTAATGGCCTATATATATAGCTACATCATTATTATGATGGTTAATACTGGATACCATTGACCTTCCAATAAAAATGGCTTTACTATTTATAAAACAAACACACACAATACATACACTAGCTTCAGATCAATTAATGACCACTCAAATTCTCAACAAAATGTACAAGTAAGTACATCAAAAATAATTTTTATTCAATTCACAATATCTGACATCTTTTCTTTGTCTCCATTAAAAGTTTTTTACATGATTTCCCTTTCTTTGAGAGCTGCCTGGTAGTACTTTGCCAGAACCAGAAGAATCAGAACTATAGTACCTGTCATTGTTCATTTTCTTCCCAGCATTCATCAGTCCCGACATCGCTGTATTTGTCAGCTTAGGGCCGGAGTATTGTTCTGTAATTGAGGAAGAAAAATATAATGGTAAATGGTCTAACAACTAGTAATGGATGTTTTATGAGTGATGTCACAGTGACTACAATGTCACCTTAAATGTACAAGATTTTAACAACAAATCGACAGGGTTTTTAGTAAACACTATAATCTTATGTACACCAAGGTGTTAAATGTACAAAATTTTAACATCAGATTGACAGGGTTTTTTGTCAACAATTTGATCTCATGTACAGTGAGGTGGTAAAACATCAACTTGTTGAGGAAATCTACCTTGATACTGTTATGACTGATACCCTGACCAGTAAATCCCTGTCAACACACACCACCACAAGGTGACCTGTCAATACACACCACCACAAGGTGACCTGTCAATACACAACACCACAAGGTGACCTGTCAATACACACCACCACAAGGTGACCTGTCAATACACACCACCACAAGGTGACCTGTCAATACACACAACCACATGGTGACCTGTCAATACACACCACCACAAGGTGACCTGTCAATACACACCACCACATGGAGATCTGTCAATACATATCACGACAAGTTGACCTGTCAATACACACCACCACATGGTGATCTGTCAATACGACACCACGACAAGGTGACCTGTCAATACACATCACGACAAGTTGATCTGTCAATACACACCACCACAAGGTGACCTGTCAATACACACCACCACAAGGTGACCTGTCAATACACACCACCACAAGGTGACCTGTCAATACACACCACCACAAGGTGACCTGTCAATACACACCACCACAAGGTGACCTGTCAATACAACACCACCACAAGGTGACCTGTCAATACACATCACGACAAGGTGACCTGTCAATACACACCACCACAAGGTGACCTGTCAATACAACACCACCACAAGGTGACCTGTCAATACTCACCACCACAAGGTGACCTGTCAATACAACACCACCACAAGGTGACCTGTCAATACACATCACGACAAGGTGACCTGTCAATACACACCACCACAAGGTGATCTGTCAATACACACCACTTCTAGGTGACCTGTCAATACACACCAACACAAAGTGACCTGTCAATACACACCACCACAATGTAACCTGTCAATACTCACCGACATTGATTTTGTCTACAAATTTTCTCATAGTTTTATCTGTTGGTTGGAAATGCTTGGGACCTTTTGTGGGATTCTGGTTTGGCTGTCGATTTGAATTGGGCTAAAACAGGGAGCGATAACTATACTACAACTGATAATTATAATGACAGTCACAAACAATCATAATTATTGAAACATACATCATTGCTACAGCTCAAGAGATTTAAATGAGTTATTTTCTCAAAGAAAGATCTTCAATTTTTATTCTTTTAAAGATATTGGCATATAATTTCATTATCAATCTATGTATCCTGTAATTAGCCCAGTGTATGCACTTATTACAGGGCAGTGAATGTTTGCTGTTATATACACTGCTATTTTTAAAATTACACAGGCACTACCTGTTGGCTGTGAGAGGTGACAGCATTGTATTTTTTGGTAAAGTCTCCTGTCATCCCATCCCAATCATAGTTATCGTCATCATCCTCCTCCTCCTCCTCTTCCTCCCAATATCCATCATCCGCTGTATTACTTTGTGTATTGTCATCATGTAGATCAAGCTCGTTAACTGAAAGATTGTAGTTATTAAATTATTATCAAGTGGTGTGTGTATATATCAGGATAGTGTGTATATATCAGGACAGTGTATGTATATCAGGACAGTGTGTATATATGTATTTATTACATTTTTACCAGTGAAATATCAAAAATTATTCATTCTATAAAAGTGATATTTTTCACTAGTGAAGAATATCATATTTTTCACAAGTGAAAAATATTACTTTTGCTGATTTGACCAATCAAATTTATGATTAGAAAATAGCAAAATTATTGACCAATCAGAAAGCCCGACATATATGTCAGCGCCTGGACAGTGGAAACTACTTTTTTTGTTTACAAATTATCGCTGAAGTCCTAGTTAGCATACAAGGTAGGGTTTTCGTTGATAAAAAATGTAATAAACAGAATATCTAACAGTGTCTTAAGTAAAACCAAATATATTTCACTCGTGTGGCTAATATTTTGATATTTTTCACTCGGGCTGCGCACTCGTGAAAAATATCAAAATATTAGCCCCACTCGAGAAATATATTTGATATTACTGAAGACACTGTTAGATATCCTCTATATATCAGGACAGTGTGTATATATGTATATATCAGTAGAGTGTGTATATATCAGGACAGTGTATGTACAGTGGACCCTCGATAATCCAAACACCTTCGTTCCCAGTCCAAACCGTCCGGATTACGAGTTTTCCGGACTGCCGAATTTCGTGTACCAGGTCAAAAAAAATTGTCGTGTAAGAGTTATCTCCCTTGATTATATACAATCCGGGACGTTTCATAAACACGTCTAATTGTCAGACTTTTTAACAATAAATATACTTATGTTTCTGATATGATTCTTGTTTTGTTTTGTAGAAAGTAAAAAATAAACTATGTTTTTAAAAGAACATGTAAAGTGAAAGTTGTTTTATTTATAGAGGGCATATGTGACCTACAAACAACACACATGTGTCACGTCCCGGAGGTTCACAAACAAGTAGAAATTACAAATGTTACATACTTTAAATAAAATACCCGGATTTTACAACTTACCATCAGTCCATGTTTTTTTTATGATTTTTACGTACCAGAAACCCCAAGCTATCTATTTAAAAGTACGCGACACCAGCGAGAACTACCCAAGATGTCCGATAATTATACTAAACCCGTATTCACTTAACAATGTGACGCTTAGTTAAGTATCAGACGACTAATGACTAATTTGTGTGTAATCAACCCAGTTGTTGTGATCACTGCTTAATACGTAAATGTGTATGTAATTAATAACATGCATCTTTCAATGAGTCGTCGTTTCACGTAACGGTGTTACAAAGCCGATATCCGTGTTTTACCCAATACAAGTGTTAATGATGTTAATTACCGATCATAAATGTATTACATGTATTTGAGATTGATTAATTATCGGATCACGTACTGTATGTTTGTGCATAAATTCTGTAACATTTAGGTCGTAGAGAAAAAGCAATGTACCGTTATAAAAACAAAAGCTACACATTGTATCACAGGTAAACACCTGGGGCTATGACCTGGCAGAGGTCGCTATGACTACGCACAGTGTCAAGCGATAGTCTGTACAGCTGTCGACACGGGTGACTTGCCCCGACATTTTATTCTCCTCGTGGTGAAAAATCGTCCGGATTATTGAGGGAAATTTACTAATGAAAAGTACGTTCCGTTCCCAAAATGGGCTTCCGGAATCGGAATCCGAATTTCCGGACTGGTGAGTACAAATAACGTTACGGAAATCCGTTCCCGTGCAATTCCGTCCGGACTGTGAGTTTTCCGGACTATCGGCGTCCGGATTATCGCGGGTCCACTGTATATCAGGACAGTGTGTGTATATATCAGGACAGTGTGTAGATATCAGGACAGTGTGTATATATCAGGACAGTGTGTATATAGAGGTTACACAACGAGTGGTTGTTGGATATGGAATTTATTTCACACGAGTAAGTTATTTTTTTAAAGTTACAAAAGACACGAGCTTTAGCGAGTGTTTTTTGCAACTTTTAAAAAATAACTTACGAGTGTGAAATAAATTCCATATCCAACAATTTCAAGTCGTGTGACCTGTTTCTACCACAATAATATGGGCTTGAATCAAAGGGAAACGTGGACAAGTATAATTTCGCGTATGCAAATAAAGTGTACCGGTGACGTCCGGGACCCGGTGATGTGACGTCATTAGATTATTGATGACGTCAATAACAATTGCAGCTTGGGTCAAAGTTCACCGTGTTAGCCAATCAAAATGCGTACAGAGTTTATACCACATGTGGTATAAACAGATTGTTAATCAACAGCTTTAATGATTAACTGATGGTCTGAGAGTTGAATAACACAGGGTATTGTGGTAGAAATATGTATATATCAGGACAGTGTGTGTATATGTATATATCAGGAGAGTGTGTATATATCAGGACAGTATGTGTATATCAGGATAGTGTGTATATATCAGGATAGTGTGTATATATCAGGACAGTATGTGTATATCAGGATAGTGTGTATATATCAGGAGAGTGTGTATATATCAAGACAGTGTGTATATATCAAGACAGTGTGTATATATCAGGACAGTGTATGTATATCAGGACAGTGTGTGTATATCAGGACAGTGTATATATATGTATATATCAGGACAGTGTGTATATATCAGGACAGTGTGTATATATCAGGACAGTGTGTATATATGTATATATCAGGACAGTGTGTATATATCAGGACAGTATGTATATATCAGGACAGTGTGTATATATCAGGACAGTGTGTGTATATCAGGACAGTGTGTATATATCAGGACAGTGTATATATCAGGACAGTGTGTATATATCAGGACAGTGTGTGTATATCAGGACAGTGTGTGTATATCAGGACAGTGTGTGTATATCAGGACAGTGTGTGTATATCAGGACAGTGTATATATTAGGACAGTGTGTGTATATCAGGACAGTGTGTATATATCAGGACAGTGTATATATCAGGACAG
The DNA here is from genome assembly GCF_902652985.1 of Pecten maximus. Lineage (NCBI taxonomy): Eukaryota > Metazoa > Mollusca > Bivalvia > Pectinida > Pectinidae > Pecten > Pecten maximus. The sequence goes on from NC_047018.1 coordinate 18,985,888, forward strand.
TGTGTGTATATCAGGACAGTGTGTGTATATCAGGACAGTGTATATATCAGGACAGTGTGTGTATATCAGGACAGTGTGTGTATATCAGGACAGTGTGTATATATCAGGATAGTGTGTATATATGTATATATCAGGACAGTGTGTATATATGTATATATCAGGACAGTGTGTATATATCAGGACAGTGTGTATATATCAAGACAGTGTGTATATATGAATATATCAGGACAGTGTGTATATATCAAGACAGTGTGTATGTATGTATATATCAGGACAGTGTGTATATATGTATATATCAGGACAGTGTGTATATATGTATATATCAAGACAGTGTGTATATATGTATATATCAGGACAGTGTGTATATATCAGGACAGTGTGTATATATCAAGACAGTGTGTATATATGTATATATCAGGACAGTGTGTATATATCAGGACAGTGTGTATATATCAGGAGTGTGTATATATCAGGACAGTGTATATATCAGGACAGTGTGTGTATATCAGGACAGTGTGTATATATCAGGATAGTGTGTATATATGTATATATCAGGACAGTGTGTATATATGTATATATCAGGACAGTGTGTATATATCAGGACAGTGTGTATATATCAGGACAGTGTGTATATATCAGGACAGTGTGTATATATCAGGACAGTGTATGTATATCAGGACAGTGTGTGTATATGTATATATCAGGACAGTGTGTATATATCAGGACAGTGTGTATATATCAAGACAGTGTGTATATATGTATATATCAGGACAGTGTGTATATATGTATATATCAGGACAGTGTGTATATATGTATATATCAGGACAGTGTGTATATATGTATATATCAGGACAGTGTGTATATATGTATATATCAGGAGTGTGTATATATCAGGACAGTGTGTATATATCAAGACAGTGTGTATATATGTATATATCAGGACAGTGTGTATATATGTATATATCAGGACAGTGTGTATATATCAAGACAGTGTGTATATATGTATATATCAGGACAGTGTGTATATATCAAGACAGTGTGTATATATGTATATATCAGGACAGTGTGTATATATCAAGACAGTGTGTATATATGTATATATCAGGACAGTGTGTATATATCAGGACAGTGTATGTATATCAGGACAGTGTGTGTATATGTATATATCAGGACAGTGTGTATATATCAGGACAGTGTGTATATATCAAGACAGTGTGTATATATGTATATATCAGGACAGTGTGTATATATGTATATATCAGGACAGTGTGTATATATGTATATATCAGGACAGTGTGTATATATCAAGACAGTGTGTATATATGTATATATCAGGACAGTGTATATATCAGGAGTGTGTATATATCAGGACAGTGTGTATATATCAGGACAGTGTGTATATATCAAGACAGTGTGTATATATGTATATATCAGGACAGTGTGTATATATCAAGACAGTATGTATATATGTATATATCAAGACAGTGTGTATATATCAGAACAGTATGTGTATATCAGGATAGTGTGTATATATCAGGATAGTGTGTATATATCAGGATAGTGTGTATATATCAGGATAGTGTGTATATATCAGGACAGTGTGTGTATATCAGGACAGTGTGTATATATCAGGATAGTGTGTATATATGTATATATCAGGACAGTGTGTATATATGTATATATCAGGACAGTGTGTATATATCAGGACAGTGTGTATATATCAGGACAGTGTGTATATATCAGGACAGTGTGTATATATGTATATATCAGGACAGTGTGTATATATGTATATATCAGGACAGTGTGTATATATGTATATATCAGGACAGTGCGTATATATCAGGACAGTGTGTATATATCAAGACAGTGTGTATATATGTATATATCAGGACAGTGTGTGTATATGTATATATCAGGAGAGTGTGTATATATCAGGATAGTGTGTATATATCAGGACAGTGTGTATATATCAGGACAGTGTGTGTATATCAGGACAGTGCTAATATATCAGGTCAGTGCTTATATATCAGGACAGTGTGTATATCAGGACAGTGTGTATATATCAGGACAGTGTGTATATATATCAGGACAGTGTGTGTATATATCAGGACAGTGTGTAGATATCAGGACAGTGTGTATATATGTATATATCAGGACAGTGTGTATATATCAGGACAGTGTGTATATATCAGGACAGTGTATATATCAGGAGAGTGACATGCATCAGGACAGTGTATATATATCAGGACAGTGTGTATATATCAAGACAGTGTGTATATATGTATATATCAGGACAGTGTATATATATCAGGACAGTGTATATATCAGGAGAGTGACATGCATCAGGACAGTGTATATATATCAGGACAGTGTATATATCAGGACAGTGTGTATATCAGGACAGTGTGTATATATCAGGACAGTGTGTATATATATCAGGACAGTGTGTGTATATATCAGGATAGTGTGTATATATCAGGATAGTGTGTATATATGTATATATCAGGACAGTGTGTATATATCAGGACAGTGTGTATATATCAGGACAGTGTGTAAATATGTATATATCAGGATAGTGTGTATATATCAGGACAGTGTGTATATATCAGGACAGTGTGTATATATCAGGAGTGTGTATATATCAGGACAGTGTGTATATATCAGGACAGTGTGTATATATCAAGACAGTGTGTATATATGTATATATCAGGACAGTGTGTGTATATGTATATATCAGGAGAGTGTGTATATATCAGGATAGTGTGTATATATCAGGACAGTGTGTATATATCAGGACAGTGTGTGTATATCAGGACAGTGCTAATATATCAGGTCAGTGCTTATATATCAGGACAGTGTGTATATATATCAGGACAGTGCTAATATATCAGGTCAGTGCTTATATATCAGGACAGTGTGTATATATATCAGGACAGTGCGTATATATCAGGACAGTGTGTACATATCAGGACAGTGTGTATATATGTATATATCAGGACAGTGTGTGTATATGTATATATCAGGACAGTATGTATATATCAGGATAGTGTGTATATATCAGGATAGTGTGTTTATATCAGGATAGTGTGTATATATCAGGATAGCGTGTATATATCAGGACAGTTATTGTATATGTATATATCAGGACAGTGTGTGTATATCAGGACAGTGTGTGTATATCAGGTCAGTGCTTATATATCAGGAGAGTGACATGCATCAGGACAGTGTATATATATCAGGACAGTGTATATATCAGGACAGTGTGTATATATCAGGACAGTGTATATATCAGGACAGTGAACCTGATCTGACCACTTTGTGTTCTGGTTGTTACATATATATACAGGAGAGAAAGAACCAGGATCTCCGAACTGAGCACTCCAACCATTTGAGCTACTTAAGCATGGCCACCATCGTTCAGCCAAGTCCAGTTCCACTACACATATAATTATACATGTATACACATATTTATCATGTGCTGTACTACCAGGTAAATAATGATAATAAATCAATATGGTTTAATGTTTTATCCAGAATGAGAGATAAATAACTACGCTCCCTTTAAATTTTCAAATCCCTCCAATGTAACATGGTTACCTTTCCTTTCTAGACTTGCATCAAGCTTCTTTGTCTGCTGATGAGAATTATCACAGGGCCTGAAAAATAGAAAGCAGCATTTTACAAATTATATATACTTCATCCTTTGTCAAATTCTGATAACCACTAAAAAGTCATTTCCTCACCTTTGTAGGGTAACTTTCAATAATGTAGAGGAAAGAACTGAACTAATACTTTTTGTACAACTGTTAAGTTAATGATAATCCTATGGGATTTTTCTACATTTTCAGAACCTGTTAATTATCTGGTAGGACTGGGAATCGTGTACATGTTAAAACTAAATTGTTTGGTTAATTTTACTAATCAATTCATGTATATAATAAGTCAACTGCTTGCTTTGTGTAGTCACTCAATCACCAGTTCATGTTAAGTCAAGACTTTTTCCCAACTTTAATTTCCACCTCCAACGAAGATCACAGAAGGGAAAGTTATGGTTTGACCACAGTTGTTTCGTTTTTGTTAACTTTTGAAAAATATCAGATGTTCCGGTTGTGAATTTCGGACTCTGTACGTTATATTCTTTCTTTAATTAGTTAAAACAGTTATATAATTATAACCTAGTTTGACAGACTATGCTTATATATTGACTATGTATTGTTAGCATCTAGTGTAAATGAGAGTAATTAATCATATAGCCTTTAATTTCTGTATACTCACATTTATGGCCCTTTTTGTATTCAAAGGGCTATTGCACAAGTACATGTCATTGCAATACTTAAGACATTTTTTGACCAGTCAATACAATTTACCTATCAAGTGAGATGAATACTTTCGTTCATGACTGCACATGCAACAAGAATCCACATATGTGTACAACATGACTACTGTAGGGTTTAAACATATGTGAGAAAGGTATGAACTGCCATAAATAAACTGATATAAAATAGCCATGCTGTACGACGACACCATTCAAAATCACGAAAATATCATGGAAAGGAGGTTGATTTACCCGGTTCCTAACTCTTCATCTGCATCTTCAAATTGACCTTCTTCTATATAATCCATTTTCGGGGTAAATTCTCGTTTTATTCTACATACTGTCGTCAAAAACAAGGTATCGTCAAATTATTGCAAAACGTCAATAACAAAACCATGTGCACCGGAAATTGCTATTTACGCAACTTCCTGTTAAAGGTGAGGCTAAAATGCGGATAAATGGCAAGATCCATGCTGTACAAAATCGAGGACTGTACAAAAAGAACATCAATTTAGTAATTTAGATACATAATATACTGAAAATTGCTTAGTAATTACAATATACAGCTTTTCAGTCCTTACACACACAGAGGATAAAACAATTAGGTCTACCAACCCTAGTATAGGACCAGGTACATAAAGAAGTCCACAAAAACAGTTGTAGGATCTGCTCTGGTCAGAGACTTAAATACTAATCAGTTTATAGATTTCTGCTCTGGTGTGCTTACTTTTTTGTCTCGAACTAATATTTGTTATTTTTCAGCTTTTTGGGGATAAATTTTAAAGTACTCCAGTTAAAATTGAATCTGAAAATTAAAAAAAAAGAAGACTTTTCCATCCACTTTGTTGTGTATTAATTAGTTGCAAGAGAAATACAATTTCAAAATAGCCGCCAAATGGGCCATTTTCTTACATTCTTATGAAAAACAAATCTACTAACATAAGAAGTCTGAAATTTTGACACATTTTTCAGATACAACCTTGCTGTAAAATTGCCCAATTTTTGTTACATATTACACATACTTTTTATATAAGACTTTCGATCTTTCAACGTGACTGAAACTTCAGAACAGCAGATCCTTAAGAGGTCATGTTTTTTTTTTTAATTCTCTACCGTCAGTAGTGTTTGAGTCACCAGCTTAAAAGACTTAAGTCAAATAAACAAGCACTGGGCCAATCTCACTAACAACTGTTAATCTATAGTGTATGTTATGTAATGGAGAGAATAAATGCACGGCCAGACCGGAGATTACAGCCCGGGACTTCCGAAGACTAGTCGGATGCTCTGCCAAGTGAGCAACCTGGTCGCCGGAGTTCATCCCACTACAGTTCCGCAAAAACCCTCCCTCTTTCAGCAAACTCTTCGACCTCGAAGACACACACGAGACCCTATACCACGTCAGTGGGTATTTTGTTTGGCGCCATATACTGTATAATAGGAGAAGAAAAATGCACGGCCTGACCGGGTTTCGAACCCGGGACCTCCGAACACTAGCCGGATGCTATACCTGGTCGCCCAGTCCAGCTCAGCTACAGGTCTACGGTGTTCATACGTACATGTATGGTGTTCAATGGAAATATCCACTGTACAACTGTGAAGTCTTGGAATCGAGTGGACAAATTAAGGAGTTCTGTCAAGTTGCGTCAGAAGAAGTGAAGAAATGTACGAGGACGTAACAACTAGGTGTAACAGGAAAATGTACTAATTTCCTCCACCGGGGATCGAACACACGACCCTCACCTTACTGGTCCGTCGCTCCAGATCTACAGACTGATCACGAGCTAAAGGAAAATTCACATTGAGCGAAGCTAGAAGGCGATCGTATCGATATGTACATATTTATGTCTTCAACCTTACTTATGTAAGCCATTTTCTGTTATAACAGGGTAGTTGTCAAAATACGTTTGTCTTCCCATAATCTGTTAATAGAAACTGGACGGCATAGAAAGATTCCCCATAATTTAAGATTTTTGCGTGTTATAATTTCATATACCTATTGTTTGTAATACCGAGCTGACGGGAACTGTATTATAATTATGTATTTGTATATGTATGATATATCAGAGACATATATAGATATGATATGATCTACATGTATACTCTCAAGATCTATAAAGAATATCGAATACACTACTTACAATTAAAACCTGCCATACTAGGTATGAAGAATGACTTTTCACCTATGATAGGAGCCAAATATGTGGCAATCCAGAAGGGAAATGTCGAGACAAATAAAATATCAAATAAAAGATATCTCATAGATTTTAAATGAGATATCTTATTAAGAAATAAGAGATCTTATATATGTAATAAGATATATACTAACAGATTGTAATACATTCTCAGGTCCCTGTGGTATACACTGAGGGAGGCCCAGATACTAAGACTGTACGAAATTCTCAGGTCCCTGTGGTATACAATGAGGGAGGCCCAGATACTAAGACTGTAAGAAATTCTCAGGTCCCTGTGGTATACACTCAGAGTTCCAAATACAGACTGTAACAAATTCTCCATTAGAGTCTATTAGATCGTCGATTTCAGACTGCATACCAATCTAATTAAAATCTAGATGGTGATTATCACTACGTTACATGTACATCTAACAATATCTCATAAGGGGTCAGGTCGGGATGACCTTTTGGATTAGCCAATCAGATGACTACTTCCAGAATCCTGGAAGGAATTTTATATGTACGAATTAGCATGACTAGAGTGAATAGCTTGCAAAATCTGTTAATTTGTTTCAAGTCACTTCGTCCCATAAAGAATTTAGTACATGTATATAATTTCTGTGCCGAAATGGTTTGCTTCAGATGCATACTGTGACGAAATGGTTTGCTTCAGTGACATCGAAAATTGACGATTCGCCCTGAAAATGAAATGCACATAGCTCAAAGGTCATCAGAACTTGACCCCTTATGGGATGTTGTTAGGTGTTCATGTAACGTACTGAGAATGACCATCTAGATTTTAATTATATTGACTGCATACTTACCTTTCGACGATAAAAATGGGATTGGTATTCCAAAATCTACAAATTGGAAATCTATCATTTAAATTTATCTCTTAAATATTTCAGAAGTAGTATACAAAATGACAATAATTTCTAAATATTCTGTAGCATTTACCTTTCCATGCATTTGATTGAAGTCCTGAATGTACAAAGATGACACACGAATACCCTGCAATAGGAATCCTAATGGAACGCATGAAAATTAGACCCGAAAGTCCTAGTAGTACCAGACACCTAGCTGTCAGAACGTCCATGTCTAGTGTCAGGGCCAGAGGAAACTCGGGCTTGGAACTGAGTAGCCCTGGAAAGCCGACTATCCTGCTGAAAACGGATCCCACGGACCCCTTCCAGATTCGTCCGTTGAGATTCGTATGCATTGTACCAAGAATGTTTGTCTTGGGAAAGTTAACAGGATATGATGTGAGAACATTCCAGGATCCAGGATGAACATGAGTGAATTATATTTATATTTATGGACCCGAGATCAATTTGAATGACTTAAGAAGAAATTGTTTCAAAATATTTCAGGGTCCATTTTTAACGCTGAATACGGAACCAGATACAATTTCTATGATTTAACAAGTGTAATGGGATAAACTTTCAGCACTGAATATGGAACCTGGAGGATTTTGAATAACTTTACACACAGGCTTAAAGTTCTCATACTATCCGGTATTTCCAGAGGTAGATATTGAATGGAACCAGGCCCGATTTATATCATTTACCAGGGAAATAGCCCTGTTATATGGGGCCTGTTGTAATGGTTTGATAGGGAGTTAGATGAATTCGATTGACTTGTAGAAAATAAAGAGTTCAAATGTTAGATATATAGTTGTCGCTCCATTCTCGGCTAATGTGTATGTCTTATATAGTGAGAATCTCAATATGGATCCCTGTTATGACCAACAGATTAAGACGAAATAGATCAGAGACGACCCATAAGAAATTCCCGGGACCTATTTGTAAAACCCTCATCACACTCGACCGCGTTCCCACTACGCCCAACCACGTCCTGGGAAATTCTGGAGGACACAGTGAGAAGTAGGAACTGATAAAGACTTGTAATGACCTTCATGGACGTGGAGGAGGTCGACGGGCATTGGACATGTTAAAAACAAAGCGAGGGCGTGGTCGAATAGTAAATGACGATATTGACGTAGTAATGACGTAATAAAAACCTTTACAGGGTGAGTAGAGGCATAGAACAGAAACGGGTGGAATTGCGATCTCTGTGTCTTGTCAATGCGTTCGTGCTACGTTAACACAGTTCTCAGTACGATCTCTGTGTACAGTGGTACGCCCCATGTAACGTTGTTGAAGACGACACGAGGTTGTCAATACGTTCAGATGGTGCTTACTGTGTCTGTGACAAGCCTGCAGCAGATTACCACGGCGTATATGTCACGTTCAGAGATACTGGATTCCTGTCAAATTCCTGTATCATTTTCGTTCCGACCATCATAGAACCTCTGTACCTCGATCTGATTCGAGATACGAATTTCTGCTTGTAGGGAAAACGAAACTCACTGAATTCCAAAAATAATGTTTGATTTCAACAACTTGAAAATGTATTCCCTATAGTATAAACGCAATTCTTAACCAAAATAGCTCAATTTACGTACAACCAGTAAAAACATCTTCGGAACTTTTTTGAAGTGCATGGAAACCAAACGCGTCAACTCACCAGCAATTATCGGCGCGTGCCGATTAGAACGCCAGAAATCACAGACACCTGTGGTGCAGTGACAGGTGTGACGAGCTTGTGGACCGTAATTTCACACCTGGTAATTATTTAGTGGTATACTTACCAACTCAAACTTAAGAATTCGTAATTCTCCGAACAAGTTTGTATATTTTTAAAGTCTTGATTTAAGAGAAGACATGACTTGTGACACCAGAATGGAAAGTAAAATCACAAGGATCTCAATCACTTCACGATAATTACAATTAAAAAAGAAATTAACAAAAAAAATCATACACTTTAATCATTGCGAGTTTAATAAGTTTTGGTATTAATTATGATAAGTCATGACGGACTAAATTGTATGTTTTTATCATAAAAATAAAACGATCTAAAATTATGGTTTTAATAAGTACCTATGATATGTACCTGTACGTAAACTATCAATAATATTATAATTGCTGTGAAGCACTTTTATACAATTTCACCGACAACGATCGAATATAAAACATATCTTTCTCGAGCATCTAAGCGTCGGTAATCCCTGAGACATTGACATGTAAAATAAGGAATAAAATCTGTATATGTAGAAGAAGTACATTGTAGGCTCCAACACTGGTTTTCATACGGGAGAGATTAGTCTATTGTAGATCATGATGAATCTATATAATATATTATTTCCTGAATTAAGTGCCCTTCATGACTAAAAGCAGGTTTTGTATAGAATGAAATGCATAAGTTTACTGTACGTGTGTATCACCTTGTCTCACAAACCAGAATATCCAGCTGCAGATTTGTTGTATTGTTGGTATGTTTATTTGAATATTAATTTGCGAATAAAATGGCACATTTTATTTTTAAAAATGTTGATGCCGTGTTCCTTTTATAGTAATGCGTAAGATATGGTAAACACATAACTAATATACATTTATTGGTGATTGATCGATTATTGGATCGTGTATAACATCTGTGTGTCCCTGGGAAAATAATAGTGAAATGGACTCTGAAATGACCGCTTGGGTAACATCAGTCTGAGTTACCCAAGCGGTCATTTCAGAGTCCATTTCACTATTATTTTGTTTAAAGCTCAAACTGATATATTGAATCTGGATAAAGTAAAGCATTCATTCATACAGCGTCAATGTTTACATTGAAAATGGGTACTGTTTATTCTACTGTCCTCATGTACAGCACAACATGGCAGCACATACATAAATGTAGTTTGTTGAAGATTACGGTGGATCTTGACACTGGTACTCCCCATATTACGCCAGTATACATATTCAATATCATCTAATATAATAACGGAATGCCATATCAACTAGCTGATGTCAATAAATGTATGAACGTTTGGTCTGAATGGAAACTCACGTGCACAGTTAACCGTGTCGAATCTACAGGCTTAGCCACACGCTTACCTACGTCTGGTTAACTTAAACTTTTATGTGTGTAATGTAAAACTAAAGAATTCGGGGAGCTTATGTTTTTGTTTGTTTGTTTGTGTGTGTGTGTGTGAAACAGTTACAATAATATCATTGTATTAGTGGGGATCGGTTTTTGAAACTATTTGTTTCTTTTTTTTTTATCAATGACATCTCTGTGTGACCTTCTTCTTCTTCTTCTTCTTCTTCTGTAATTCCTTCCTTTGGTAGGAGAACCACCAGCTGTAGGCCAGCGTAAGTGTTGCACAGTTTTGTGCACCTTGGGACTTGTCTCAAGTAATCACTGGAGCCTTATTTTATGTAAGAATATCAAAATATAAGCATATAAGAATTTTACATTATTTTCATTTTCAGTTGAGGGGTATTTACAATGGGTATTAGTCACAGGCAGATTCCACTTTATCCACAAGACTTGAGCAACAAGCCACCGGCTGCAATCTATAGCATATTTACAACACAGTTCAAGTTCACTCATAAATGTTTTCCACATATCTCATTTCACAGGATACTGACGGAAAAGTCTATAATTATTTGTGATTATCAGCGTTCAGTACGGCCAAACGTCTGTGAAATAATTTATAACATAGTCCTCTGGAGATTGTTTCAATTCTGACAAGTTCGTCCTCCTGTAGAAAGTGGAATACTGTACAGTCGATGATAAGTTTGGTAAGATTTGATTTGGATGCCAGTAGTTGGTTCACAGCCTCACGATGGTGATCCATGTTGCAGAGATAAGATTTTATTTCCTTTATATAAACTTCCCTTGTATCAGTTATCGTGGACAGGCGAGTATGAAGTGAGTAATGTCCTCAGGTTCCTGTTTGCATAATATGCATGTTGTGTTTGCAGTTCTCACAAATTTTGCTCTCTGAGACTGGAATATGATTGTTCCAGTTGCTAACTTTGCTTTCAATGCAGCCCTTGTAACAGCGAAAGGGTCAGTGCCACAGCTGGTCCATATGTTATGCACCTTACCAGTAGTAGTTTCGCTGATATTCAGAAGTTGGAGTGACGACTTCTCAGAGGCCTCTTGTTTCAATTTTTCCATATGATATGTATTACTCGTCTTGTTGACAAGACTGTTCCAAGCAGGTTTTGGCGGAGGGCTCTCCAGAAGTTCGTATGGTGAGGGCAGTGAGTAGAGCGTTGTGATCTCATGTAGCTTCGAGAACCAACTCCCAGAGTTTGGTGTTTTCATCGCAAGTTGTCGAAAAGCGATGTCACGTTCTATGGAGTTTTCATTTCTTATAATGTTTCCAAAAGTTTTAAGGATCCGTTTGTGGAGCTCTCCCGTTATTGGGATCCGACCAAGTAGCAATAGAGCAGCTGAGTTTGCAGTACGCCTTGGGAGATGTTGTAGCCGTTTGATTAGCTGACGGTAATATAGTTCTAGTTTGTCTATATCCGTCCCCGAGAGATTAATCACGTCTAATCCGTACATCAGTCGCGGTAGCACGTATATTTGTATGAGTTGAGGGGACACTTGTGGATTCAGTCCGTTTAAGCCATGGAGGCCTGCTCCCATCAGAGTATACTGTTATACGTGCGGTGATGATATGGTTATCAGATACTTGTTTTGTCCCGGTAGATGATGATGGATCTCTTTCTATCCCTAAATGTGTTGCGGAGGCTGATACAGTGAGGTTTGCGCTGTTTATAATTAGTTGCAAAGTTTTGCTTTGGTTATCGTTGAAAACAAGTAACGTAGATTTTTGATCACTCAGTATATACCTCTGCTTATTGGCATAGGCCGCCTGTATGTCAAGCATAGCTTGGAGCTCATAGGGGTCACTTGAAATAAGGGTTACATCATCTTCGACTGTTGGTATTCCGCAGTAGACGTGGCCTAGGTGTATCCCAAGCTGATTCTGTTCGAAAGTGGCAAGTAGGTTGTTTATGAAGATTTTATAGGCACTGTGGGACCAGACTCCGCCTTGACGTACTCCCTGTTGCTCTAACACAGGTCTTGATGTTCTCCCTTTCCATTTATTCTCGAGGTTACGTCTTCATACCAGTTCTTAAAGAATGTCCAGTTGTCACCAGTTAGGCCGAAATTATACATTTCACGTAATAGCCCAGCATGCCATAAGATGTCGAATGCTTTCTTGGCGTCCATTAGTGCAACGTACAGTGGAGATCGGGTTTTATTTGCTTCAGTGATAAGTTCAGTAAGTATGAGTGCTGCAGCAGTTGGCATTTCATTTTTCGTGAATCCTTTCTGCAGTTTGGATTGCTGTTTCAGTATTAAAGAGTTGTTATGTTGGAGGTGTATCTTCTCAATTACTTTCCCGATAATGTTTGTGACTGTTATTTTACGATACGAGTTTGGATCTGTGTTTTGCTTTCCTTTTTTGAGTACAGGTGTAGCTATGCCAGCTTTCAGGAGATCCGGTATATATAAGTTCTTGAATATATAGTTTATGATGATTGTCAAAATGGAGGTAAGTGTTGGGCCTCCATACTTTAAGTGTTCAGCCGATATACCTTCCTGGTCTGGTGATTTTCCGTTTTTGAATGACATTATAGTGTTTGAAACTTCTTCTATGGTTATGGTTGGTAAGATTTTGATGTTGTGATTCTCAAACATCGTTGTTAAGGTTTCAATGTCATTTGTTACTAAGTCCTCGTGATCACTGTCGAAGTCACTATGGGATATTGGGGTAGATAGCTCCTCGAAGTAGTCAGCCCAAGCATTACAAATACTGTTATCGTCATTATAGAGTTTTGTTTTATACAGAAGGGTTGAGGTTGCAGTGTTGGCTGGATTTCGTTGATTGTTTTATTAGCTGATAGAATTCAGTACGATTTCTCTCGTCAAGGTCCATTAGCTGCTTGTATCTGTCCGTTCGGTTTGCTGCCTCAAGTTGACGTTGTAGCGATCGTAGTTTCTTTTTAGATTGCAATTTATTTTGGTAGTGAATATTGTCTCGAGCAGCTGGCTTTCCTGCAGCTTTCCATCTGGCATGGTGAATCTTACTTTGCTTTGTGGCCTCTGCTAATTTTGGAGGCCATGTCCTCTTTACTGACCTTTGCTTTCTTTGCCTTGCGCTTGCCTCCTTGGTTGTCAGCAGATGTTGATAGTATGTTGATTAACTTTTCTATAAACCCCGGTAGAATTTCATTGGTAAGATTTTTACTGTCATCAATGAGCTCACTTAGTCTTTTCTCACTTTCTTGTTGGTAGACCATTTTATCCACCTTGCTCCAGAGGACTCTAGATTTAGGGTGTTTGTTAGCATTATCCTTGGGTAGTTTTAGTACGCATGGTACTGTAACAAGTATAGGATCGTGGGTGGAGTTATTACACGCTTCCCTTTCGAAAAGTGTGTATGATGATATGAGATTCCCGGATTCAGCAAAAGAGTCGATCTGCGATGTATCTCGGCCATTGTGGTGATAGAAAGTAGGACTTGTGTTGTTAATCTGTGGTATATGGAGGTTATTTTCGGTGATGAAAGTTTGAAATAATTTGTCTTGAGGCGAGTTCAGGGAAGCGTTGATATCACCGCCTATAATTATATTGGCAGTTACGTTGTATTTTGCTATGATTTCAGTCAGTTCGTCTAGGGTTTCCTGGTAGTCTGCGTTGCTGTTACCCCTGCAGGGCATGTAAACACACAGGAATAAGATCGGGTTAGGTAGATTGAGGCGAAGACCTACTATTCTTTCCCCACCATCCGGAATGTATTTACGCTGATTGAGACCCCTGTATGACCTCTTGTTCTTTTCTGTGGATCACATGTTGAATTGTCGTCGAAACATTTTGAAAAGCAGACGTATTCTTCCAAGCGGTTGTTCAGCTTGTGTATGTCATAGCTGTGAAGCCAGTGTTCTTGCAGCAGTATTATATCCGAGCGTTTTGCTAGTATATCTAAATAGAGCTTGTTGGAGTGAAATCCTTCTATATTGAGTGTGGTTATGGTAAGAGTGTTCTTAGTATCATCATGTTGGCTGTGACCATTGTTACAAACTGCCGTTTCCATGACGACTTTCTCGGTGATATTGGGGGAAGGCGGAGACATGTCCGTTCCCTGTGCTGAGTTGTTGGGTTCCTCACATTTGGGCGATGCGGCGTGTATAACTCGTGGTTCAGTGGACTCATGCGAGGATGGACTTTCGAGTATTCTGCTGACGTGTTCCCGTGCGTTTCCATTTGTGGGTGAGGATGATTTGGAGTTTTGTAGTCCTTTTTCCTCACCTTCGGCGGCGAGGGTTTGTCTATAAAATCCGGCATGCCGTTGTTTGTGTCGAACGATATGGGGTTCAGTGTCAGAGGTTGTGTCTCGCTGTATTGTAGGTTTTGTTGTGTATGGAATTCTGATGTGTTGCTCAAGTCGTGATTCACAGGGTTGCCTCTTTTCCGCCGCCTTCTGCGACCACTTGTAGATGTGCTTCCTTTTGGATCGTTCTTGCAAGGTGCAGCATTTTTTATGAGTAGTAGCTCTGTATTGTTTTTATGGACATCCAGTTCTAGTTGCCTCAATTTTTGTTCCATAGACCATAGCTTTACTTCACTTATTTCAGATTTTTCTGGTTGGGATTGTGCGTTATTCCGGTTCTGGGTACGGATGAGTTCAAATTGGTCAATACGTTGTGTGGCTATGGCTAGGGATTGTTTAAGATCCTTATTTTTCTCCTCCAGAGTGATAGCGTAAGAGCGATTTGTGGCAAGCTGCTTTTTCATTTGAGAAATGTCAGTTTCCTGACATCTTTTTATTTTATAAGCTTTTCTTTTTGATCTATAGTTGACTTTAGGTGTTCAATTTCCGTCTGTAGGATAGCGGAGCAATCTGTGTCAACGTTTTGATTTGGTGTTGGTGAGCGTTGTGTGTTTCCAGTTGCAATGGGTATATTGACCCGTCCTGGTGCTTTTTGAGAGAAAGATGGACTAGACTGTGGCATGTGTTGGGTTTCTGCGTTGAGACATGTAGTATCAGTATTAGTACATGTTATAGTAGTACTTGAAGTCACGGTACTTAGTGTTGATTTCTGTTCAATACTAGTTTGCTGGGGTGTGGCACTTTGACTTACATTCATTCTGCTTTTGCTGTCAAGTCATTTTGTGTATTGTTCATTTCATTCCTTTGCGCAGTGCATAATATGCATTCATAATCGAATGTTCACGGGTTAAATTTTCACACTTATAGTGAAACCACTGGCTGCAAATACCACATGCAACAGAGTTTGGAGTGTCGTCACACAATCTGTCGCACACTGGGCACTTTGGGTAGGTAGGAATGCTATTAACTATTGCAGGGTAGCTGTGTCTCTGAGAAGTATCGGATGAATTCTTGGAAGTTGGTAAAGTAGTAGTACCCGGCTGAAGTTTGTTTGGTTTTCAGGAGTGCAGTTTTGATTGCTTTTAGAGCTTAGATATCACAGTATTCACGGATCATCTTGTTTATCGCGATAAATTGGGTGTTTTTGTCCAAAATAACAAGGATTTTGTGCAGATAATTTTTTACAAACAGTTGTACATGTTTATGATTGCCATTTAGGAGTAAGCGAGATGTTGAGTTGTAAAAGTTAAAAAAAAAAAAATTTGTTGCTTCCACATTTAACTGCAACAGATTCAGAGACGACATCACCTACATTATCCGTAGTTTGTGTTATGTGCGTGGACACTGGCTGGCTACTCAGGTAGTTGCATGTGACAGTTTTGAATTCCTCGTATGCCGCCGCTGAAAAGATTAATATAATATTGTTTTTAGCCATGTTGACAGAGACCGTGTAAGGCCTTTTTGAAGCTTCAATTTTCTTGTCAATTGCTTTTTGTTTATCCATCACATAGTTCACATTGAGAGCATTACTTTTGTCTTTTTCTGTAGTTGTCCTGCGCCGATTAGCCACAGTTGGCGTAAACGGGGCTTTGGCTGCACGTAGCCTGTTGCTCTGTCGTCTTGATAGTTCCATGGCTACCTGTGACTAGGAGCAAAACTTACTCGGGGTCGGGAATTGGTATTTAAAATAATCTAAGCTATGGTATCTTTAAGTTTAAAAGGGTAAAACGTGGGTAAAAGCAACGTTTGTTGCACTGGGCTCGATAAAACAAAACAATAATTTGTGTCGTAAAAACAGGGGGAAGAAAAAAAAAACACAAGTTAAAAGCAGGAATGTAAAACTTAGTAAAAAAGTTCTAGACGCAGTGATAAGTTCTGGAGTTCTACAAGATCAACAATCACAGCCGTGTTATTGGAATAGCTTTTTAAGCCGGTAGGGTTCAAGCTATAATTATGTGTTGCGAACACCCAAAAAACTAAAATGGCGGCTCAACCGCCCGAGGTAGAAACGATGAAAAAGTTAAATTCCAGTGTTTAGGGGGCAGGAGCTCTGGACAAAAGGGTAGCTCGTCACTCTCGGTAGAAACAATTACAGGTAAAATACTTAAAACTTATAGGGGTAAAGTTTAGGTGTATAAAACCGTAAAAAATCTTGGGAGCTCTTCCTCTTTCCGTCCGCCATCTTCGGCCGCACATGCGCATCCTTGAAGCTAAAATCTGTTTACTGGCAGATGACACGGATGCATAACAGCGATGCCGTAGAATAGCAGAAAGATCTTGAAAAACTATCGTTCTGGGTAAAAAAAAAGGACAAATGTATCCGATCAGAGCAAGTATGACGTGTTATATGTGACTAGTTTACTCTATACGGACACACATTAGACGGTGTAGATCAGGCTAACTAAGTATAGGAGTGTTACCATCACATCTCGCCTTCATCTGTTCCAACTTGAATTCTAATCTGGGCTAATAAGGAGGACCTTTAAAGTTGGCTCATTGTCAGCCATATTACAGACATACAAATCACTAGTACGACCATCACTAGAACATTCCTGCAAACTATGGGACCTGTCAAACCAGAGATGTGTATCAGATATACAAGTCTCTGGTCAAACAAAACCAATATTGATGAAATGGTACAGAGAGGTGTGTACAGTATGTAAAGTGAAGAGTCACCTTACTAGCTCAGTCTAGCCTGGTAGTAGATGTTTGCCTTGAGAGTGAGAGGTTCCATCCCAGGCATGACATTTTTCATTATTCCTTCCTATCACACAACTGTGATAAATACAGTTACTGACCATTTGAAATTGCATCCACTCGTGTATGCACCTTAATATTGTAATAGAAGAGGGAAAATGCACGGCCATACCGGGGTTCAAACCCGGGACCTCCGAACACTAGCCGGATGCTCTACCAATTGAGCTACCTGGTCGCCGACGATCGACCCAGTCTAGTTCCACTACATTATCATCAACAACAAAATCAGCGTAGCCTATTCAAACAGAACAATACCACCAACTTGTCACTCCAGACATAAACTTCCGACCAGAAATGCTTCATTTTTTACTCAACCATATCCGAGTGGAATCAGCTCCCTTTTGTCTTTAGCCTCACAAAATTCTTTTCAGCTCTTCAATACCAATTAAATTGTCTTTGTGACATTTCTGTTACTTCTCTTGCTCTGACAGTTACTTTCAGATTATTGAAGTTGGTCCATTTAGAAATAGGGGCCGCGGTGGCCGAGTGGTTAAGGTATCCCGATACTTAATCACTAGCCCTCCACCTCTGGGTTGCGAGTTCAAAACCTACGCCGAGTAGTTGCCAGGTACTGACCGTAGGCCGGTCGTTTTTCTCCGGGTACTCCGGCTTTCCCCCACCTCCAAAACCTGGCACGTCCTTAAATGACACTGACTGTTAATAGGACGTTAAACAAAAACAAACCAAAACCATTAAGAAAAAGGAAGATCAATACAACAGGTGGTGTGCATCAGGGGGTAGTCATACATCCCTGTATGTTAATCTGAACACCAGGTACCTAAATGTACCATACATGTGTCAGGGGGTAGTCATACATCCCTGTATGTTAATCTGAACACCAGGAACCTAAATGTACCATACATGTGTCAGGGGGTAGTCATACATCCCTGTATGTTAATCTGAACACCAGGGACCTAAATGTACCATACATGTGTGTCAGGGGGTTGTCATACATCCCTGTATGTTAATCTGAACACCAGGTACATCAATCTACCATACATGTGTGTCAGGGGGTTGTCATACACCCCTGTATGTTAATCTGAACACCAGGTACCTAAATGTACCATACATGTGTCAGGGGTAGTCATACACCCCTGTATGTTAATCTGAACACCAGGGACCTAAATGTACCATACATGTGTCAGGGGGTAGTCATACACCCCTGTATGTTAATATGAACACCAGGGACATCAATGTACCATACATGTGTCAGGGGGTAGTCATACATCCCTGTATGTTAATATGAACACCAGGGACATCAATGTACCATACATGTGTCAGGGGTAGTCATACATCCCTGTATGTTAATCTGAACACCAGGGACCTAAATGTACCATACATGTGTCAGGGGGCAGTCATACATCCCTGTATGTTAATCTGAACACCAGGGACCTAAATGTACCATACATGTGTCAGGGGGTAGTCATACATCCCTGTATGTTAATATGAACACCAGGGACCTAAATGTACCATACATGTGTCAGGGGGTAGTCATACATCCCTGTATGTTAATCTGAACACCAGGGACCTAAATGTACCATACATGTGTCAGGGGGTAGTCATACATCCCTGTATGTTAATATGAACACCAGGGACCTAAATGTACCATACATGTGTCAGGGGGTAGTCATACATCCCTGTATGTTAATATGAACACCAGGAACCTGAATGTACCATACATGTGTCAGGGTGGAGTCATACATCCCTGTATGTTAATCTGAACACCAGGGACCTAAATGTACCATACATGTGTCAGGGGGTAGTCATACATCCCTGTATGTTAATATGAACACCAGGGACCTGAATGTACCATACATGTGTCAGGGGGTAGTCATACATCCCTGTATGTTAATCTGAACACCAGGAACCTAAATGTACCATACATGTGTCAGGGGGTAGTCATACATCCCTGTATGTTAATATAAACACCAGGAACCTGAATGTACCATACATGTGTCAGGGTGGAGTCATACACCCCTGTATGTTAATATGAACACCAGGGACCTCAATGTACCATACATGTGTCAGGGGGTAGTCATACATCCCTGTATGTTAATATGAACACCAGGAACCTAAATGTACCATACATGTGTCAGGGGGTAGTCATACATTGTACATCCCTGTATGTTGATATGGGCATCAGTAACCTGGATGTACCATACATGTGTACAAGGTGGCATCAGGTCTTTGTTTTCTATTTAATAACTTCCATTATCTATGGTCTAATGTTCTCCATTTGATCAAAGTCTTTTTTTTGTACATGTATTGTTAAGGATGCTGGAATCAGATCCCATTCTTCAGTTTCCAGTATAGGTTCGTGACCTTTTGTTAATCTTTTGTCATGTTATCTGATTAGAGATCTAAAATCTATACAATCTCTGGTAGGGGCTTATTCTACATACTCAGTATGATACATTACAACTCTGTCAATGACAATTGCCTTATTTGGTTGTATGGAGAGTTCAGGTGTAATTCGCCATAATATTGAATTATGTCCCTTTATTCATTTTTACTCACAAATTAATACAGAAGAATGAATTGACTTTGATTTGAATTGTCTTAATTGTTATATATTCTTTGCTATCTTATTCTGTCCTCAATAATAGCAAACAAAAAAAGAATCCCCTTGAACATATTTATATGTAGTATTATGAGGATGAACACTTTATATTGTCCTACAGAATGAAAACAGTTGTACAAGCACAACAAACACAGCTGAATTTGTTCCAAGTTTATTGATATCAATGACTGTATACTCTCAGATAATGACATATTTCCATGACAACCTAACAAGAACTACTATACAACGTAGGTACATCAGCAGCTAGGGAGCCAACAAGTCTATGAATGATCTGACACAGATTGCCATGGTAACACAGATGTTTAGACAAGTCGCCATGGTAACACAGATGTTTACAGTCCTTTTGTGACCATATACTATACTTTATATTACAGACATATTTAGGAATAACATTATGGGATAGATTAATGTTTTAATGAAGGAAAATCCAAAATGGCTTTTTTCTATTTCAAGTTTTTTATACAAGAGATTCACAGAAACGTATAAGAAAATGGAGATCCACTGTACAGCTATAGAGCTATATATAAAATATGGCCGACTAAAAATGTCGTACATATTCTTAATCGTCATAGTAACAAACAAAACACGCACTGTGAGTCACATGACTAGAATGGAACCACAAGACACGGCAGTGTCATGATCAAAGTCTGGAGGAGCACTACAGAATAAGACACCTACTGATGAGATTTACACCTGCTAACGAGATTTTATAACTTTGAACATTAATTATATATGAAATACATGCTATTGCACCCTTGGAGGGTAAAATGGATACTGAAAACTCAAAATAGCCCAAAAACTGATTGTCTTCTACTATGGTATACAACAGCTACTGGCCTACAGTGAGATCTAGGAACTTTGTGGTCAGATGGAGTGGCCCTTAATAACTACACATATGGCAAGGTCAGTTTCTGGTCAAACTCTGGAACAGGAACACTTTTCCTATCCAACATTAGTTCTGGTAAATAATAGGCCAGGTGGCACTGCATTTGCCTGATGACTGTGTATCAAGTTTGGTTGGTTGAATGTAAACTCTACATATTCACAATGTATTTCATATACAAATATTCTCTGAACTTATTTGAATCAATCCAAATTGCCCATTCAAATCCCCACTTTTTGCTTCATTACTTAATTAAACAGGTTTAAAATCTGATGATTTTCTAAATATATGTTTTTAAAATGTTGATTTCTACTTTGACATACCTAAATATTAAAAAGAAAATTACAAATATTTAAAATTTGATTGACCAATGGTACCACTATTTTTGAGTTTTTAGACATTTTGCTATGCATTATGTGTACTGGGTGGTACACACATGTATGTTTATAAATAATTTCCATTTAACACATCAAATTACCTACAATAAAGTAAAGTGCTCCATATTACCATTCCATTTCATACTTTCTCAAGTTAAATACTATTATTATCATTATTATGCACAAAAACTAAGAATGTTATTCAAGTTAAAACTTGTCTTTTACAAAAAAACAAATGAATCATAACTTTAATATGTAATAATTGCATTGCAAATATGTTTTCAATACCGCAGGTAATAATAATAATAATAATAAAAAAATGGTCTTGCACATTCAGCACATTTAATGATAGGTGAAAATAAATGGAGAATGACATGACAAATTGATGATCTAATGATGGACTAGTGGTAACTTGGAGGGGTTAAATGAACAATGAAATAAATGAAATTGGCTTTAATGGTGACGGACAATACTAGTACAATACTTAAGTTGGTCGTTTATATGTACAATGTATAACACAGGTGTGTTTAGAAGTTAGATTTGTATGTATTGGAATAACAGACCTATGTAAATGTAGAGAAACTGATGAGACAGGCTATCCATGTTTGACATGGACATTAATATTCCTTGCCTATACCTAAAATATGATACGGTACTTGGTCAATGTTGAATTTTGGCAAAAGAAGTGCTATATATCCGATTTGCTTACACATGTATGGATTTTTGTGGTTGATAACAGAATTCGGTCTATACTCTACATTATACATAGGTCTGACATTTCAACAAATCTGCAACATATCACAAGTACGCTACAGGCTAGACACACTGATCGCAGACGTCAGGACACAATACAAATTTTACTGGCTCATTTTTTTATCCAGTCGCGAAACGGACAAGCAAGATATCTGTATTATATTTATATATATATATATGTATGTGATGTTCATACTGCGATATACAAAAATTAATTCAATATAAATACTTCCAGCTATTGTTCTTAAACAATGTATTCAAACATGGCAAATTAAAAATAAGGTAAAAATGTAAAAATGGAAATGAAATCTTTTGTTTTACAAATTACAGATGTTGTCCAACCTAAGCTTGGGTAGGTATGAATCCGTTGATACAGACATCGTGTATATTTCAATATAAAGCCTTCTGTGCTTTCCTCCTGTAGATACATTAACATTTTCTATGGTAATCACACTCTTTAGTGACCATTTTTTCTCATGGAGACTTTGAAAGGTTTCTATGGTAACCAGATTTATCATATCTAGCCTTAAAGGTTTCCAATGATATATTACAAAGGTTTCTAATGTAACCTTAAGTTTCCACAAATACACAGGAACTGTATCCTTTATAATGTTTCTTTGGAAAAGTAATGTTTTTGATATATACAGCCTGAATATATGGATTTCTCGGTGGACATAACTGTGACCTCTCGACCTTTAGCTGTGCGTATAGCCTCTTCATCAACTGTCTCTAATATTTTGAAATTTAGAAATATACAATTGTTCCTTTTTATCAAATGCATATATTTTTTAAAGAAATAGTGATGTAGGTATGTACTGCCATAATTAAAATTCCATGACAATAATAAAATAAAGAGAATTTAATGATACAAAATGTGTAATTGAACCTGAACGGAGATTTTATATCAGAAGTGTGTACCTTAATGGAGACATTCAGCATGCCATTTGTTTTGTACAATAAGATGACAGGAGATGAAGAGACATACAAGGTTAATAAATCGGTCTTTCTATAATTTGTATATAAATTATTCTACTATATAGAGCATGCAAGTCATGAGCCAATCAACTGACTATAACTTCTGAACAGCTTCCATACACATACATACTATAATGTCACTCTGTATTGTCAATCTATAAATAACCCGCCCAGAATATATCGTACCTACATAACTGTCACACACACCCTCACACACATACGAACAGCTCCAGTGTAACACAGCACAGTAGAAGCAGTGACAGCTGAACCTTGTCTGTTTCTACTCCTGCTTAAATAAAGCATTCTGTTGCTATGGTGATGACTATCCTCTAACAATAGTAAACCATACTTTCTAAAACACAGTTCACTATAATGCAAGGTGTCCGAGTTTGGGGGTCAAAGTTCAACGCAATAAATATGGACACAAGTGCGGACAGGTTGTCACAGGAACAAAATGCAAATGGTTGATATATATATATAATATATATATACATTAAAAAAAAAATATCGGTGGTTTTAATCAAAATTGTTGATTGGGCAGATGAACAACAAGCACATTGATCTCACACTCTACAGAAAGGCAAAAACTAAACAAAGCACCATAACTATCAATGTAAATAAATGGTCCGATCACCGTTCCCTTCAGGAGAACATTTTTATACCAATGTTCTTCTTTTCAAACATGAACGTCTTAGAGCCAATATTCCATCACAAACCCCAGAGGGCAGATAACTCATTATGTTTTCTTTGTAATTATATTGTAACCTGATCCGTTCCACACACATGCTTTCATGCACACCTCATACTATCTTTGGCAACATAAAGATGAAGTGGAGTGAACACCGACCCACAATGTATATACCATTGTACCATGTTTATATCCTATGGAAGTCTATAATGCTACGTCAATGGTACTGAAATCACATAAAAATTTCTAGTCAAAATAGCCACTGATCTGTAATACATTGTATTACACTGTAATACGCTGTAATAAATTGTATTACACTGTAATACACTGATCTGTAATACACTGATCTGTAATACATTGATCTGTAATACACTGATCTGTAATACGCTGTAATACACTGATCCTATACGAGATGCTCGTCCAGTCTCTGGTTACGTACAGGTCCCACATCCAGTAATGACTTCACTATGACAGGAACAAGTCATGGCCGCATCATGAGTGTCTTGGTCCATTGCTACAATGATCAGCGGTCAAACGTCCAAGATGTCCAGCATGTTTTTAACATGCTTACCATATGTTTGGGTGCAGTGGTTAATTAATATTGCACATGTTGCAATGACTCTTCGAGTCATTTTGACTGTCGTCCATTTTCTCATCTTCATTAATACACAATTGGTCCTTTTTCCACATAGATTTTCTCGACTACGATGCTTGATACATCAACAAATGTCTTGTGCATTGTCTCCCTTTAATTGTCCGACAATGAATGACAAATCGTATCAATCTATGAACACCACCACATAATAGTTTATGTTTTCATACAGTGTTGACAGACACTGACTTATTTGGCTGTTATGATGTCACATGACTGTGTCACATGACACACAATGAAGGTTGTCCCGCTGTCACTGTGGAAACACCTGCGTTTGTTAGTGCAGCAACACAACTACGCTGCGTAGTGGTCGAAGGATCCTAAGTACTCGAGAGCAGCCCGGTAACAGAACTGGTACTGGTCCTACACAAACAAACATTTCATTATTGTTTTAATCTGTATCTTAGCCACAAAGTTGAATTTCTCAATGTGAAAAGTAAGGGAGATTGTTAATCTTACATTATAAAATCACGATGTTAATACCTTCAATTTTCTTATTGTAAAAGGTGATAACAATACAAACCAATCACAGGTCACCATGATATTTATGTAGTATATGTCAACATTGTTAAACATGGTCAAGTATTACTCTTAAGCTTGGTGCTGTGAGTTAAAGCTATACCTGCTGACAGCAGTCAGTTTATTACTTCACTTATCTTTGTTATATATCTATAGTTCATCTGATAAGTCAGGATATTTCTTTTTTTTAAAACAAAGACTTAAAGTCTTCTTCTTTAAACCAATAAACCAAGACTACAATCCTACCTCTGTCTGGACCATGGCTGGTCTTTGTGTCCTCAGCATTTTGACTGTCTGGAACATGTCAACCACGCCCTCATACCTCATTCTCTCTAGGACTATACTCAGGGTTATAAACACACCTGTTCTGCCCACACCAGCACTGAAACCAACATCATGTACATTACAGATACACATTCTCATCCATCAATCTAGTATATACCTAGAAATATCATAAAATTACACAGGTATAAACTTAGAAAAGTTACACCTAAAATGTCATAAAATTACACAGGTATAAACTTACAGTTACACCTAAAATATCATAAAATTTACCCAGGTACATCAGAATTGTCATAAAAAAACAAAACAAAATTATAAAATAGTGTACAACAATAAGTGTCTGGGTATTATCAAAATTCAGAATAATAAAGTTCTGCTATGTTCCATTAATATAATCACCACTTATACCTAGATACCATGATGATGACCATGATTATGACCATGATTATGATTATGACCATGATTAGCACATTTTTGACCAGTACTGACCTGCAGTGAACAGAGATTGGTCCCTCCTGTCCAAACTGTTCCTTGGTTTTGTGCACCTGACCGATGAAGTCGATAAAGCCCTCTCCAGATTTAGGCACGCCCTGCTCTGGCCAGTCCGTAAACTGGAACTGTCTGATGGTTCGAGACTGACCATCCTGTGGCATAAAAAGGAATATCTCAGAAACTTGTAAACAATAGCAATTCTGAGAAGTACTGCTGTATAGAATTAAAAAAAACATTTTCAGATATTTCTTGGATATCTTTTTGCATCATGTCAAATTCACCAGGCCTTTGGAGAACTTACCCTGGCATCTGTGACCTTGAACTCTCTCAAGATGTACTGTGGCATATTGTACTCAGCCATTGGGTCAACAACAAAGTACTGATACCTTGCTGACCGCTCACTTGGCCAGTACTGGTGGCATTTCTCCTGTAACCATGGAAACAGAGACACACATAGTATGTTTATTCACCATTAAAGCTGAAATTTTTGTCACCAGTAAACATCAATTAGATAAAGGATTTGAGAAAATGACATGAAACAGGTTCTACAGACTGTCAAAAGATATTTTCATATTTTACTTTTATTGAAATATTCAAATATATCATATCCTTGAAAATTCCATGTAAAGAATATAGTTTGAATCAACATGTTAAACAATGAAATAAGTGTATCAAATAGAAAATGAGATATATAATTGGATGTGAAGTGTTGGATACTTACACGACCCATTTCTCGTAACTTGGTAAGCATGACGATGATTGTGGAGTTATGTTCCCAGAGCATTCTCCAGAAGTCCTCTGTTGTCTCGGACAAAGGTCCCTGGGTAGCCACGTAGGCCTGGCAGTACTTGTACCCCTGTAACAAAATAGTGCTCATCAACGTTTGTAATCTATACAGATAAAGTATAAGGCAAGTACAGTAGTGACTACTGAAAATATCAGTTCCAAATTGTCAAATATTTTCAAAAATTTTAAAGTAAAACAAAAATTTGGTACACTATCAAATATCAAAACTAAACTTGACAAAGTTGATCTGGTAAAAGTTTGACAAATCAGATTTCAGCAGTAAGTCTAAAGTATGACAAGGATTTTAGCCACACCATACTTACATCAATAAAACTGGCGTTGATGTAATCTGAGCCGTCGACTCCTCGGATTGGCTGTAGGGCTACTCTAGTAGATTCAACTGAAAGCAAAAGAGTTTTCAGTGATTTCAAATGTGTTGAATTGAAAACAAAATATTTCAAAAGAATTTTTTTTTTATAAATTGCAGTTTAATAACTACTTTGTATCCTGTTATTTTTCTACTTATGGAATATACCTCTCAACATTGATCTTAAATAATAATCAATTTCATTTTGCATTTGTGTGGTTTGTTTATCATTTCAATATAAATTTGATATGTCCGGTATGAATTTATATGTCCGAGTTACATTGGAAACGGATTGATATAAATATACATGTACATGTACTTTTATGGTAATATGTTAACATAAATATACTTACATAGTAATATGTTAACATACATATACTTACATGGTAATATGTTAACAAGTCTATTCTTGAATTTATTCACTGGAAGATTTGCACTAACGAAGCGATTTGGACTAGCCTTCATGTTTGCTAACCGCTGAAAACATGAAAATATACCATTAACTATTACTCACTTGAGAAATAAGTGTATAGTTAGCAATTTATCAGACAATTATCTTGTGCCTGATCAAGTGTAATTTCAATTTTCTATCATTAGCTCATCCATTGATTTGACTAGTTTTGTGTCCACATCTGACGCAATTAAATTACCTCCCTTGTTAATGTATCTCAACACTAGCCATCGTAAAACTACATGGACAGAAATTTTAAAAAAGAACAGTTTTCTAGATCCGTTATTTATCACTTTTCCTGAATAAATCCCTTACATATCAAAATAACCTGGGCAAATAGCATCAGTTAAAACATTACTATCAATGACATTTAAAATGAACTTCCATTTTACAAAAGTTATACAAATAAAAAAACGAAAAGGACATAATACAAAGGGAGACAATCCTGTTTTCAACAGAAAAGTGAAATAATGAGATAGTTTACCTTGAATTCCAATTCCATGCCTGTAACTGTTTCCCCTGGTTCCGGTTGCATCAGTTTCTGTATGTGTACGGAGAGGTTACGTGCTGGTACCTCTGTATTCCCACAGGTAACAGCTTCTAACAGTGCATCATGGATAAATATATACTGGTCCTCAGTTTGTACCATGTAATTACGTTGTGCTCGTAAGCAGGTCACATGACCATATATATCAACAGTCTTTTCGTGTCGGATTCGTTCCAACATGGCATCTATGACTATGAAGGCTCCTGTTCTCCCAACACCAGCACTGAAGTAAAAGAAGTTACCATTGATTGATATGAAGAGACAGGGCTCACTCGTAACTGACAACAAGTGTCTGGAAACTACTGTAATAGGAAATTAGTGTGCCTAAATATGTGTACCTAAATATGATATTTAAATCAGAAATGTATATATTTCAAGTGATCGGAGACAAGGTAGTAGTTAATCAAAAACAAAAGTTATGTTTAGTTTTATTCTGCATTTGTTGAACCACTTTGAGACAGTGTATGTTGTAATAAATCTGTAAGTTAGAATTTAAAACCATAACTGTTACAACCAATCAAAAACCTTCAAAACGCTCCGTTTTCTTCCTACATGTATCACCCACAAATATTTATATGTAGTTTTATTCAATTCTATTTGTTTTTTTAACTGCAGAAAAGAAATTGACTGAGCAGGATTACATCTCAAGTTATGTGGTACATTAATGTAGTATATGTAGGTGTACCTGCAGTGGACTACCATTGGCCCAGCGTCGGGAGGATTGCTTGTTTTGACACGTCTCATGAACATTAGGAGTGGTGTAGGATGGTCAGGAACACCATGATCTGGCCAGGCGGTGAACTGGAACTGACGGATCTCTCGCTTCTCTGGGAACCCGTACTGTAGGTAATAGGTAGTCACATGTAATGATAATAGTATCACAGGTAATAACTACAGGTAATTAAAGGTAGTAACTATAGATTGTCACAGGTAATAACTACAGGTAATTAAAGGTAGTAACTATAGATTGTCACACACTACAGGTAATCAAAGGTAATAACTGCAGGTAATCAAAGGTAGTAAATATAGATTGTCACAGGTAATCACAGGTAATAACTACAGGTAATCAAAGGTAATAACTATAGATTGTCACAGGTAATAACTACAGGTAATCAAAGGTAGTAACTATAGATTGTCACAGGTAATAACTACAGGTAATCAAAGGTAATAACTATAGATTGTCACAGGTAATCACAGGTAATAACTACAGGTAATCAAAGGTAATAACTACAGGTTATCACTGCCAAATTTATGGACATGTACAATGTAAGGATAATATGTTTCTATAAAATATGCCTGTTAAAAGAAAGTAACATTACAATATTGTTTTTTCAGTAAATAAATTTAACATAAACAAATTCTATATGTTAATTACATGTAAAATGCTGGCTAAGTGAGGGGTTCTGAGTTTACAGCTAAAATGAACTGTCGGTTTAGACAGAGGTGTGTCCTAGAGGAAACTTACCCTGGAGATATGGAAGGTACGAATCGTGTAGGTGGAGAGTTAAACTTATCCTGGAGATACGGAAGGTACGAA
The DNA here is from genome assembly GCF_902652985.1 of Pecten maximus. Classification (NCBI taxonomy): domain Eukaryota; kingdom Metazoa; phylum Mollusca; class Bivalvia; order Pectinida; family Pectinidae; genus Pecten; species Pecten maximus. The sequence goes on from NC_047018.1 coordinate 19,015,266, forward strand.
TCGTGTAGGTGGAGAGTTAAACTTACCCTGGAGATATGGAAGGTACGAATCGTGTAGGTGGAGAGTTAAACTTACCCTGGAGATATGGAAGGTACGAATCGTGTAGGTGGAGAGTTAAACTTACCCTGGAGATATGGAAGGTACGAATCGTGTAGGTGGAGAGTTATACTTACCCTGGAGATATGGAAGGTACGAATCGTGTAGGTGGAGAGTTAAACTTACCCTGGAGATATGGAAGGTACGAATGGTGTAGGTGGAGAGTTAAACTTACCCTGGAGATATGGAAGGTACGAATCGTGTAGGTGGAGAGTTATACTTACCCTGGAGATACGGAAGGTACGAATCGTGTAGGTGGAGAGTTATACTTACCCTGGAGATATGGAAGGTACGAATCGTGTAGGTGGAGAGTTATACTTACCCTGGAGATATGGAAGGTACGAATCGTGTAGGTGGAGAGTTCCGTCACGTCCACAAGTAGCACATGCATCAGTCCGTAATGTTCTGCCCCGCGGTGAGGCCAGTATTGATCACATTTTATCTGAAAACACAAACATGTCACAACATTTCTATGATTTTCATAATATTTAAATATTTATTATTAATGTATTGAATAAACTTAGCAAGAGATGCATTGGATATCCCACCTGGATACAGAGGAGGCAAGATTTCTGTCATGGTATATAAACTCTGTAAGTATGACGGAGTTTGTAACACAGTAGTAGATCATTATGTATAGTTTTATTGAGATCAAATAGATATTAAATGTAAGAATGATAACATGGTGAACTTCATGGATACTAACCCTTGACCTTTCTTCTAATTTAGTCATCATTACAATGGTTGCCGATCGCTGCTCCCACATCATGCGCCAGAAATCTCCAAAGGTCTCTGGAAGCGGCCCCTAAAATATTGTCAACAGGACATTTAATAACAAAGTCATACTTTACCTGAGGTATTTTGATAAAAAAAAATTAATATTATGTGATGTTTAGGAGAGTTGTCTCCCTTCTCAATAAGTACAGTTCTTTCACAAACAAGGTCAAGCTCATGGTAACTTAAAACATAGTATCAAGGCTAGAACGTCCATTTTGTGATGATAGTGCCAAATGGTGGCAAATCCAATGGAATTCTACTCTACACCAAAATGACACAATCATTATCCAATCAGTATCGAGGATCTTTATGTTCTATGTTCTATTCCTACCTGTGTAGCTATGTAAGCGTTTTGTTTACGGTAGCCATCCATATAATTAGCGTTCACATAATCGCTGCCAGGGACGCTGTCAATCGGTTGGAGGATCACTCGGGAATGGTCGTATGCTATGACATTGGCGTATCTATTTTTAGGTTTGTTGACCTCATAGTTAGAGTTATCCCAAGTGAACTGTTGACCTGGTTCAATGGACTCGTATTCCTGGGAGAACTTGAGGTTGTCATTATTCTTCAGGTTATCAATATGTTCCTGGAGCATGTGGATGTGGATTGGAGGATGGCTTATCATACCTGAAGAAAAGAACAATTCATCAATACCTCAATGTTTAGTGAGAAAATGATCCATCAATGGCAAATAAGAATTTGTCCTCGTTCATACACAACATTTTCAACAGTCTTATAAACAGTACTGAATCATTACTTTGTGAAGTTAGGGGGGTTCAGTGCGACAATTACGTTGTTACAAATTATGATTATATATGTTATATGAAATAGAATTTGACAGTGGAAGTTTCCATACAGTTGTTCCCTGTGAACAAGACAGATGATAATGTCTGTATATATAATTTGACCCCTACGACCTCGGTAAATAACATGTCATTTGACCCCTTTGACCTATATATTCTTCTTTGACCCCGTGACCTTGAGATCTAGATACCTGGTGTCTGGTAGTGCTGTCTGCGAAGTTCGACTGGATCACAGGGGTGAGGTGGAACATCTACAAACACCTTGCCAGAAGATGGTTCTGGACTCTTCTCTTTCCGGGTTGCCTTCCTCCTACAGTAAGTAGAATGTTTGGAAATATGACACCTGTTATGTAAATCCTACTTTACCAACACCTTTTTGTTTTTATCATTTCAAGTTACTCATTTTTTTCCCTGTAAAATCAGAAAATTTTCAAAAGGAGAAAAATATTTTCAAGAAAACAACAAATAGAATACTAAAAATTTAACCCCTCTCTTCCCCTTACCCCGGGCAATGAAACTTTCATGATACTCACCTCATGTGCCAGATTAGGATGATACAACCAATGATGATAAGAGCAACGCCTGCACATACAGGAGCAACAATCATGATGATGAGCAAACTTTTTTCGCTCGCTTCTGCAGACTGTGGGATTGGGTTGTTGGTGTTTGGGGGATACTGGGGAATGCTTGGAGTGCGACTCAGACTGATGGTCTCTGAGTAAGGACTTGTCTTGTAGAGTTTCTGAAATGTTACAATCATATAAAGTATGTAAACTTGTATAGCTGTCATTCAAACCAGAATATCAAACATCTAAACGAACATATACACCATGAAGATTGATACAGTTTCAAGTCGGGATAGAATTACAAAAGTATTTTCAAAGACATTGGTTTTACAGTTTCAAAGGTTAAAGATCAGTCTTACAGTGTCCATGGTGAAGGCTTGTAGGAACAAAGACATTGGTTTTACAGTTTCAAAGGTTAAAGGTCAGTCTTACAGTGTCCATAGTGAAGGCTCGTAGGAACATTACAGTGTCCATGGTGAAGGCTCATAGGAACAAAGACATTGGTTTTACAGTTTCAAAGGTTAAAGGTCAGTCTTACAGTGTCCATGGTGAAGGCTTGTAGGAACAAAGACATTGGTTTTACAGTTTCAAAGGTTAAAGGTCAGTCTTACAGTGTCCATGGTGAAGGCTCGTAGGAACAAAGACATTGGTTTTACAGTTTCAAAGGTTAAAGGTCAGTCTTACAGTGTCCATGGTGAAGGCTCGTAGGAACATTACAGTGTCCATGGTGAAGGCTCATAGGAACAAAGACATTGGTTTTACAGTTTCAAAGGTTAAAGGTCAGTCTTACAGTGTCCACGGTGAAGGCTCATAGGAACAAAGACATTGGTTTTACAGATTCAAAGGTTAAAGGTCAGTCTTACAGTGTCCACAGTGAAGGCTCGTAGGAACAAAGACATTGGTTTTACAGTTTCAAAGGTTAAAGTTCAGTCTTACAGTGTCCACGGTGAAGGCTTGTAGGAACAAAGATATTGGTTTTACAGTTTCAAAGGTTAAAGGTCAGTCTTACAGTGTCCACGGTGAAGGCTCATAGGAACAAAGACATTGGTTTTACAGATTCAAAGGTTAAAGGTCAGTCTTACAGTGTCCACAGTGAAGGCTCGTAGGAACAAAGACATTGGTTTTACAGTTTTAAAGGTTAAAGGTCAGTCTTACAGTGTCCACGGTGAAGGCTCGTATGAACGTCTTGTACTTCATCCCATGGTCTAGTGGTCTGTTGGCATATCCTCCAAACTGGTCTCTGTTACCGAGATTGAACTCCCTAGGAAGGTGCTGGGCATCAAACTTGGCTGCAATATAAGGTTTAGCAGACGGCAGCTCTGGTGATATATCCAAAGTCAACTGAAAACAGAAGGAAAGACAGAATTTATCCATCAAATTCAATAAATTTCAAGCTTCTATCTGTTCAACTTGAAAGTAAGATGTTTATAAAAATATACAGGAGGTTAACCCTGTTCTATATCTGTTCAACTTGAAAGTAAGATGTTTATAAAAATATACAGGAATATCTTTAAATTTTTGTTGCAAGTTTTATTCTTAATTCTAATGATTGCTTATCAACATTAACATCCTTGTTGTCCTGACAGAATTTTACCTCATCATTACTGATATCCTCCGGTCGTTTGGTTGTGGTGTTGATGAGCGGGACCACTACAAGGTAGTAGTAACTCAGACCACCGTTCTCCTCCGATGCTGGCTTCAATATAACAGTCACTTCCTGGCCCGAGATTTTTAACACCATCGGTCTCCTTACCTCCTTAGGTGCTAATTATAATAATCAAATAACCAATTACCATACTGTATAAAACCCTGCTTTTTTTCTAATATGAAAAATGGAATTTCATAAATTCAGCAGATTCTTGTATTTCTTTCTGGTGCAAAAAAAACAACAAAAAAACCCAAAAAACAACAAAACAAACTGGTATACTAACAGAAAAATATCATATTAAAAAAAAAAATTGTATGAATTCTGCTGATTTTGAAAATAAAGCTTCAAACTGAGATAAGACGGCCGGGGTTTGACTACCCGATTGGACGTGAAAAGGTATGGGGTCACCTGCCCGACCACGTGGGTTTTCCCCGGGTACTACAGTTTCCTCCCACAGTCAGACCCCTCGCATGCTTCCATCCGGGCCAACAAGAGTGATTAATATAAGTTAATATAACTTGTTTCGCAATTGTTGAAAAATAAAGATTTTTAATTATTTTTTTTAACTTAGATAATTAAAAAGAAAAAAACAAACTTTTAAACTCAACATACCTTCAATTCTTGTTTGGACTACCAGAGAGTTAACACCCCCTTGTACTCCGTCCTGGAAAAATGCAGAGATGTTGAAGGTATATTTTGTTTTTGGAAGCAGATTCTCAACAGTGAAAGAACTTGTAAGACCATGGATATGCTCTTCCTTGCGAGGTTGGTGATAAGTCTGCATGATATTGTCTTCGCGGTATTTCTTAACTCCAGAGTAGGAAAGCTGTGAAAAATATACAAAAATCATTAGTAACACACAAACAATTTACCTTTAAACATTTTTATGATTGTTGTATAGTTTCTTCATTAGGAGTATACTACCTCACATACCTGTGATATATATGTAAGAGTTTAGGCTATCTTTCTGTTAAGACTATACATTATCTTTCTCTTTTAACCTGAGATATGTGTTTGAGTCAAGGCTATATGCTATAATTTGAGATAACTTGAGATGGTCATATCAGGTGAAATTGTTACTTACTGTGTATCTTGTGACCTGAGGTTTCTTGGGAATCTCCCAGACTAGGGTCACATCAACAGAGGTCCTCATTGACACGTGGAAGTTTGTTGGTACTTCAATAGTTATGGGCTCTGAATGACAGATAAAAACATATATCAATATATATAGTAACCTTCACCAACAAGTTGAATGTATTCCCATTTTTTATTTGGAGGGTTTAAATTTTACTACACTTATCAAAACTTTGGATTATCTGTGGTTTATATTTTCATGTACTTGATCAAACATATTATTTGATGCTAAGAAACACATTTTTGAAAAGGTAATAGGGGAATAAAGAAAATTGCGGTGACAAAAAAATTTATGTATAGATACTTACGTGATGTTCCCACAGGACAAACAACAGCTTCTGAGAGGTTGCCATAGCGACCATCAACAGATCTGGCCTGGATACGAACTGCATACACAGATACAGTATCCAACTCGGTAAGTTCTGTGACAGTATATGGTCCAATATCTTTCTTTTGCCAGAGTTCCATCTTTTGTAGCTCAAACATGTTGTAGTACACTCGATACCCAGCTACAGGAAGTTTGGGCTCATCCCAAGTCACGAGAATGGTATCTGGGGAAGACCGTATTAGTTTGATGTTTTCCGGAGGAGGCAACACTGTTTAGGAAATAAAAAATGTATCATGAAAATTTCTTAAAACATTTATGGAAATCGTACAAAATCTTTCTATAACCTCACAATGAAATAAATTTTCATGAGGATGTTTGATGAAAAAAAAAATATGATAAAAATGTAAAACTATTATCAATAGCGATGTTGTTTCTCTCATATCTCGCCATATTGGATAGAGTTTGCCCATGTAAGATAGCTATGTAAGATAAATCTATCTTACATAGCATTTCACGCGCGCGGATTAATCTGCGTTCAAGGGGGACAACTCTCACAACGTTGTCTGCTTGTGTTCACATCCGACAGTCCTTATCGTCGGTGTCGGTTTTGAAACGTTGGACTTAACTATAAAAATACATACATTCTTAGATAAATATATATCATATCAGCAGTAAATCAATAGGGCTACACGGTTAAACGATTAGACATTTCATCTGAGCGAACATATAACTCTGTTACTGTAACAAACAGTTAGACTACGCCTACAGGCCTGTTGTAACTGTCATTACAGTACAATACAGACTGGCTTACCCGACAGATTTGTCATTTGTCATTAAAAACATGTAAACACACACAATCACCTGGCAATGACAGGAAGTAAAATAAAAGCCATACATAAAAAAATATATAAAAAAGAAAATGTCAAACGTCACAACCTATGAAATGGTTCCGTTTGCGTCAGCAGGGGGCCCTGGAATTTGTTTACTCTACTGTACTGTCAGTAACTGTTAGGCCTACTCAGTAACCTGTGTATTTGGAAGTTGGGAATTGGCTCTTAAATGAACGAACATTCGGTAAAAATGACACCCCTCGATGTTCATATAAAAATATTTATTTTAATTGTAACTCAGAGTCTATATTTGTGTAGAGTAACCATGAAAACTAACTGCCATCCTAGCCTTTCAATATGATCATCGTTAGCCTATCGACTGACCTACCTTCGTCATTCCATCAAGACAACCGGTTAAACACATATAATCCTATGTCACAGAAAAGATCGAATACTCGTATAGTCACTGTTCGCTGGTTCACACACGAAGTTGCCAAAATCACAGTGAATTTAAAATTACCAGCCACGAAACATTGCCGCGTCATGGCGATCGAGATCGACATCACTCTCAATATCCTTGAACAGTCGTGACGTCATGCAGTGACGTAGTATTTTATAAAAAAAAATTTGACTTGACATTTAAAAGTACAGTGTGTTCTGTGAAATGATTAAATATGTCGAGGTGCAAATCAAATTATATGTGAAGTTGGAAAACTCATTTCAGCGTTGGCTTTCAGTATTGTTGATAGAACTTCTTTTTCTCGGATGTTGACAATTTGATCACGGCCACGTAAAAGTCGGTCAAGTTACGGTAATTTTTATCGGCGAATTGTTCATTCGTTCATCACTTAACCTCAAAATGAATGAAATTTGTGTTCAAACATAGTTTGTCAAAATAGGGTATGATCTTTCAGAATATCACAAGTATATTTAGTAAAAACGTCAAATAAAGAAATTAAAAAATTGAAGAAAATGGATGGTTGAGGGACACTTTCGCCAGAAATTCGGTAATGATATGAGAGAAAAAGACTCTTTCATTATGTGTGTATGTAGGATAGGGATATTCCACCCTCGGGATCACAAAATGTGGTAAAACCCTCGGCAAGCCTCGGGTTTCACCACATTTTGTGACCCCTCGGGTGGAATATCCCTATCCTACATACACACATATGAAAGAGTCTTATATTCTTACTTCTAAGTATATAAATATTTTAAACATTCCTTATTGATTTCAAAGATAAAATATTTCTTAAATTTAAAAAAATGAAAAAGATGTTTTTGCTAGATGTCCAAGAGCAACATAATATCAAGTTATCTCCGTTTGCAATATTAAAACAGTATCTGATTAGTGATAAGGAATTAATTGATCACTTTTTCAACCGTATTAATTACATGTCAAAAACAAAATTAAATAAAGACATTGACGAATCCCTACAACTTTTTTTGCCCATTTTCTTTTTTTACCAAGATTGACTGATTTTTCTGAAAATAAGCAGTGATATCTTGAATAATTGGTATGTTATCTCGGTGTACATTAACTAAGATATTTAAATTGTAATAGTTTAGATAATTTTTCCAATCTGTGAAGAAAACAAACGTCTTAAGCATAATGCCTAAACCAAAAACTGCTAATTGAAAATCAATTTGTCACTGCACAATAGCGGCAATGAAAGTGGACATGGATTGAAAGTTTGTATGGATTTGTCAATTCTATAGGTTGACACCAAAAACATGTCCCTGTTAGTATATAATACAGTATGTTAAGGGTAAGTGACAAGTAAACATTAGTGACCCTCTAAACAACAGTGACCTTACAGGTCAAGGTGACCACTGTCCAAACAAATCAGCTGGTCAGTTTCATCTTTTTAGACAGACATTACATATTATACATATGTATACACATATATTGAAAAAAAAAACCACCAAAAAAAACCAAATGCATATGAATAAAATTCACCCGGCATGCTTCATAAAAATGATTATTAATGACACGTGTACAGGTATATGGTACAGAACGCTGAACTGAGGACATGCAGAGTTACACATGGATCTTTTTAATGAACTTTTCTTTGTTATACAGATCTAGATAATCAATACTGTTATTAATGATATTCTCAAAAGTCAACTTCAACTTTTTAAAACAAAACTCAGTATAGATATATAAATATGTGTGTGTAATTGTTCAATTGAAGTTTTTGGAAATTCAGCAATAATGATGTTTTGGAATAGTTTATATATGGTATATAAAAGATATTTTTTCAAACAGTTATAATTACTATCCTTTCTCAAGTCAACATTTACAGTTTTATTAATATTAACACCTATCCAGCATACCATACAGTGTTAGACCATGATATCACAGAAACCCTTATGAATAGAATGACTTTGGATTTGCTTTAATATGAAAGTATTTATATGAAAATAAAATACCATACTGTATATTGCTAAGGGAAAAATCAAGAATGAAATGTAAGCAATATTTAGAAATAATAGTGAAGGTGACAAAATGTAGCCCTTATAGAACAATATACGACTGCAGTGCAAAAACATTAAATACACTACAGGTGCACTCCATTGAAACAGGACGACAGATATAGCAGAGTTGTGTCCCCTGACACTCCAACCTAAGCTTAGTGTCACAATATGTCAACATTTAGGTTAACATAGAGCTGACATTGATATTAAGATAGTTACCATGAGGTTCTGGATGTGAGTAGAGGGAAAAAATAAACAGCACATGTTATTATTTTTTAAATATGGACAAAAAAGTTTATTAAAATGTTTCTGAAGGCTGTCCAAAAATAGTTGCTATTTCTATGAAATTTCTCTTATATATCCATAAAAATATATATAGAATAAAAGGTAAAAAATAATAATTTATTATAGCAAAGCTGAAACATTACATATATATATCTTATAAATGATTTAAAATTGTACTTCAATGATAATTTGCTTTGGCATGACAGCATTTTTGATATAGTATATTGTTGCAGGTATACAAATATAATGGTATTTAAATTCACAAGAATACTGACAACGTTCTCAAAACATTTAAAAAATCATTGATAACAAAGAATATTATCTTTAGTCTACACAAAGATTATTTTTATATAAAACTGTTCATAAGTGTCTGATGGGAGGGTTTGTGTCAAGTGGGAAAATATCATATTTTTGTTATCATCATAATCTTAAGTTTGATTCAAAAAACCTATCTCACTTAAAAAAAAAAAATAATTTCACCCTAACATGGATACCTTTGTATCAAAGTAATTGCTACAGAAAAATTGCAAATCAATTTTGGTTGAAATGAACATTTGCCATTTCAATAAAAAAGTGTCAGGGAATGTGATATTAGAAAGATTTAAAATATTTCAATTTCTTTTTTTTATCATGCAGTGATGTGGACAATATTTTTTCAAGATTGATGCATTTGAAGCAAGTGAATGAAGAATTCGGTACGGCTGCTGAGTCCTACCTAAAATAAACTAAGTGTAACAAAGCTATCTTCTTTGCACAATTTCAAAATTAATTTTTTTAAACAAAACTGACATTTTTCCAAGAAGATCATCTATTTTGGTCATATTATTACATATGAGAATTGTTCAGAAAAAATTTGGATTTTTCTTTTCATTTTGATTTGTTGAAATTCTAAATTAAATCCAATAAATATGATTATTATACGATTCAATTTTATTAACCCCTGATGCAAACATGCAAATAAGATCTCATGTTGATTAGATCCGATGATGGGATAAAGCCTTTTTTACTCTCCTTAGTTTAAGGATTTTCAAGAAGCTTTAAGTCTAATGCATGTGCTTGACACGACACTGATGCAGTCGCTATTGGAACAAGGCTGCTGCGATCTAGCAAACTGCTCTGCAAAAAAACGCGTTCAGTCTTTCCAAATAAATAATATAAAACAAACAACGAAACTTAAATTCCTGTGAAATCTTCAGGGCTTGGAAAAAAAGTGCAATCAAATGTGTGCGCAAATGCAGAGTTTATCAATTGATGTGTTGGGGAGATCATGTTTATACAAGGTGGAAGGGAACATATGCTCTGGAGGCCATTCAAAACTCATCCAAAGTTGGAAAGGTGTACCACAACATCTATATCTAAATCTAACTAAAATTGTAAACAATTAGATGACTAATCTATGTAGCAAGTATACAATATCGCTTTGTGAAGCAATTTCTACTAAAATAGTCTATATGGCTCAAACATGGCCGTATCCGTGGTGATGGGTGGGGTGAACTTCAATTCAATTTGGTGATGTGTTTGAAATTGAGGGGTGAAATATTCACATCAATAGCCAGGTTGAAGGGAGGGGTATATCAAAATCAAAAAATTAAAACATGGGTGGGGCAGAAAGCATGGGATACAGAAGTGAGGGGGTAAGGAGGGTATGGAATGACAGCAGGGATGAGGGATGAAAACTTGAGCGAGTGAGGGGATCAATGTTGAGTAGGGGAGTGATTATTTCATATTCCCCTTCGGCTCACTTATTACATCTCTACATTGTAACCATGTATATATATAACAGGTAATAATTAGTATCTTTATCAAACCACAAAACAACACATGCTTATATCCAGATGGACATTTCTCGACCAACATTCCTCATGTTAGTAATACTTAGTAGAAATTCTGGTTACGCATATTAGTGATATAAAGTCTCTGCAATGCTTGCTGCAAACCCATCGCAGTGCGGCAAGGGTTATCTGCCCTTGATCGACCTCTCTATATTAACATACTTGGTCCGAACGTGTGGAATGGATGCTGAACAGTCCATGGACCAGCTCCTTGACTTGTGTACGCCTTAACTTGAAAAACGTAATCTGTATTCATCTCAAGATTGTGTACGTCGTATTGAATGCCTGTGATGTTTAGATCCTCCGTATTGGTGGGGTCGGCCATCTTATGGTAGACAAGCTGATACATGATTATCTCGCCGTTTTGCAGTTTTTTAGCAGGTAAGTCCCACTCTAGTCTCACACTGGTCTCTGTCAGCCCTGTCGCAGTGAAATTCTGCGGGGCCCCATCAGGGACTATAAGCAGGACGGGGAAAAAAGAGAGAGAAATGTACACGGAAAAAATACAACAAAAAAACATAAATACAATATTGAATCAATTGTTTTACAATTATACTTGCACATTCTTACCAATGATATTCCTTTAATTTCCCTTAACTATAAAGTCTAGGGTAATTAATCTATATATGTAACATATTCTAAATATTGTCATGGTTTTTCATGTCTACAAAAGCTTCTGCAAAGGTTTTAGATAAATGATAATTGTGACAGGCCTCTTTGGCAGTGATTATACAATGTGCTACATAGATGAATACAATATATTTCTATGCTTTCTAAGAATTCTTTCCCTTCTATTCCAGAAAGTTAATTTTTTTCTCATCAGGCAATAGGAAAAAATGCTTTAGTAGTTAAAAAAAAAAGAGAATTTTGTAAAAAGTTTCAATAACATTTTCATAACAAATAATCAAGTTAAAAACTTCATCTATATATATATATATTTAATGGCATCAGTTAGAAAATACAAATCTTCAAATTTCATTAAAATTTTGCATAAAGAGAAGAAAAAAACAAATTTTCAAACAAAGTATTTGATTGCTTTCATAGCAATGTAAAAGTCACACTTACATGCATCGAAATATTTGTTAAAAAATTGTGACTTTGTTTCAGCCAATGTTCTTTTAAAGTCAGATTATAAAGCAGAATTCTAGAAACACCAACAAGAAAAATTTTGATAATCTCTGTCAAGACAACCCTTTAGTTTTCTTTAACATGCCAGGGTCCAAAGCATTCTCGATATATATATAAATAAGATGCTGAACAAAAAATCATTTTATGTCTCTCCGAACTTTACAATATCTGTCAGACACAAAGAGGTGTTGCATTTCTCACTCTGAATGTGCAAGTACAATTAATAAAACAAATAAAATATACAGAAATAAAAAGTCCAAAACCAACCACAAATTTGAGAAACACAAATGAGTTGGAGCCCTTCAAACCAACAGGTTGGTATAAAAAAGTAAAATTGGTTTCTTCAATGATCAGTAGACCAAATGCAAATAGCTACAAAAGCGAAATTTCCTTTGAAAATAAAGGTTAAGATTTTTTATGGAAATTTGAAGAAAAAAACCCAATAAGAATAAATGAATATGAGTTTCAATAATATCCAGCATTGAAAAAAGGTTTAAAATGATAAAATGAAAGTAGCAAATACAAGCAGATTTCAAAAAGTACAACAGTCAAACAAAAAAATATGATCACAACATAAAAATATTTAAAAAATTTTTTGAAAGCCAACAGAAGAACAGAGTGACAAAATGATGTCACAGGCACAATAAAGAAACATCTTGAGCCTTCAAAAAGCAGGGTTTCCATGGAAACCGAGGGGTGTGTGGCGACACTGATGGACATTGAGCTGTTGCTACGACAACAAATATGGTCATCACAGAGGTGAGACCACGCTGACGTGCAGTAAACGCTGAGTGAATTGGCTGTCGTCTTCTCTACTGCAGCGCTGAGCCGACAAGGCAGAATGAATGCAGCGCGAGGCACTTACTTCCATCCGGAGTTGTGATAATTTGTGATGCTCTCACACCATCACCCTCTCCATTTCGGGCAACAACAAGGAATTCATATGTGGCTCCTTTGTCTGTCAGAAGAAAGAAGAAAAACATTAAGTTACAGTACAAAACAGGGAATCCCCCTCCCCTCCCATCATCCTACTCCATGTAAATGTCAGCAAATTGGATAAAAAATATGTCATACCAAAATTACAATACATATATATCAAAAATACAGATCATTCTGATTCCACCTCTAAACATGACACTATTTTCTACCTTTTTATGTGGATAAGATGTAGAACAGTGAAGTATTATCATATATATATATTGCCATTGTAGTAAGTACACTAATACAGTATTACCAATATAACCACAGTATGTGACAAGAGACACAACTTTCTGTGGAACCTCATTAGTCTGAACAAATTTTATGCATTCATATATACAAGAGGCCCATAGGGCCTGCATCGCTGACCTGGATATTCAGTAAGTAAGGCAAAATACTCTGATTTAAGTTAAATTTCAAATATTTCCCTACTTTTGAACTGCCTCTCCTAAACAATCGTTCAAAGTACAGGCGGACTAAATCCTGGTCATTTTTGAAAATGAACAAGTGTCTTAATTTTTTTTTGTTTTTTTGTTTTGTTTTTGCTACATTTCCCCTATTGGGCCCCCTTTCTCCTGCCCCAAAAATTTCATCAAAATCCATTTAATTTTTCAGGACTAGTAGCGTTTTTAATAGTTTAACCCTTTGGGCCAGGTGAGCTAAAACATTGTTACCAGGTAATGATAATATTGTTACAAAGGGCAGTTACTCTGCAAGTTACACTTGAATAATTCCGTTTTTCAAACTCGTCCAAGATCTTAGTCGATATATGGCTGTATAAAAGTGTCCTCAAACTTGGTTGATATCATGTTCACAAGGTCCAATAATGATAATTTTACAAAAGGAAATAATTCTGTAAGTTATTGTTGAATAATTTCCATTTTCAAACTCATTCAAGATCAAAGGGCAATAACTCTGTTAGTTAGTGTGGAATAATTTCCATTTTTGAAGCTTGTCCGAGATCTTGTCGATATATGGCTGCATACAAAGTTTCATCAAACTTGGTTGATATTTACTAAGTTATCGTGTTCACAAGGTAATTGTTGATGACAGATGGACGCTGGACGCCACAGTATAGCAGGTTCTTTGGACCAGGTGAGCTAAAAACAAGAGTTTTGACTGAAAGCAGGTAGATTTAATTTCATATAATTCAGTTCCAGGTTTTTAAAATTCTATATCATTTTTGCATACATACCTAAGATATCTGAGATGTAAGCATGATGCATAGGTCCGAGATTTATCAAGGTATATTTTTCGCCTCTCCTTCCCCAGAACACCTTATAGCCAGCTAACTTGCCGTGAGTTTCCCGTGGTCTTTGCCATGTTACTTGTACTTGTGGTGGGTCTTCACCCAAGAATTCCACATCCAGGTTACGTGGTATAGTCGGCACTGAAAGTGACATGTGACCAAAACATTTTACATTTTTTTCTTATTTTTTTTTGTTACGTACTGAATCAAAACATTAAGTAAATCTACTGTACCTGTAGATGTAGATGTAGATATATTTCCATTGTATTCAGATATGGCATCTTACTTGCAACTTCGAAATTATCCTTGTAAAATCATATTAGTAGGAGTTTTTAATAGGCATCAACTGTTAAAAGACACAAAGTTAAAACATATATTTCAACACTGACTTACCTGCGCCTGATGTCACAACAAACACTTCTTTACTACGCTGGCCATCGCCTCTCCTTGTATAACCAGCCACCTTGATAGAATACTTAGTGGCTGGGTCAAGGTTAGTGATCACAGCCTCTCTTCGGTTACCGTCAGTTGTGTCGCTAATGCGATCCGTGCCTTCCTTTGGCCTATTTTTACTATCAACAACAACACAATAAACTTGGTAGCCACGTATAATTCCATTTTCTCGCTGTGTCTCTGGTGGACGCCATTCCACAAATATAGTAGTAGAGTTGATGACTTCCACTCGGACTGATTTCGGAGGTCCGGGAACTGTAATGAAAACAACTGTGTATTCAGTACAAAACAGGGTCTAAACAAATAACAATTCAAGTATTTGTTTTGTACTTGAGCAGTAAAAGCCCGCGACACACATTATGTAGATACACTTTCTTCTGTATAACAACTTGTGTGAAATAAGCTCGCAATCAGAAACAACGTTATCACTTTTCTGGTTTACTGAATCTTTTTATTCCTGAATTCTTAATATTTTGAAATTATTATTTTTGATTCTTTATTCCAATCAAAAATAATTTCAGATTCCTTCCTACTGAAATCATGTTTAAGATCAATTTTGAATCTATATTCCCTGTAAGATGATCTGCCTTTGGGTTTTGAATATATAATTGGTTTCATTGTTAGGGGTTAGGTTGGGTTCACTATTAAGGAGTTATAATTGGTTTCATTGTTAGGGGTTAGGTTGGGTTTCACTATCAAGGCGTTTATGTACAGGATTGCAAAGTCGACAAGAACAAGCTTGTTGGACCAAAGACATGTAATGAAAGAAAACCAGAAACTAAGTATGAATTGAATATGGTCGTTTACGAAGATCAATAGCAAAATAGTGAAATGGACATATCTGTCAATCGTGTGATGTCAAATGAAATTACATTGCCTTGACGAAACATGGATAATTTAAGGTATGGCCGAAGGTGGGGATAAGAAATGCCAAGGTTGTTTATTAAGATAAACAATAAAATGGTATACATGGACATTGTATCATAATCTGTATCAAAATAACAGAGGAAGGTCATCGAGAGACGGTGGCTGATGGCCAAATAAAGAACAGCAAAACTGACCTTGATTTGTGTCCATCTTGGAGTGAAAATGGCTATTGAAGCTGGAACACGCGCACGAGGTTTATTTTAAGTGATTAGTACACATGCAGAGGCCTTGACCCAATAACCTCTTGCTTACAATATAAAAAAGTATGCAAAACTAATACGATTAAAACAAGATGCAAGCTGTATAAATTACATTACAATTTTCAATTTTAGTTTTCTAATACTGTGTTTTACTTTTATGTTCATTTTGCTGTTCACAATGAGACTGGACCAGCCAGGTTTAGTTGTTAAGGTGTTATGTTGGACTTTGGTCGTCAGGATGTCTAAGATTTAATTGTTAAGGTGTAATGTTGGACTTTGGTCTTCAGGATGTCTAAGATTTAATTGTTAAGGTGTTATGTTGGACTTAAATTTGGTCGTCAGGATGTCTAAGATTTCGTTGTTAAGGTGTTATTTTGGACTTTGGTCTTCAGGATATCTAAGATTTAGTTGTTAAGGTGTTATGTTGGACTTTGGTCGTCAGGATGTCTAAGATTTAGTTGTTAAGGTGTTATGTTGGACTTTGGTCTTCAGGATATCTAAGATTTCGTTGTTAAGGTGTTATGTTGGACTTTGCTGTAAACATGCAGGACATTTGCTGTTCTTTGACCCAAACAAATCAACTTAGTATCAGCTGAATTTTTGTGACACAGCCTTAAAATATAGCATAAAATCATGGATTCCCTGAAGATGTACAAGAATCTGAAAGGTGAGCTGAGTTCACACACTGTTGTTGGTAACCAACACCTACTTTGACTAATATATAATGGTAGGTAAGTAAGCGCTTGTCTAAAGCAGTCCCTATATTGCATTAGGTATACTGTATTTGATATACTCTCTGTGCATTAACAAGCTTTAAAATACAAGCACGCAAACTCAGTAAGTAGGCATTTTGATATCTCAAAAATTTTCTTGTTCAAATTTCAAAAATGCACATCTGTTAAAAGTATCAAAATGCACTCAATCATGCTTCTGGGTAGAACATCTTTTTTTTATAAATCAGAACTGAACAAAACCTGTTTATGCCCATGCAAATTATAATAATTTTTAACATGCCATAATAGAAATAATAATTATAATAAAAAAAAAAGGTAACAATAATGATAATAAAAAAATTATTGCTTTTTTCTTTTTAAATAGATAAAAAATCCAAATTGCACAAATATGAACAAAATTTATGAACAAAATTACTACTTTATAGAATAAAAATGTGCTGCATTAAAAATAACATCAAAAAATTGCTACAGAAAAAAAGTTTGCTGTTTTAAAACAAAGCTTAAACAAAAATTTTGAATACCAATATTTACAAAACCTGAATTTTCCAAAGAAGTCTTTGTTAACTTGCAAAAAGGTGCAAAACAAAGAAACAAAAAACATAAAAAAAGTCAACAAACATAAATTCAAAGAAATTTCTTCAAGAAGACAGGAAGTGCAAGATTCAGTACCCTATCACCAGAGTAATGTTTCTAGTTGAGATAAATTTGGATAGCTGATGAAGCATTTGATAAAGTTTCCACATCGCAGAAGCTACACGATTTCTACAGCCTAGCTCGCTGCATTGCATCCAAAATGCCATGGTAACAACCAAAATGGAGATTTCAAATGAGACGAACCTTAGCCTGACTTTTAATTTTCTATCAAGTTTCAATTTGATGTTATCTCTTATACTTGGTTGGTGCACATACCCATATACATCTCTACGCTACACAGGATGGAGTTTTACCATAAAGTATGATTATATTTATATATTGCTACTCTATTACTACTCAAAGCTTCCATATAAATTCTAAAGAAAAACACAAAGATTGCAGAAAAGATAGACTAGACTTGGAGAATTGGCTATTCCAAAGAAGCATTATGTAAAAGCTATCAACAAAATTACCTCTAGTCTGAATAACTATAACATACTTTTTTTTTTTGCGTGTCACCATGTTATGACAATATCCTACCTATTCCAATATCATTCTTTAATTTAAGGAAAATGGTTTTCTTCTCCTTCTTATTTCTAAGATTAAGTCAGCTAACGTCTAAGATTCAAGTTGGATGAATTTCTGCCTGTTGTAGGAGATATATCTATTTTAAATGCCAACCGCAGCGCTGACGCATGCAACAATTTTGGTGTAAATAAAAGATAGCATATGCACGGATAATGATAAGTCCTTGTCTACGAAATCTGGTCTAAAAGATGAGCTGTAACCAAAGATTCTGCTCCTAAGTGCATTGTATTTATCTGGTCGCTGAGAAAAAAATGATGTCATGCATTCGATATAATCAGTCATTCAATATCACAAATAATGACTGTAATAGATTCAATGTAACAGACACTAACGTCCAAAAACTGTCACAAACTTCATGGCATGAGTTCCAATGTGACACACATAAGGGCATATATATCTGGTGTTTTAATCAAAATGTTGTCAATCTTGTTTTTAGTTTCACACCAGGTCAATTTTATAGACACATAAACAATGTTATAGTCATATTACAAACATGCCAATCAACGAACACTTCAAACGGGGAAGGAATTTGAATGGAAGAGAATTGTACAGACAATGATAGTGGTATCACTCCATGGACAAACATTCATATGAAACATTTTGCATACACGTTCAACAGTTACCATTTCCAAAAGGACAATGGTGATAAAATATCATTCAATGGGATTTCAAAACTTGTATTGTTGTAAATCCAATCCATGATGACAATTCCACTCCCCTTGTCCCAATCCCGAAATGAAAACTTAAAATGTTTATCTAAATAAATTTTAGACCATACATTTTTCACATACAAGTAATTCTTAACAAAGGTCAAACTCAGTAATTCTTAACAAAGGTCAAACTCACAAGTAATTCTTAACAAAGGTCAAACTCACAAGTAATTCTTAACAAAGGTCAAACTCAGTGTTTCAGAGTGTTCAGTTTCATGCTCCAAACATAGAATGTTTGCTAGCCAATGGATTGATACCCACAACATTCACGAATATTGAATAAAAAACAGAGAGAAGACAGAGGAAAGGAATATGGACAAGCCACATGAAAACAGCGACAGTAAAACGGAGGAATACATGCAGCATGCTTGTTAGTTTCCATGGAAACATGTATTTAATTATATATATAAGAAACATTTCATATGTATACTTACACATCCATAATATTTCACACTTTCCCTCATTAATCATTTTATTAGCAATATCATCATGAGTGTGACAAGGAATTAGGGTCAGAGTTCAAAGTTCAAGACTAGACATTTTGTGAATGAAAAATTGTTGGCTTAATTTTATAGGATGTAAAGGAAGAAAATGATTTGAAATGGAAATGAAATGTATGTGTTACATTGTAAAGAGGAATGAAAAAGAAATCACTTAGAAAATTTTCAAATGATCTGATGACTTTCACCAACATGAGAAAGAATTTTGTGGAAGAATGAAAATAGTATTCTCTAAGATGATGATGGAATCTTTTTTTATAAAGAATTAGTCAAAAGACATTGAATACAAGGATTTGAAGATGAATGTGCAAAATGGAAGACAATACAAAGTAAGTACAATGTAATGATGCAACAGATCCATAAATCACCAGGAAATGAGGATGATACAATATGGGAAATGAAAAGTGCTATGAAGAAAGAGATGACATTGATGAAAATGAACAATGATAAACATGTGCTGATATTAGTACATTAACCAATACTGATGTTTAATTTGATAAAATGTGATTAAAATGCCAATTTCACAGCCATACACAACAGGTACTTTGAAATAAATAATTCTACAACAAATAAAACCAATTATATTTTGCCGAAATTTTATTGTAATGTACATGCATTACAATACATTTTAAAAGCTTCACTATCAAAGAAGGTTACCATATGATTACAAGTTTCAAATGTACCAAATCAGAAGGTATATCTTATGAAATGGTTAAAGTAGTATGATAATGGTGATGATATTGATAAAGAAAGATGATGATTTTGAGCAGTTGAGATGTTAGTAGTAAGAAACTTTTCTATCAAATCAGGAAATAGGGCAATGAGATTTCAGATGTAGATCAGAGACATGGGTATATAGTTAGGTTTTAAAAGGGCTTCTACACCAGATTCCAAATCAGTTAATTGAATCAAGGATTATAATTATAAAAAATTTGTAAAGGAGAACTCAGATCATAGATATGTGAGTTTCTTTTCCACAGCCAACCATAGTTAGCATAACTACTGCACCGAGCAGCCAATTAGACGCTACCTACCATCTTCGTCGGTCGACACGATGATTGGTTGTGATTTTGGGCCATCACCCACGCTTGTGAACGCCAACACCCATATCTTATACTCCGTCCACACTGCCAGGTTCGCTAGTGTCAATTTGTTGGCAGCAGCGTCCACAGTTACAGACTGGGCATCTTCTTCTGACAAGTCGGGCACATTTTTCACGTAAAATATCTTATAGCCTGTAATGTCGCCATTTTGTTGATCAGGAGGAGGAGGGTTCCATGTTACCTCAATACTCCGAGAGTCGATTGGTCGGCCGCTAAGATTTTGAGGCTCACCACTTGGAGCTGAATTTTCATAATTCAAGATGGCCGTGGGCGGGTCATTGTCAAGGGGGTCAATGGGGGAGATCGACAAAAATAGAAAAACAAAGAAGACAAGAAATAAAAAGATGAAAAAACATAAAAAATGAAAATAAATAAAACATTACAAAATGTTTTAAACAACATGCAGCATTGTATGATTTTTGTAATAACAGACGAACGTGGAAAAGAAAGAGAAAAATAAGGTATAAAAGCACAAGTGTCGTGAACTTTTAAGACAAAAAATAAAATAACAAACACATAAGCTATACTATTTGATTCATGGATCCAACTAAACAAACCAATTTCTAGTTGTATAATTCCACTATTTATAAACCAATACCTGTCCCATATAAAAACCAACATCCATTCCTTATATCTTAAATTGCATGTTTAAAAAAAAACCCATATTAATTGCAAAATTTCCCAACCAGCAAAAGTGATAAAATGCTGTGTGATTCAGGCTACACTACAGATGCATCTCATTGGAGAAGTATGTGACCTATAACAGTATCTAGAGAAAATGCTATATGTATATATATATATGTATATAATTTTATTTCATGATTCTGAAACTGTGGCAACTTTTTGTATTAGAACTTCATAACAAAGATGTAGAAAGCAGATTCCATGCCAACGGCAAGTTCTACAAGAGTATTGTAGAGTATGTAAAATACCTGAGTATCTACAGATGTTCAAACTACACATGCAGCAGAACCATATACCTGTTACCAGACCAAACAGGATATAGAATAAGGTCCGTAGAAACCTGAATACTGCAGGACAAGGGCAGGATTGTTAGGTCTCTTACCTAAACTTCTTCACTCTTTGTACATGCATTTCATGCCTTTAAATTTTACCAATGAAAGACAAAAATGATATTTTCCTTTGGCCTTGTGGTCAACACCAGCCTTGCTATGACCAGTGGTCAACCACCATTGGCTTGGTCAAGGCATACTGTTGCCCACAACAAAGCTTATGGTTTCACAATTCCAAATTGGCGTTGTATTTATGATCAAATGATTTCCTACTTTTAGGACAGCAGTTACGTTCTATAGAAGAATATTTTGCAACACTGTACTATGAGGAATATTTGTATGGAGCGATTTCTTTTTCTGCTTCTCCATGAGGAATTTTCATGCATCTCAATGGCTAGTTAAAATTCCTAAACATCTTACTTTTCTAAAGGAACATTTTCTCCTTTTGTTCATAGAAGATCATGAATATTTTCCATTCTATGGGAGAATGTTTTGTGATGATAACATTATATGGATATTTTCTTTAATCATCTGCCATCTATGGGGATATTTTCTGCAATTCTACAAAGGCACTTACGGTAATTCTATAAATATACTCCCTAAATATTCTACTCTATAAATTCTGAGGTTGAATTTTTCCATTTTACTGTTTGGAGATAACATTATTACAGTTCGAAGGTTGAAGTTCTGCTATTTCAGTAAAACTAATATAAGAAGAGTTTAATAGCATCCATACATATACAAAGTGTAGAGTATAATATATACTTGGTGAAGCTTCTACAAACTGACTCCAGTGATAGCTGTATTAATCTGTCTTAACCGTAAACAAATTTTGTTGGAGTCAAAACTGTTTGACATATCGAGATTTTGTGTGAAAAAATGTGGTTCTAAATGACTAAATTTTTGGTGAAACAGTATCTAAAGGGACTGAAATTTGATCAAGTCACCATAAATTAATTTCACACCTGTATGTTGATGGTAAGAACACCTGGAGTCTGTTTCTAACAGGTTATATCAAGGAATAATTTAATTTGATCCATGAGTCAAATAAATGAAGACATAGTGTACAGTACGATAGAGTGATGGTAGTGACATAGTCCACTATAAACCAAGCCATGTTCTCTTTCTTTCCCTTAAAGCCACATTAGTATCCCATTAAAGATTCTGTAAAATCCCCTGAGCTGTCAATACTGGTCTTCATACAATACTGCATATTGTTTGTAGTTAACAACAGTCACCGCAAAACTATGGAGAATACTGCCGGATAGTTGGTCCGGAATAATCCGGAGCCCTTGCCATACCATGAATATTGGACCAAAATAATCCGGAGCCCTTGTCATACCATGAATATTGGACCAAAATGTTCAGATTCTTTGCTGAAGGGTCCTTTTATTGGATCCTCGGTTAAAATTTCAATATGACAGTGCCAGAGGTAGTTAATTTACTGCCAAACATGTTCGGCTGCAAGCAACGCTTTCCAATTTGGCACAACTGATGACGCACTACTGGGCTACACAAAAACTACGCCAGAGAGGATAGTGTTGCTTTAATGAATACTGTTGAGCCTCTGGCAATTCATAAAGTTTCACGGATTCTGTTTTTTAAGCATTGTAACACACATTTACAAAATTATAATTTATCTGAACTAGAAGCCCACTGAACCATTATCGCTCACCCATATTTGTCCTTAGTCCTTTAAATCAACTTAGAACCTAACACCTAGTCTGAGGATTAAGAAGTTTTTAAGGACATGTTTGGTCATAGTTGTTCAGATGGAATATTTCAACCACAGGTGTCCATCTTCCATTTGGAATTTTTCAGAACCATGAGTAAGCTATTTGTTGGAATCAGTTCTATTTCTTAATGTCCCTGAGTGAGATATGGGGACAATCACCTCATTGGTATAAATCATTACAGATCTTTTTCTGAAAATGTTTCATATTTAAGGCTAATACCAAAATGTTCAGTTTACTCCTGAAAATTCCCTTGGTCCAATCCTATCATTTTTACTCCTGAAAATTCCCTTGGTCCAATCCTATCATTTTTACTCCTGAAAATTCCCTTGGTCCAATCCTATCATTTTTACTCCTGAAAATTCCCTTGGTCCAATCCTATCATTTTTTCTGACCATGTCATTGAAAGACACATGGTCTCCTCTCATAACATTGTCCTTATCTTAGGAATGATCCATGATACCCTGAATGGGCTAGGAAAAGTTGACAAAGGTTATTGACGATGGACTTTACACCATGAAAGGAGTTTTCTTGACCCTTTTGGCCAGGAGAACTAAAACAAAGGATACAAAATACACTCACAATTAAACAATAGTAATGATTTCTAGCAATGTTACAAATTAGAATCTGTAAAACAATGTATGGAAATGATGATCAACATGAACAAAAAATTTAATACAAAATTATTTCATGATTCAACTGCAACTAATAGAATTGTCAATGTAAAACCAATGGAAATGTCAAAATATCATTAATTTGTTTAAGAGTCCATTTAAAGATTTGGAAATTTTCTTTAATAGATAATGTTGCTTTCTCTGCACTTGTAAACCTGATGTGCTTCTTTCAATTCGAAGTTGTCAAGTCAAAATTTTGCAATAATTCAATATGTTATATTGATGGGCAACTCTAAATAGGTATATTAAGGTGTCGCTTTCTATTGTAATACTTCAAAATGTCAATTCTGTCCATCTACTGGTAAAAATGGAATTTATTTCAAGATTTTTTTGGAAAACATACTTGATGTACATTTCAAGAAGTGCTCAACGTTTATTTCAATAAGGTATGTGATATTTAAAGTGCACTCTATAGCTTGTCTTACAACAGTCAAAGGTCAACTCACTAAAAAGAAAACACGATTTCATGAAGAACAGAAAGCAAGCAGATAAACTACATCATGAAGACTTAACCAGCAATGATGATGTGGCTATTTATAGAAAATCAAAGAAGCAGAAAGTATTTGAATAACTGATGGCAACAAAGACAATAGTAGAATTCTACAAACACACTGTGAAATGGTAAATCAATTTATCATAGAAATAGATAATGTTGATAAATAGGTCAACCAACCAAACCAAAAAAAACACTGGAGATAGTGTGGACAGGGTGAACACTTTAGGTGAGGGTACGATTTGTGTATCTTTAAGGTGACGTATGGTATAAAAGAAAAAAACAACCAGCAGATTAGAAAATTTAGAACTTTATTATTTGAACGGTCCAGTGGCGTTGTGCATGTGTAAGCAAACATGTATAACATGTATATCCGACAACCAACAAATGGCCCAAAACCGGGAGGAAATAATAAACAAAAAACTTAACAACTTCAGCGGTTTATACAAAGCACATTGGTCAAAGACCTACAACTTAGGTATCTGAATGGAAATACTACGACACCATAATACTGGGTATATGTGATCATCATTCACAACCAAATAGTCGGTCAGGAGATTTAATAAGGGGACGATTTCCGGGAAAGATGCCTTTTTTTCAAAAATGTTTAAAATTAAGGTCAGAGGGATTCTGGGATGGGGAAGGAATAGGGAATAGACAGGAAAGTTTCTTCCCCTGTTTGCCCGGAAACAAACGTTCAACGGACACGATAACAGAGAAAAAATGTAAGTCTATGCTGGCTGTGAAAGTAAAATTTGAAATGAAGTTTTGTATAACACACTTACCAAAATGCTTGTGCTTGTCTGAACCTGAAGATGTTATTTCCCAAACATGACAAATTTTTACAGATATCAATATTTATATAAACATTTAAAAAATGAGAAGCCGGATAAAGAGACAAGAGAAAATACATATATGTTCAAGAAAAGTCATGAATATGTATAAAGGTCACACTTTTTGTTGTGAAACTCAAAAAAGCAAAAACAACGACAACTTTTAACATTACTGGAAAGAAAGATCTCACAAAGACACTGCCTCAAGTGGGGAGGAAAAAACTCAGAGAGAGAGAGAGAAGAATGAAATCAGTGAAGAACGAGTAAAATTGAAACCACAGCTACGTCGAACGTCACTTCACGTCACATTACAAAATCAGGGAAATCAATTCACATCAAAATTTTTATCACAATCAAGGTTTACATTTTTTTATCACAAGAAATAAAATGAAGCACAAGTTTGTTTTTAACGACTAAGATATACACACAAAATACGGATACAATAACATGTAAAAGGAGAAATAATGAATACCAAAAAGAAGGAATTTACCATGGAAAACATATTTTTGAATATCAAAAGAACACATACCAAACTGGCGGGTTTGCACCTGGACTGTAGGCGTGTGGGCACCCTCGCCCTTCTCCGACATCGCCGACACCTGGATGTGGTATATGGTGTTTGGTGTCAGATCGGTCAGTCGAAAACGTGACACTGGTGGGTCTATAGTGATATGGGCACTCTGGCGACGGTACGAGTCGTTGAAGTACAACTTGTAACTGATAACACTTTGGTGATTCTCTGGGGGATCCCACGTAACTTCTATTACGTTTGGGGACATGGCGACTGCATGCAAATTTTTTGGTTGGAGTGGCACTGTTGAATCGAAAAAACACAAAACAAATAAATAAAAGACACATAAAATAACAAATTAAATTAAGTATCTATCACATTCTCTCTATCGTGTTTTATCATTAGAAGTATTTATAAATTAAGTACTAGGAAAGGTAAAGGGATTCAGAATTGAAATATATGTGAACTTCTTTGAAGTCATACTATTAATTTTTAATAAAAACCTGACAAGATTAAAACATTGTAGCTTTCGACATGTAAAGAATGTAATATTCCATTGATCAAACAGACTAATTGATGCACTTGGCATCCTGCAGTTGAGACATTGGCCCCTAGGCTTAGAGCCTTCATTTAGGTATGGCCAACAAAGGCGCTGTGCAGTTGTAGCGGAGCCCATCGCACCTGCATATGAAGCAACAGTATTGCGCCCGCAGATCGCTCAGGGTGGGGCGAGCACGCATTACACATAAAACTTTATTGACTTTTTGTAGAACATAATATCAATTAAAAATCATGTAGGTCTATTGTTATTAATTACAAATTAAAACAGCAGAGTGTAACCACAATAGAAACACAGGCTTCGTCATTTGGGTCAACCAATTGTACCCCAGTAACAGGAATGAGCCTGTAACTACCCTAATCTGGACTCGGCCCGTCTAAAGTGGTAACACAAAATAATTAAAGGTGGACACTCTACAAACTTTCTTAAAATCAAATGAATTCCAAAAATAAATTTTCATCTAGTATGGTAAGTAGTAATTTTACCTTATTTTTAATCTTAAAATTTCGAATTACAATATGTGTCCAGAATAAATGATACCAATATGAATATTACAAAATATCTTATTCTTCATTTTGAGAGGTTGCCACCTTTAATATACAAAGCATGATATTCTCAGGATATCTGATGGTACGGTAACCATGGACATCCGAAAACTTGTCATGCACAGAAGAGTTACGATCGGCATGCTTGCTAGATTCTGATATCCTATCAGGAAAATCTACTTATTTACCAAATTAATGGAGTTAAAGCAATAGGGCAATACAATTTGTTTTAAAAAATCCTGAAAATTTCTCTCTCCATTATCAAAATTATTACACATGTAATCTCTTTTCATGTAATATGATTAAATGTCTAAAATGTTAAATTAACTAAGAGAAATTTTAAAGATTTTTTTTTTTTAATTTTCATTTTGATCAAGCATCAACAACACACTTTAGATTTAAGTAGAATGAGAAAAAGGCAACAATAAATAAAATTTCCAATTGAAAATCACTCAAAATAATATTAATAATAATAAAAAGATACATAACTTAATCATAGGTCTTATTGCAATCAATCAAAATATATTATTAATTACTATAAAATGAAACAAAATATTCATTGTTGCTTCATGATCTGTTTGAATATGAATGAAAAAGAATAGAAACAACTAAAAAATTAAACAAAATGAAAACACTCTTTGATAGTTTTTTTGCAATACCAGATGTGCATATATTTTCAGTATCTTTCTTATTTTTTTTTTTTTTTTTACTTTTTTAAAAAAAATTTTTTTTTTGTATTAACTGAAAAAATGTTACAATTGTGAAATTGTAAAAAGTCATAATAGTAATAAAATATCATGACCTTGATAAGAAAATTGCACATTTTTTTTATAGATTGTGATGACTTTCTACATCAGCCAACAGGATGTAACTGATGAGATCTATTTCTGCATCTTAAATAAACTGTCAAAGTGTAGTTATGAGAGCATTCAAACATTGACATGATCTAGATGAGTATAAGCGTATCACGCAATCTCTCCGAGCTCATTACAACTCCTAAAGATCATTACAACTCCTAAAGTTTGTTATTACTATAGTGGGAACATGGCAGATCAGTCTTCTATAAGGTAAGGTCATTATCAGCATAACAAATGTTAAGGTGATTCCAAGAGCTCCACTTCACAACAATATAGATACATATATGGCTTGTTCTCTTAATATACTGAAGGATAAGCAGTATTTTATTCTGACTTAGAGTTACTTCCCATGGTAGAGTATTTATATTTCATTTCGATGCTGTGCATTTACCATTCCTGGTTAGCAATATAGGAATAGTACTGTAGGATTGACAATAGATACACTCAGACTATCGCCAACACGGGTTTAATGTATCCTTTACTTTTTATCTTTACACAAATAATTTTTAAAAACACAGCATTAAAATTTGAGTTTAATTAGCATGTCAAAAGGACTCTGTTTATATAAATTAGAAAATAATTAAGCTGAATTGAATTTCAGTATTTAAAGCTCTTATTTTAGAACGAGGTATACATCAAATAGATATCTAATATATGATTAGTAACTGATTAACTACAGTAGGTATAACTTTGACAGACATTTCTATATGACAACACTGCAGTGCTCAGTGATGAAGAAGGTAAGTAAAAGGTCTTTAATAGTTGTTTATCTACTGCTCCATGCCAATTCAACCACTGCAATCTATCGGTCTCTACAGGACAGAAATTGTTTCAACTTTCCAAACATTCCAAATGAAATCCTAAGAGAGACAGGCAACAATCGAAATTTACATATATTGAGATTTAACTTGCAAGATATCATGCATCTATTTCATTTTCATTTGCAAAAACAGTATACGTTCAATTAATGTTCAGCTACTTCCATGACAAGTTATTTATAAGACCAAGACACAAGTCAAACATAATCTTACCCATGCTATCCCCTGAAATAAATATAGGTAAAATAAATATTACTGAAAAACCTTTCCACCCTAAGCAAATTAGATAGACTCTTCCTTCCTTTAGAGAGGACCAGTCTACTGATTCTAACAGGGGCATTCTTAATGTTTCAGCTCTCACAAAAACACATAAACCAGATCATTTTAAGATGCATGCACATACAGAATCTCGCATTACAGGTATATACTAAATTTGAACCAGGAAAGACAAAATACAATGTACACAACTGTAGTAGATGGATTTGTTTCTTGAAAAATACACTGAAAAACTCGTTGTGCTGAAATATATAATGAAAACAAAAGGGGAGAAATAAACCGAAAAAAGTCTATTTTTTATTAATGACAGCTCACCTACAAACTCTGTACCCAGGACGGTGGAGGAAAAAGAAAAAATCACGCTAAAATGAGCAACATGTTAAAGAACAACTGAACACCAGTGACCAGCACATAATGTGACTACTCAGTGAAATCTGATACAGACTATAGTCTCACATCTGTGACACATATATCATACAGACTATAGTTCTTCAGCATGAATCAATGGTGAACATACAGCCAGAATATTGCTCTAATATAATAAACAATCGCTAGCGCTTGTCGCTTTGTGTTTCACAATATATTTTAGATGCAGTTATCTTCTCTTTGAAACTATAGTGCGAATTACGCTGAATCACTGTGAATCATAACATAGCTGATTAAACAGGCATGGCTCTCTCAATAGCAATTATTTTTTTTTTTAAATTCAACATTTAATTTGCATTAAGAGAAATTCAATAAAAGAATTAATGTTGAATAGAATTATTCAAACTTTGTCACTGTAGATAGTTGTAATAGATGAATGCATAAAAACACAAACATTTAAAATAGAATGATCAATTATCCTTAATAGATATTCATCAATGTATAAAAGAATTCTGAGAAAATTTTGACCAAATATATACAAATTGAATTATTATTAAACATTGAGCAGGTGACAAGGTGAACGTAAAAAGGTAGAGAGACGCGCATTAAGATGCAGAGCAGTTTACGAACTACGAAAAATGATGCTACGTCATGCGTTGCTACAGTCAGAGGCGTGTATTGTGAGATTATGCGCGGGGATAATAACATATATGTATGCAATCATGATAGTAAACACAACAATCGCAGGCAGCGAGCAGATGCAGAGTCCTTGATTTTGTTCAGACACTCACATTTGGCTTTTATTGGTGGTTAAAAAATACTGTACAAGTGTATGTCACTTGTGATTTTAATTCAATCCGATAGAAATGGAATCTCACAAGGTGGAAGATAAAAAAAAATCCATTTTTCATATTTCTTTTGTTTCTGTTTAAAAAAAATTAACTGCCTGGAAAAATAACATTAGCATGAAATTGAAGCTTTGAAATGTACATAACGGAAGAAATGACACTGATATATATTTAGAGATTTAAAAAGGAGTTAAAACTTGGCATTGTATACTCAGAATCAGAAATGGAAACATGCAGAAAATGACATCAATGAAATTTTCAGATAAAAACAAAATTTTTGGAGAAAAATATTGAACACAACTCCGAAGAACACTGGAGATACAAGATTTAGCGTGCCATAACTTCATGGCTCGAACTTACCGGAAAAACAAGTTTTCCTAGAACAATTAGTTCGCGCTGGAAGGATCGAACACAGAATTTGTCAAACACATCAAATAACACATTCAAGAACGCAATCAAAATAATTGGGCTACAGGCAGTCACATGACTTTACTACCACATGGACGTCTGCAGCATCTCCCAGCGGCAGGCTATATATAGCTACAGGGTCTAGCGTACGTATATACCTAATCTACAGTGTTTAGGATGCAATGCATACACCCATTTGTGGAAAAGCTTGAGCATAGGCGCACTCGCAGTACGCATTCGCGACATCTCATAACGCGCAGCAGGTTTGGGCTTTGCGTTTCGCAGCTTCGTAGTTAAAGGCCTGTGTGTTGCAAGTTGAGCGCATCACAAGCACATGTATGGTAGTATTAGGAGTTTACGTGTCAATTCAACTTTTTTGTTTAATGCAATCATTTTAATTATTTTACCTTTTTATTTTACCTTTCAAGATGAATTTTGATATTCCTATTTTTTTTCTTCTGAATGTTTATCTTAGAGAGCTATTAAAGAACTACTGTATTGATCTTTCCTTTGCTTGATTAAACCTAAAACACGACTTACAAACACCAGACAACTCCAATCTAAAGAGGACTACTATATACTAATGCAGATAGCTCTATTTCAGAAACATTTTCTCCTTAAATTTTTGTCTCTATAAAGGATAGATTGATTATGGTTTGTTACAGAAAGCAAAACTTTGTATTTATCAACTTCTAAAGACATTTTTTTAACATTTACCTACAAAAATAAGCAGTTCCCTTAAAACCCAAAGGAACAATTGGAATAGACAACTCCAGTGTTAAGATAGATAACTCCAGTGCTAAGATAGATAACTCCAGTGTTAAGATAGATAACTCCGTGTACAAACGGCCGTGATTCTATTGTGGCCATGATCATCAAGCTTTTCCACAGTTGGGTCCTGAAGACTAAAATCAAGGTCTCTATGGACCATCTCAAATGCATTCAATTCCCTAGGCAAACAAGTCAACCTAGGTCTGGTGGACATTCAAATTTCTAAAATCCCCATCAATTTATCAAAATTATTCAATAGAAGGAAGACAATACATTTTTCTAAATAAAAATTATTAATACCTAAATTTTCAACTTATACAAAATTAACTTCAATACTTCTTTTCAGTTTAAAAAAAAAGAGTTTTCTTTAACTTAAAATTTTTGTTCATCTAAAATGCCTATAAATACACAACAATAATTACTTATATAATTTTTAAAAAAAGTTTGAATTTTTCTAAAAATTTAAATTTTCTTAAATTTTCTGAAATTCCACCAAACCAAGTTCTTGGACAAGTACATGTGGTGTGACAGCAGTGATGTTATTGTGATGCATTCACTGGTGTTGTTGTTGGGTTGAGCACTTGGTAAACAACACTTGGTATAGTAATATCAGATAATGAGGTGATAAGAGCCCGACATGTGATAAATAGCAATGTAATGTTCCATACATAAGCTATGGAAATACATACATTTCAATCTTAATGTTCTTGCTGATTTATTTTTTCAATAAAATAATTTCTCAAAATTTAAAAAAAACAAAACAAAAATCCCTATTTTTCTAATCTTTCTTGCCATCATGGTTTTTTCAAACAAAATATCCATTTTTTCTTTGATTAACTGAAGGAACAGGAACATTACAGTGACTATTGGGCATTGAAATAACATGTAGCTGAGATTTTATGTGATATACTGTATGTGAGGGGTGAGGGGAGCGGTATCAGTATAAATAGGCCTTAATGTGTAGATATATGTATAGTGAGGATATGAACAAAAAGAAAAAAGAAAGCTACAAACAAATATAATTTTGAACCAATCTGCGCCAAATATAACTGTTTCCAAAAGAATTTTTAGACTTTGATATGTAACAAATTTTTGAATACATCAAATATGAATCCTTTAACTATGACATTTACTTGCTTATTTATACTCATATAAAGTAAAAATATATCAAATATTTGAAAACAGTTTAAATGAATATCAATAAATGTATGTCGTTATGAATTAAATGTCTACATGTATAGCAAACTTTGGTATATTATATCAGGTTGTATTTATTTAGTGTTTATATAATCAAATAAGTACAACAGATCCATCTATATCAATAAGGTTAATATGTATATGACCATATATGGAGTGTTTTTATTATTGTCCATACAGTATGTGGTGTGCTGTTATGAAAAGCAAATATATATATATGGTATTAACATATGAACTGTACAAGGTATTGACAATGGTTATATAGTGGGCAGTGTATATGTGTACCGGTAGGTAAAAATGTCATTGTACAGTACAAAATATATCTTTTATCCATACTGCAGGCATTCTATGTAAAATACAATAATTATTATCACCGAGAAAAAAAAAAAAAAGTAGCATGGCATTTTTTAATGCTGCCCGTTCGAAAACCGCATGCCCCAAAATCTCTAGGTCGACAGATATCGTTCAGCAACATAGTATATCCGGTAACAAACAATACAGAGAAATAACTGTCATGCGGCTGGATATAAATACTTTGCGAGAGACACAGAGTGTAGTCTGCTCGTTAGTGAGTGAAGACAGGGTATCATCCAGTTCATACTAACAAAGTCCTTATACAGGCATGCACTCAGACTTTCATGCAGTTTGTTATCAAAACCTCGAGCAAAAGATGCGGAGTCTGAGTTTGAATACAAACGGAGGTGTGCTATGTCAAGACCATCCATTCACATCATTAACCAATCCATGTTTGTCACATGGTCCGTCATTCTTCAGACGACAGGGAAAAAAAACAACTTTAGATCTAATGAGGGTACTTAGCATTCTGTACCCCATGGAGCATAGCACTAGAGGGTGGCGGTGGGCGTTCAAAGTGGCGGGGTGGGGGCGCATACCTCCTTGACGTGTCATGACCTGAATGAGATTTGATACAGGTCCCTCTCCTTTGCTGGAGTAGGCCAGGATACACATGTGGTAGGTAACGTTGGGCATCAGATTCTCGATTGTAGCTGCACGGTCATTAGAGTTGACATCATGGCGTTTCCACAGGATGATTGGCAGATCGGGATCAAGTGTATAGAATATCTTATAGCCCTGTACAGGTTGGAGAGGAACAAAATATGTCATATTAAGGTTTTTATGTCAATATCTAAATGATAATACAATATCTAAAGTAGTGAGAGATACTAGCACGATGTCACATTTCAATGGTATGTGGGTCACATTTCGACGAAAATGTATAAACTGAAGCAAACAACCTGTAATTATAAACAGTGTGCATGCATTATACTTAAATGATATTACTCTTAATTTCACATCAAAAGCATGGTTTTCAGAGAGGATCTGTTTCAGAGTTGGCTACTTTCACGTCCAGACTGTCAGCTGATATCTAGCACACAATCAGGTTCTTATATCTAACAAGGCATGTGTCACATAAGGGGCAAATTCATTATATTTAGTAAGGCTAAGCTCTGTCAGTCACAAGCCCTCCAGTCACACCTCACTGGAGAATTAGGTCACACAAGAAAAGGTCAAAGGAAATGGGTCACAAGCAAAAGGTCAGAGGAAGCAGGTAATACAAGTCATCAATGGAGGAAAGTCTTATATAGGTCACCCAGACAGTCATAACATGTCAGACCAAAACAGACAGGTAGGTCAATAAATAAGTCACACAAAAACAGACAGGTAGGTCAATAAACAGGTCATACAAAAACAGACAAAATAGGTCAAACAAAAACAGAAAAATAAGGTAATAAATAGGACGCACAAAAACAGACAGGTAGGTCAATAAATAGGTCACACAAAAACAGACAGGTAGGTCAATAAATAGGTCATACAAAAACAGACAGGTAGGTCAATAAATAGGTCATACAAAAACAGACAAAATAGGTCAAACAAAAACAGAAAAATAAGGTAATAAATAGAACGCACAAAAACAGACAAGTAGGTCAATAAATAGGTCACACAGACAGTCATAAACATGTCACACCAAAACTGACAGGTAGGTCAATAAATAGGTCACACCAAAACTGACAGGTAGGTCAATAAATAGGTCACACAAAAGGAGACAGGTAGGTCAATAAATAGTCATACAAAGTCATAAACATATTTCCCAGGTATCATTGGTGATGCTGTTTCATGATCAAATATAACAAATGCTGTGATTGTATGTATAAAAAAAACCTTGATAATCCCATTGGGTTTTTCTGGTGGCAGCCACTCGACGATGATGGTGGTGGTACTGATCGGTCGGCCATGAACATTGCGAGGCGGCGTCCCAGGTGCTGTAACATACAAAGAGAGGACATGGTCAAAACATGAACAAACAAAACGATGAAGTTCAGAAATCCTCTCTCTACCTTCCCTATGGAAGCAAAGAAATCCTCTCTCTACCTTTCCTATGGAAGCAAAGAAATCTTCTCTCTACCTTTCCTATGGAAGCAAAGAAATCTTCTCTCTACCTTTCCTATGGAAGCAAAGAAATCTTCTCTCTACCTTTCCTATGGAAGCAAAGAAATCTTCTCTCTACCTTTCCTATGGAAGCAAAGAAATCCTCTCTCTACCTTCCTATGGAAGCAAAGAAATCCTCTCTCTACCTTCCCTATGGAAGCAAAGAAATCTTCTCTCTACCTTCCCTATGGAAGCAAAGAAATCTTCTCTCTACCTTTCCTATGGAAGCAAAGAAATCCTTTCTCTACCTTTATATGGAAGCAAAGAAATCTTCTCTCTACCTTCCCTATGGAAGCAAAGAAATCCTCTCTCTACCTTCCCTATGGAAGCAAAGAAATCCTCTCTCTACCTTCCCTATGGAAGCAAAGAAATCCTCTCTCTACCTTTCCTATGGAAGCAAAGAAATTCTCTCTCTACCTTCCCTATGGAAGCAAAGAAATCCTCGCTCTACCTTCCCTATGGAAGCAAAGAAATCCTCTCTCTACCTTCCCTATGGAAGCAAAGAAATCCTCGCTCTACCTTCCCTATGGAAGCAAAGAAATCTTCTCTCTACCTTTCCTATGGAAGCATTCTGGTTTTCTGTTAAATAGTCATGACAGTAAGTCACTCTCCAATGACCGCATGTTATGCTGATGTTAGTTGCAAGTCGGCGAACACTATTACATGGTGCCGTATTTGAATAGCTAACGTAACATTTGGTTTGTGAATGCTGGGATGCTTGACACCTGACCTGGGTAGTTCATACTTGTCAGCATTATCAAAGTCGAACAATCAAAGTGTTTCTTGCTTTGTTACTATCATGACAAAATCTTGTCATATCACCAGAGATATGAGAAATAAACACCACTATCATAGTGTGAAAAAAATTAAAACATTCAACAAATACTGGCATGATGACTCGGTTAAAAGGTCTATTTATGTGTACACGTTGCATTGTATTGTTTAGTACATAAGCATCGTTATCTATAGGAGTCTTATCATTTCCAGATCAAAAGGGACATTGGAAATCTGTAGAAACAATTAAAGGTTTGGCATATGATGCTAGAAAGAGTTCAAACTATCCACAAACAGCAGGGAGACACAGGTCATTGTTCAGTAGGAAACACTGACACTGATAAATAGGGCTGATATATATCTCGATATATTGTACCTGTCAATTAGGACGATACCAGTAGTTCTTCTGATAAGGACTCACAAACACACTTCATCACAAATAATGAAAACAAAAATTCCATTTATTTACAAATATTGATGTCAGCCCTGGGTGGTCTTGGAGCACTATGAATAATGCACCTGCCATTCGCCAAGGTGATCTTGGTTCGAGTCCCCAATCTAATGTGTATAGAGTTCACCTACCCAACCATGTAGGTTTTTTCCTGGGTACTCAATAGCATTTCTTACCACATTAAGACTGGTATACAATTTCATCCCCCAACAAGATGAGTCAATACAAGTGGATGTAAGTTGATTCATTTGTTCAAAAATATTTTTATATTATAATTTTGATTCCTCACTTTACCTTATCTTATGGATGGTGGTAGAATTGCCAGGGCCCCAGTTTGATCTATGTAAGTAATTTTTGGAAATTATCTTTTTGTACTTTACTCTTCTCTTCAATTTTGTAAATTTCTGACTTTTCACTATAAAGAATTTTCAGGTGTTATCAGAAATATTCCACTTTACATTTGGAGGAATATTAAAATTAAACTGTGATTCCTCAAACCTCAAAACCCATACTCCTCTGTTTTTTCTGTTTATAGTCTGATTCACTTTGAGATATCGGAGTCCTTAAAACAGCCCCTGTTGCTCCAGATAGCTTTAGGATCTTAGAAATGTGACCAGAATCTCTAGCCAGCAGAAGCTGATATAACTCACCCTACATGAAACTAGAATCATGTAAACAAAACAGTAGGTGGTTTAACATTCTTCTATTTTATAATGGGTTAAACATTTTTTATAGGTTTTATAGAAAGTCGTAAAGATAAATGAATTTATCTTTTTTGAACATACATCAAGGAAAAACTTTGATATAACAGCGGTGAAAATCCGACTGCCAGCTCTCAAACATTGGTAACCACCAAAGAATTTCTCACCTTATTTTAGAAACCCTAATAAGTTTCTTGATCTCTTGTTTCAGTTGCAAGGAGACAACAACATACCAGTAGCCAATGAAATGGGTCGCTAGCATAAACAAGGTACAAGGAAGGAATGGGGAACATAATCCCCACCAGTGTTAGTGTAAGCCCTAGATAAAGGGAGACAATCATGGTAAAATAATAAACACTTTCACACTAAGACTGGGAAAGTTTTCTAACATAAATATGAAATGGTGGACTAGACCGATAGACAACCTTTGAAAAGCTGGAAATCCAATTCATTCTGTAGGCTTTGTGTAGGGCTCATAAAAGTAGCCTCAATGAAATTGGTATAGTTAATGGGAATGGAGCCTTTCAATTCTCTTAACACCTGTACCTGAAAGAATCGCTGACTTTGGCAAATATTGCTGCTGCATGAATTATTAATACAGTTCAAAGCAGTCAGTTATTCCTATCTAACCCTGTACACTGGTACACTAAGACTAGGGTATATGATTACTGAGGCAAGGGAGACCACTCCAAACTAAGGGGAGACCACTCTTATCTAATAAAATTATATATACACCTCATTTTCTTTCACTTTACACCTAGAATATAATAAAACAGGAAATTATTTTAGTAATATTTCTGTTTGTCTGAAAGCTGATCATCAATACTTTCCACATTTTCAATGGATGATTTGTAAGTCTTAACAGTTAAAACTGGTATTGCCAAGGCATAAAGGCAAGTGCTTCTACCAATGTGCCAGCAGATCCCCCCCCCCCCCCCCCCCATCCAACAAATAAACACAGATATCAAAGAAGTTTCCAAAACAACAAATTTCCAAAACAACAAATGAAATTTATCCAATCTATTATGAAAAACATATTTTTTCGTTTTCAGAACGTCTTTGAAAGTTATAATTCAACTTTCCCCTGCCTGGAATTTTACAAGGAAATCTGTCGACATGTTGGAAACATAAGATAGCTGGGTATAAAGTTTCTCCAGTCAGAAAAAAAGCCCTGATATCAGCCATTAGTCATTCTTTCTACAGCACACAGACTCAATCCTTCAGCTGCCTGCCACATCTACCCCACGTTACACGTTAGATATGTTCCATGTAGATCCAAGCCAGGGAAAACAAGACATTCTTCCAGTCAAAAAATCTTCTACACTGGCACTGTTATCAGTGTAATGACTTAAATGAGGCTGTGAGTTTGTCTTGTGCCTAAACTTCACCAACAAATATTTTTTGTATAAGCTTGAATATTTCCCAAGTTTATTTTTTTAATCAGATGATTTACAGCTTGTTCCAGTGACAAGGACGAATTTTATTAACACTGATAATGTTTATGTCATTACTAGATTGAACGAAGGATTTTTTAAAACATGAGAAAGCAAACCAGTCTTTGGTAATGTTCAAGTCAGTGAGGTTTGAGATAAAACTTAATTACAGGATTCTAACTTGTTATGAGGTCACAAGAGGTCATTGGCTGGTACAAGACTGATGCTTCTGCCAAGACTAACAGACTAGAACATGAGTCTTTCTGACAGACTCGTACTACGCCTGACCATTTCTTCTCTCTAACACCCAGAGATAATGAATGGGAGACAACACATAACTGATGAGTGTGTACATTTCTTGTGGTAATATCAATAGGAACGGCCAGTTGTGAGGACGTCCATGTTGACCATGTCTATGGTTGTGAGGACGTCCATGTTAACTTGTCTCTATAGTTGTGAGGACATCCATGTTAACTATGTCTATGGTTGTGAGGACGTCCATGTTAACTATGTCTATAGTTGTGAGGACGTCCATGTTAACCATGTCTCTATAGTTGTTTTAATGTTTTAATGTTATAGATACATTGTGTCATTAGAATGCTGTACTACTTTTGTCCTGAATTATCTTTAAGCCTAAAGTCATACACCAGAGAACAAAACACTATACCCTTTGTGTAAACCAATAATGAAATTTAATTATTGTAATCACCTTGAATTAGAGAAATTGGTCTTATTTCATTACAATACTAATGATTCCCCTTATCGGCTATATATTTTACAGACTATTTCTTATGGTCTTTTATTGTCACAAAGCCTTTGACTTAACAATGTTTTATTATGACAAATTTCAAAATATGTGCAAAGAGCAATGTTTATTTATTTTTCAAAAACCACAAGTGCAACATCTGGAATAGCTATGTAGAGTCCCGCCAGACCTACATGATTAGCAGTGTCTTGTAACCATGGTGATTAAACCTGCTTCTATCCATCAATACCCTACATAGTACAAACCCCATGACAGCAATTACATGTTTTCTAGTTTTCAATTTGTAGTCTGTTTTCAGATATCAGTTTCCCTAAGAGTATTCATTGAAAATGGCATCAGGAATGTTGTGCCTCCCTGCTCTGAATTCCTTCCCCCAATACTTTAAAGTACACAATGAAAGTGAAATAGGGGCACCCGGTTAATTTGTCAACTTTTCTTTTGTCATTTCAAAATTCACTTAAAAGTTTAATTGGAATAAAATTTGATGAGTGAGGTAAAAACATGGAGGATAAATGTCCTTTTGGAGGGAGCATCAAGTGGTTAGATGTATTACATCACTGTTAATCAGGCCCTAAACTTGGCACAGAACCATTCAGTAGCCCTCCTTTTTGTGAAGGCAACCAAACTTTATTACTTTACCAGGAACCTGAATGTTTCCATGGCCAATGAAACCTCTGAAGCATGCACAGACTACATGCCTGCTCCACAGATCAGCACATGTTGACACCAATACTGGGTCGAAGTGACAGGTGGAATTCTGGGTGGGGAAAACGGCAGAATATCTACAAGTTTGATGATTTTCCACTGTGTTTGTTATATGTATGTTTTACATTGTAATACACCAGCTGAGAGATGACTATTTCATATGTAACACTGATAGATGTAAGGTGTTGTTAGTTCTGGTAAATCCATTGTATGATATCTGACTACAAAAACATATATACACAATGTAAACTGAAAACATTACTTAATCTAACACTTATATACAAATATATTTCAAATATACTGCAGAATGAGTTGGTAAGGAGCCCCAAGTGACACACCAAAAATATATTCTTTCATGTAAAGCTGGTTACAGATTGTAAGATTCATAAAGCAAATTTATCACATGACAAATGTGGTGATCGTAATTGAAATTAAAAGAAATCTGTTGGTAGAAACAAATTAATTGGGCTATTACAGTGTATTTGAAACACGTTAATTGGGCCATTAAAATGTATAAGAAACATGTTAATTGGGCCATTACAATGTATTAGAAACATGACAATTACAATGTATTTGTAATGTCTAATAATGTCCAGCTATTGAGTAATTACACTTGTAACAACAACAAAATTTATAAGGGTGGTCAGCAGATTTAGGAAATAAATTTACTCCAAGATTTGAAATAAGTTTTTCCCATTACTGTAATTAGAATATAAACAATGCCAGGATTGTGGAATTATCATATCTTAGATATCTTTGGAATTTGTATACAAGTCGGTCATTTTCAATAGAAGTGATCCACAACACCCTTCTACTGCCACTGAGGGGAAGCTCTTTGTAGAAGTGGTGGTAGGACTAATACCACCAACATTGGGT
The DNA here is from genome assembly GCF_902652985.1 of Pecten maximus. NCBI lineage: Eukaryota > Metazoa > Mollusca > Bivalvia > Pectinida > Pectinidae > Pecten > Pecten maximus. The sequence continues at coordinate 19,055,302 of NC_047018.1, forward strand.
GTCAGTCTTGTACCTTATCGCACCTGTCAGAAAATTCCCCAGTGAAACAGATTTCTGAGGAAATAAAGATGAACATTTTATATTGGACCCCCTACCTGGCTGGTCTGAACTGTTGGAGGCCCTCCCTATATCCTCTCACAGATAGTGGGTTAGATGAATGTCTGTTCCATATGACAAATCCTACATCTACACACTGATACAGACAAGCTGAAGAGTATATCAGTGCTACTGTTTATACAGTGAGAACACACTGAAGGAAACGAGGTGTCAAGTTGAAAATGGAATGAAAATCTCAATTATTGCAACAGTTAAGACTAAATTGTCTCCCTTTATAATAGAGTTGTCTTTCCCTGCCTATTAAAGATCTCTGTATTTTTCAATTTGATTATCCTTTTTTGTACAGCAGTATTCTTGGAGTTAAACAAACAATTTGATTTTAGGAAACAACAACCTAATTAATAAGTTTGGAAAGAACTCCTACATAATTAAAACTGATGTGAAAGATAATTTTCAAATTACAGTTTGAATGCTTTTTGTAATTTGTTCAAAGAATCAATTATCAGTCCTTAACTGATTAAGTTAATTGAAATTACTGACTTTTCTGAAGACATATGTAAGGTAGGGATACAATGGACTATATAGGTCACAGTCAGGATATATGGCTTCCTTGTCAACAACTAGGTCATGCTGTATTTAGCAGGAAACTTGTAGGTGTGATATTCTATCCTACAGCTACAGAGGAACTGAACCAGAGACAATACATCATCACCTTTCAAACAGTCTGTCTAGGATTTAGTCTTGCTTGTTCAATGCAGCAATTTTTCCATTGCATATGATGGCGAGTGAAATCACACCAGTAAGGCCGACAGCTTCTTTCCACACAGAACAAGCCAGTATCCTAGTCACAGCATGCAGATCAATTCAAATTATATTAGCCAGCAATTTCTGTTTGCAGGGAAGGGGTATTTTCAAACCTGATGTACGATATCGATTGACAATGAGTCATACAGGAAGTGAACCTGTGTGTATATATTTTTATCGGTGGATCACGATGCCTGCTGTATCTACCTCCACATTCAATGTTCACTCCTGGTTTATACTGTAGAAATTTGATTCTCAGATTGATTCTATTCCAATCACCTCCCACGTTAAATACTATTCCAATCACCTCCCCCTCTAATCCTTTGTTCTCTGTCATTGTTTCTGTCATACAGATATTAACCATTTCTATTTGAGCAAACCAACCACAACTTTTAAGCTGTTATTTTGACCAGTCTTTCTATAATTCATCAGAGGACAGAAAAGTGCTTTGTGATTTCCCAAGGGAAACAACTCCTTCATTCAAAAGCAAGAAGGAATGACAGTTTTCTTCCAAAGGGAGATAATATGAGGTGAAACAGCTAATGATTCCTTTCTCAAGCAATTAGCTTTTCACCATCACCAGCTTCAATAATTTACTAAGCATGATCCCAGAGGTCCAACTGGCACTCCCAAAGACAAGATATGCCACACTTAATATTACTTGAATATCAACTGCACAAGAAAGTTTACTTCAATATTGAAAGAAACAACTTCATCTTTCATAAGGAGATACATATGGAACCCTTGGTACATCAACCTAAGTCTAAAAGCAGCCCTTGTATTTTATGCTCTTTGATGTCAGGTATTTGGCACTGAAAATGAAATATTTAAACTTGCACTTGAGTACAGACACTTGTACAACAACAAACCAATTAAAAATAGCAAGATCATATTTAGAAATAGAGTATAGAAAGAAACCCATAGTCTTTATCCCCTCCAAACAAATACAAAGGAAAAATGGGACATAACTCTGAATGTATATCGGGGCACAAAACACAATACTGGCCACCATTTATAGGATACCAGACAATGGTGGGAGGATATATTAGGGTCAAATGTTGACATGTAGTAAAGTTAATATTGTAGCTGGGTCTTATTGTAGTAGCTGGTGGCTACCTCACTGAAAAACAAAGAGGCTATCCACATGCTACTCTGAACAGTAGAGGAAGTGCAGAGTGATATTTGTTTTTTGCAGAACAACAAATCTTTCTTCTTTTTTATGTAGTCCTTATGACATAGGTGAGAGTAAAAATATGTCAGGTGTGTTTGCTATAAGAATGACAATGGGGTGGCCTTTATTTCTGATAGTTACCTGAATAGTAAATCTGTAATAACTACAGACAGGGGATTGTGACAGAACATTGATGTATAATCCATTATTTCCAGTTTTGTTCAATCCATTTGTTTACTAAAGTCAAGATCTGCGTTCAAAGAAGAAAATAATCCCTTGCAACTGTGATAATAAAATTCATATACTGTTTTCTGAACTGAAAATGATTTTACAGAGGATTACATGCTATTTGTGAATTCCATCACATTTTATTCTCTTTCAAATCTGTTTGATAATTTTCTCAGGAATTTTCACAGAATTTTAAATTGATACTAAGTAAACCGAGCTTGCAGAAGTAATTGCCATCTGTTGTTGGCAGCACTTAGAAATCCATCCTTGGGCACAGGCAGTAAAACATCCCACCTCTAATCCATAAACAGTTAATAGTTTGGCACATTTTACACAAGATAGTCAAGTGACAAAAAAAAAATGCAGAAAAAAAAAAATTCAAACCTGTTTGCTGTGTGAAAGCTTAGTGTTACAAACCAATGAAATACCATCTGTTTTTGTAGGTGATGTGAAAGTTTACAGGTCCCATACAATCATACAATCATACTTGCACACAGCCGTTACAATCTCAGTTTCCATCTTGCCTCAGTAACAGACAAGGGATTTCATTCCATAAATATTTGTCAATTTAGTTTTTTTTCAATATTTACAATGAAAATGAAAAGAGAGAGAGAGAGAAAAAACAAAAAAGGGATGAGGCCTCAATTTTGTTTTTAAATGTGTTGGAAAAATTAAAATACTGCTTCTGTGCTTTAACATAAACAATAATGTATATGATAGAGAGAGTATGGGGTTTTATAGGATTGTGTAGGCATTTGTTCTAGAGACAAGCAAAATTAACATCAGCATCTTTCCCAACCAAAGAATGAGGTATAATTCAATAATGTATATCCGTCTTATTCTTATCAACCTACATTAAAGTGACCAGTTTTGATGGCCAGCAGAACATCAGTCGTTCTCAATCCCAGTCTTGTAGGACAGACAGGTTTCTAATCTTCCAAGGGCACACAGGTTAGTGGTACAAATACCCAAGGGACTTGACGTGTTCTACACATCACTTCTCTCCAAATTACACCCTAATTCTATTCCTTCCAAGGTGAGAAGGTGGAAAGGTAAGCCTTACAATCAGACAACCATTAATCAGGATCCACATCACTGAAAAGTTTGAATTGGGTCTTGGAAACCGTAGTTTTACTTGGTCCGATGTGATTCAATCCAGATTTAGGTAAGTATAAAATATATAGATACATATAGTATAAATAGAACACTAAGAGGAAGAAAGGTCATCCAGAATTAGCTCCATAATAAGCTAACAAATATAATCCAGGAATAACTTAAGATGCTGAATGTATACATTTAATGAAGGGATAATTACTCACTGTGGTTTGTTACTGAAAACAGAATGATTATTCCCCCCAAAAAATACAGAAAAAACTCCAGAATTTCAGGATTAATCCTTGATTAAAGTTTTTGTCCTTTAATCCAATAATGCTTTGAATTTTAAGTTAAGGAATGGTGATGAAACTAGATCAGTGGATATATTCCTGAATCAGGAACCAATAGAGGTGACAGATAGTTCACAGAGACAATGAGTGGATACTCACCACCACTTCAGTCAGTTACAGATAATGGATAAGTGTTTCTGTTCCATTAATGAGGCGTTCTCTAAAACAGGGACTAGTCCCACTGGTATTATACGATACATGTTTCTGTAAGGCTGAACCTGTGGCAGCTAAACTACACTTTAAATCATGCTCTACATGGAAACTAGTCCGTCTCTTAAACTTTACTATGTATGCTATGATAGTCTTTTCCTAAAGATAATCAATGCTAATATTGAGAAACAAATCTAGCATTTCTTTCGAAAGCTTGTTAAGATTTTTTCCCCCAGATGAAAGAAACCAATAATACTTTTTGATTTAAAACTTCTATTAAATTCTCAGAGGCTTATAAAACTGAAACTAATTGATAGTGACAGGTCTGACAGGTTTCCATTGGCATCGGTGAACCAAGTACATCCAACAGAGATAGCCCCACCCAACAGTGATGACCCCTTCCCAACAGTGATGACACCTGACCTAGTGATAACCCCTGACCTACAGTGATAACCCCTGACCTACAGTGATAACCCCTGACCTACAGTAATAACTACAGTGATAACCCCTGACCTACAGTGATGACCCCTGACCTAGTGATAACCCCTGACCTAGTGATAACCCCTGACCTACAGTGATAACCCCTGACCTACAGTGATAACTCCAGACCTACAGTGATAACTACAGTGATAACCCCTGACCTACAGTGGTAACCCCTGACCTACAGTGGTAACCCCTGACCTACAGTGATAACTACAGTGATAACCCCTGACCTACAGTGGTAACCCCTGACCTACAGTGATAACCCCAGACCTACAGTGATAACCCCTGACCTACAGTGATAACCCCAGACCTACAGTGATAACCCCTGACCTACATTGATAACCCCTGACCTACAGTGATAAGCTCCAACATTCAGTGATAACCCCAGACCAGGACATCGTTTACAATAAAGACCAATCTTTATTTTGTCTAATGCTGTCAATATCCTGAACCAGACTGTGAAGACAGTGGTAGATTGGAGGGGACAGTTGATCCCTGTGGTGAAATGTGTGAGGAGAGGGGAGGTCACATGACATGGAGGTAATTATTCTCTCATGACCTTTAAGTGTTATATTCTCCTATCAATCTGTCTCTATGTATTATTAGAACTGATCTGACATTATCAGACGATGGCTTTATAAATTACAGCTAGTGAAACATTCTATATTGACCAGCATTCCTGAATAACAAATGCATTTGAAATTGATAGTGCAATCCATTTATCACAACCCACAACTTCACAGGAGCAGGAAATCTTGTATTGGCCTAGGAGCCATAGACAAACCAATACTGGACAATTTGACCGTTCAGTATGGTATTGAACTGTTAAATAGCTAAAGTACGTGATGAAGCTTTGGTCAAGTGGCCATTGACATCAGTAACATTGGTTAACACCTATAATCAGTGATGGTCAGGACTGAATCAGCTACATAAGAAGATAGACCCAGACTTCCCTGAAGTCTAATCTGTCCTCAGAGGCCTGTGCTTATTGTAATATACATCACTGATGTTCTCTAGTCATGCCTCATCAGGCTGGTTACCTAGGTTACATTACCAACTTACCAAGGTCACATTACTGTCTAGACTTTTGTGGACTTTCACTGTAGGGTACATGGCACCCCTGTTAGATTGTGAAAACTCTCCTCTTATTGGCTGATAATTTTATGAGAGCTCTACTCTCATTGGGCTAATAATTGTGTTCAAATTGCCATCTCATTGGCTACTGTTTGTCTGAGACCTGGCATCTCACATACTAATAATTATTTCAAGTAAGAATTCTCTAACTAGGAAATATTTTATGAAAACTTTGAAAACTGTCCTTTCATTGAATGATATATCAGAACGGTTCTCTCATTGGTCAATATTTTAGAAATGTTGATTTTACTGTGTAATGCTTGTTTCTATCAACTCCTCTTGGTAATATTAAGTTACTATCAATATTTTCTCTTTCCTGTCGTAGTTCTACACAATAATATGCCATTCCAGTGTAAATCATTATTGTTCTGGTAAGTAATTAAAACTTTCATGTAGAAAGCAATTTTATTTACTGTGACAGTACTGCTTTGACATGACAAAATTAATGACAGCAAAAGAAGATTGCATTCCCATGAAATGGTATTTGTGTCTCACCAAAGAAATAGTTCTTTTGTAGCTAAGGAGATTGAGGGGGAAAGGGGTTTATCTACTACATGAACACATGAAACACTAGTCTTTATTCCCTTCAGGTGCCTCCTCAACAAACCTTTCATTTCAAATCAGCTTACCTGTCTCATTTTTCTCTACAATTACTCTACTATGAAGTTCTCTTGAAACACTGATTACTAACCCTACCAATTACCTCCGAAATGAAGAGTTCCAAGCATGGAACTAAACATTACAGTTTGATGTCTGCCAACCTGGGACTGTCATTGCTATCATGTCTCCTACCTAGCTACAAATACACTTTTTTCATTAGCCGGAAAAAACATGGAGACAATATCGCCAAGGATTAGGACCTACTACCCTGCCTATATATATTTTTCTGAATCAAATTGGACAGCCTCAAGAGACTTCCACTTCTTAGCCGACTCTAGGCACCACGACTCTAGGCACCACGGCTCTATAGGCACCACGGCTCTATACCACATGTCCATGCTACTCTCTCAATTATTCATCAACTCGAGTAAAGTCTTCATAAGGAAGGCCAGCAGAAGATTCAACCACCCTGAAGAAGTAGGCTCCATATTGAAGTTCACCAAGTGCATATACAGACATTATCAAGCAGAAGCCTGGCCGTTATGGTCAGAATGTCCCTAAACCAATATGTATCCCTCGTCGTTGAAAAATTGGATAAAATACAAACTGGTACGTGTTTCAATGTAACACTTTCTTGAAAAGACATGACAATATTAGGTAAAATTTCTGTCTTTGAACAGACAGTAGCCATCATTTATGTTCCGTGTGGAAAAATCATGTTTTATTGACCATCAAAAGGAATCCAAAGTCTTCTGTATAAAAAGGACTCTGTTCTAAGAAAGGTATTAGCTATGTTTTAATGATTGTTTAATATATCAATAAAACATACGTGTTTTAGTGGTACCAGTAATCAGATGTTGATACGCATTTTTATTGAATCTATTTATTTTTTTAATTACGTACATACCACTTAATATAAATCTATGGTATGTTAAAGATAACTAGTGTGCTGAATTGTGCTGCACATTCTGGAACTGTTGAATGCACTAAAGCATGTGTAGAGTTTTTTCTGTACCTGCAGGCTGTGTAATAACTTTCCAGACAGACTATAGAAGCCTGGGTGAACATCCTCTGGGACCTAACATGTTCCTCCCTTATCTATACCGTACAATCTGTCAGATCACAGGGCTTTGATTTCCCAGGAGCTACATTATCAAACCAACATTCTATCAATCCAAAATAAGGATCCTTACAGTATAAATTACAGGTATATACCAGGCATAGAGTGAGATCTCTCCTCGAAAATGTTCCTCCTAACAAACATTTTTTCATGCGTCCAGGTCATTTTGTGTAATAAACTTTTCTGCTGTAAGGTAATTAAACAGCTCTGTCAGATGCTGGAAAAATACCTCCATCTTTCTAACTGATCATTAATATAAACAGATCATGACCCTTTTGCTTAGTGCTAAAACCACTATGTACATGTTCCCTGTTAGGGGCAACGACTCCGTCCTGAACCTATAAAAACTACACAATCATCATAGCTGTGTATATTTATCATATTTGACCTATAATCATATCATATATCTATTTTCATTTCAGTTCTAACCTGCTTAAGTTGTTCTTAATAATTTCCCAAATGGAATTAAAAGAGGATCATAAAACACTATTTGTTGAATTTACTGACAATCTAATATTAGTAATATGGAATACTTATCTTATACCAACCTGGTTGATGTATAGTTAGTTTGAAAATACCAATAAAAAACAATGAGTAATATTTATCATCATATTTAAAATTTCCTACAGAAAAACTATATTTTAGGCCTGCAAATTATCAAAATAAAATAAACAATTGTTGTTTAAACTTATTTACTTTATAAGCGACAACTTTTTTAATTGATCATACATAACATTACAATTAAGTTGACAATACATTGACATATTTATATCGCAAAGATTTCCCAAATGACTGAGAGTAATGTCCTGATGAGCTTGCTTCCTCACTTTATGGAGATTAACATAGACTTCCTACACAATGACTAGATATAACACTCCTCACCCTTCAACCTGTAATGTTTACTTTATATACCCGTACAACGGGGAACACCAATATCACTTCTCCTGTGTTGTTATATTGATGAAGCACATGGATTTCTCATGAGTTTGTTAGCAGAAAGTGAATTTTGCCTTGACATGTTTGAAAACCTATGCAAATTTACCATAAATCTGGCTGTCAGTGATCAAATCACCACCGTTATGTCTGAAATATTAGTTATTTGCTACTTTCTTCACAAGCCAGCATGTTCTTAAAATTCCTGGGTGGGAAAAACTGAAGGGCACTCGGTTATAAAAACCTGCAACTTGTATTCATTAGCTGGGAGTCAAGTCTACAAGTGGAAATGCTTGGCTTTTCTGTGAAATGATATGTACCATCTGGTGCGATTACTTAAATGCTTTCTTTGTGTATTATACTGGATGTTTATGTTAGCAACATTAGCCAATTCACATACAATGTTTTTGAATGAAGACAAAATTATGATGAAATGCTGTACATTGAGGTTACATAGTTTCCCACAACTGCCTCAAGCTCCGAGAATGTAGACTTAGTACAGCAGAGGCAGGTGCCAATTAACTAAAAACATCAATCTATTTCATATAAATTGTGACTTAATGATTCAGAATGATTAATACATAAACTTAATCTTCAACATTTCTCATGTTACATGATTTTATACTAAAGTACAAATCAACATTCAGAAATATTTCATGCATACCCGAGAAATTGGAGGTATACTACAACTTAATGACACAAATCCTAGTTCCCACCAAGTTAGCAATATGCTAGCCAACTATACAATTGGTTAATTGCTTATTAATTAAGCACGAAATGACTATTTTCTCCATCAAGACAAAGTGGTTGAAGAGGAGGACTCGTAAATTCCTTGGAATGCTTTCTGCGGTGTGGATGTTTTCCTGTGTGTAGACAACTTGTGCCAGTATAAATACTAAGCAACTACAAAAGCCAGGGACATGAATTTAATCTTTTTACCAGCTGCTCGCTGAAAACAATAATCTACTCCAAAACAAATTAACTTTATTTTCTTTAACACTACAATTCCACCTTGCTCTTCATGTGGACAGCTTGTGAAGGAGAGAAAGGTTATTATTATCACTACGGAATGAGACCTTTGAAGTCTCTCTAAAGGAGAGGCAATTCATTACCTTTTTACCTTGCAATGCAAAAAACATAAGCTCAGCCAAGAGTACGAGAAAGAGATCATGCCCTATTGGTAGTTATGTAAACTCTGCGAGTTAGATATGTTTCTTTGGCTGTAATTACTCCTATATACAGACTCTTCTGTGATAGCAATTACTGGTTATGAAAGCAAATCGGGAATATATGTCATACACAATATGATTCCGTAAACAAAAGCATTGTGGGGGAATATTTCTTTTCAATCAATCACAAGATGAACCAGTTGCTTTCTCCTCACATTTCAACAGAGTTTATTTCAAATATCATCAATTCTGAGATACCTTTCAAATGTGTCATCAATTCTGGGGTATCTTTCAAATGTGTCATCAATTCTGGGGTATCTTTCAAATGTGTCATCAATTCTTTTAACAGCAATAAACGTTAAAAAAAATAACAAAATTTTATGTAAAATCCTCTTTGAATAAAATCTAAAATTTCACTTAAAAATTATCTACAAGATTTAAAATATTTTTGCCAGAGAGTGAGTTTGGGAATAGGGTAAGATAAAACCAAATCGAGGAAGTATTTAAGTAGGACAACAGGAGTGTACTATGGATAATGGTGATACGATTGAAGTTTGATTGAATTAGAGACATCCAGGTTTTATCTTTAACAGACACAGTACATAAGGGGTATCATCCTTTTACAATAATCCTAACACTACATCCTCCTTTGTCCACTTTGTGTAGGTAAATTAGATAAAAATCACATTACCTCAAAACAAAACGATCCCTTGGACCTCCTAGAAACACGTACCTCTTTGTACAAACAAAAACAGCCTTTATTCATTTTTACAAATTAATATATTTCTAGTTATTTCTGTGTTATGCAAGGCTATCTAAAAAGTATTTGAATGTATCACTTCTAATCCTCTCCTCCTTCCTCTAACATCTAGACTTGCCACCAGACCCTTAGTTCTTTTTGTTAAGAAATATGCCAATTTAAGCTAAATCCTATTACTAGATTATCTGCTCCTAGTTTCAAACTCTTGAATCAGATATATCCTAGGGACCAAAATCATAAAGCTCAATTCTATTTATAATTTTAAGGGGGGGTTAGTCTATCTGACATCAGTAGCGACAAATTTAATTTTATATAAGTAAGACAAGGAAACATATTCTACCTGACAAAGCGTACAAAGAAACATTTTCCTATGGTGGCCAATCACAGCTACTGATACAAACAAAAAACAAGCTTTACAATTAATTCCCTGGAGGTCAGAGGGTTACACATGCAACAGTCACGGTCTAGTGAGCGTGGCAGCACTGATGCCAAAACCAGAGTTATTTTGAGTAGAGGTAGCAAACACCATGTGTAAACTCTCTGGATAGGAGTTCCTATCTCCTGAGGACCCCCTGGGTACCAGGGCTTAGAGTGTACTAGCTCCCTTATCTAGGGAAGGGGGGAGGGTGGGGGCAGATTATCACCCTTTAGGGGATTCCCTTCAGGCAGAAAGACCATTTACCATCAGTGTCACACCAGGGGAGTCTGGGCATGGACTGGTGAAATATCTGGAAATGCTATCAAACTTAAAACACCATGCAAGAATTAGTGCTGTGCATCAGCTCCAGGGTTCTGTCAACAAATGTCAAAGATTGGGGCAAAGTGTTATGTTTTCTTTGTTTAGTGAAAATGTTGTGTTTAGGCCTTAGTGTTCAACCCAATTCCTTTGCTGAAATGTTTGTACTGGCATTTGTGATTGCTCGTTTGATAATTTACTGGGTACTTCTCATTTTTTGATGTAGTAGATGAATTCCATTGGGTAACACATTAAGGCAAAAATCATTTTAATCGACTCTTAGTTAAATATAAAATGTGCTTATGCACCTTAACTTCCTGTTACCATAGTAACAAGTCTGGTTGCTGTGGCAATATACATCATGGTCACCAATAAATATGGATGAAAAATGTTAACAACTATAGCATACTGTGGTGCGATACTACTAGAATGATAGATGATGTATCCGTACAGGCAACCTTATAGTACTTTTCCCAACCCCACTAATTACTGTTTTCACTGGTGGATTAAAGAAAGCAAACATAGCATGAATTTCTAATCAACTGCATCCAATCACAAGGCCCAGGCATGCTTGGCTATTCATCATGCTTTCCTTGACTGATCAACTCTACTTCAGCAAAACATGTACTGTATTTCCAGCTAACATGTACTGTATTTCCAGCTCAGAGATGTCTCAATATTTGTCTGAAAACTATGCTTGTCACTATTTTACATCCTAATATTTATCATTCAATCGAGTCAACCAAACTTCATGTCATTAATACAGCAGGTCTATAAGGTGTGAAACTCCTCTGAGTCAATAAACAGAAATATGCAAGCAAATAAATATTGAAGCTCTTTTCAGTTTTGAGGCTAAATCTCTCCTTCCCTGTGACAGAGCCAGTCTGACTTACAGTTGAATATGGTACAAATTAACAACATGTTTTTACAAATTAAGTTAAAAACCTTACTGTTTTTACTCTCTCCTTAAGTAAACACAGCAAATCTCTGGTCTACTAACTCTGTAAACACATATCAACATATGGAATCAAGCACATGTCAAAAAACAGGTTTTTAGGAAAGTTATACTGGGTAGAAATCTTGTGCTATCACATCACACAGACATTGACCTAACTCAATGTGGGAAAACAAAATTCTGAAATAAACATGAATTCAATCATTTTATTGCTATGGTGACAGGTTCTATATATGTCATTTGATGAGAGAACAGAAAGATAGGGAATCAATAATATGTCTGTGTGATTACAGATGACCTTAAACAATGAAAATAGCTTAATTACACTGCAATCAATTGATCTTGCTTTGAAAGTAACATTTATAATGAAATGAAACTCTATATCAAACACGAATCTTTAAATCAATACTATTACCACATATTTAAAAGTTGACCAATCAGGGATGATATTTTACTCGAAAATACATAAACCAATCAGAATCCTTCATCAATAGCCTCACACTACACCGGTAATATCAGCAGCAAATCTAGGTCATCATGGGACTTTCATGTCCGAAGGCGAGATATATAATCACTTTTACTGAGCGTTTATTGTCACTGAGGTAATATCATGTTCATCAGAATCATAATTGAAAACAAATTTCATACAAAACAGTTAGGATTAGGGATGAAATTAATTGCTCAAAATCGTTCAACCAAGTTCTTGACTGATTGATGAATATTGTTGATGTGTACCTGTTTCGTCCTCGACAAATTCTACAATGGATGTTTTTTAGGATGTTCTGACAGTCATTTCTACCTTGAATACGGAAGCAGTTTTCAAGGCTGGGCAAACACAACTTATGCATCATTGAAACATAGTCAGGATTACATTGTAATATAGAGTCATCACTTCTCAATAACACCCTACCCATATCTCGTTAGCTTATTGAACCTCAATAAAAGAAACAAGCACATCAGAATTCTGATTACTGAGAAATTCTGGCTCTACAATAAAGGATCTGTGAATACTGAACTGGGTATGTTAATTTGGGTTTAAATATGTATAATGCTCACATAAACATACTAATTGCATGGTAATGTTATGTATTCAGAGCAGATCTTGTAGCTGACACACAGCCTTATACAGACTCCATAGTTCCGCAGATTTCAGATTAAGGAACATTTCCGTTGTTACACCTGAACAATTTAAATACTACTTTTACACCTGACAGAAAGCAGCTTCCATCAATCAATACCCCAGAATACTATTTTATCTACGCTGTCAAAACATCGATTTTTCCAACTACGGATTGTTGCTTTTTCCCTTGTCTGATGATATTGAAGTGACTGATTGCTATTGACGGATTGAATGTACAACCGATGGTGTACAGGCGTTTTTTAATCAATCAACTGAAACTGATTGGGGAGAGGCATCAAGTACATTTCTTCCAGTAATGATAACATGAATCTGTCATACAATGAATTGAAACATGAATAAACTTTAACTTGAGATTAGGTATAAATAATTATTAAGTATTAGGATACACACCTACATTGTCTACTGAAAGCTGGTAGCTATACAGACCCAAAAAAACATGGATAATAATTATAATTTACGAACCGCTTTAAGACAGCTATATTGCTGTGAGAGAGAGGTATATAAAACTCTAAATTAACATTATCATTAGAATAATCATTTACCAACTTGGTTCATTTTTAGTTTTAGATGAATCCTTTAAATTTCTTTTTTTTCATGTGTTAAAATTTCCTGTCATGGAAATGCTTTTCTGTTTCATCACCGTACACTAGATGTAAACACAGATCATGGAAAGCATGGAGAAGTATGTTGATAACTAGATGTAGGAGGTGTACTACTGGCTCCGTACCCACATGTTTGTCATCAATACTCATAATCACCCCCAAAGGATCCAGATAGAAATTATTTACATGCTGTTATTCAAAACCCAATCTGATTAAAGTGTTGATGTAGCAATAATGATTAGTTTCCCACTTATCACCAGTAGTTCTAATGGTTCAGGGGTATAGCATGTGGCTGGAATCACTTACTCCACCGGTCATTGTGTAAGTAACTTCTGACTGGAGTGGCTCACTGGACAGTACATAAACAACACATTAACCCAAAGTACCAAACCTTTGGAAGGCTTGTAAACAGGAAAACTAAGATACCTGTAGCTGGGGGCTGAGGTGTGGCAATGTTACGACTGTTGTTGGGGGCTGAGGTGTGGCAATGTTACGACTGTTGTTGGGGGCTGAGGTGTGGCAATGTTACGACTGTTGTTGGGGGCTGAGGTGTGGCAATGTTACGACTGTTGTTGGGGGCTGAGGTGTGGCAATGTTACGACTGTTGTTGGGGGCTGAGGTGTGGCAATGTTACGACTGTTGTTGGGGGCTGAGGTGTGGCAATGTTACGAATGTTGTTGGGGGCTGAGGTGTGGCAATGTTACGACTGTTGTTGGGGGCTGAGGTGTGGCAATGTTACGACTGTTGTTGGGGGATGAGGTTTGTCAAAGTTATGACTTTTGTTTGGGGCTGAGGTATATTAAAGGTACGACTGTTGTTGGGGGCTGAGGTTTGTCAAAGTTACAACTGTTGTTGTGTGCTTAGGTATGTCAAAGGTACGACTGTTGTTGGGGGCTGAGATTTGTCAATATTATGACTTTTGTTGTGTGCTTAGGTATGTCAATGTTACGACTGTTGTTGGGGGCTGAGGTTTTTCAAAGTTATGATTGTTGTTGAGGGCTGAGGTTTGTCAAAGTTAGGACTGTTGTTGGGGACTGAGATTGGTTGGACAAGGAGCTTGGTAAATGAGATATCATAATGTTGCAAGGTACACACAGACAGAAAAAAATCACAAGCAGTTTTTCCCAACAGTTATGCTCTAAATCTGCAAATTCTGAAATTTATTTTAACAGAACTGGAAGGAGAGAAAAAGCATGGGTATATATCTGTATTAAGCTTGCCTCGACTGGCTGTCCTTTTCAATTAAAGTTTAATCGATCAAATGTAGGATTCCAATCCTCTCTGTAGTTCTATAAATCTGTATGACCTTTCCACCTACGTTCACTGCCATATTTATCAGTTTCTTAGCTGTCACATTTTACTGATCTGCACAGCACTTCATTCTTACAATTGTTATCACAAAGGAAGAGAAAACTTAGTGACTTACTCTACAGCACTCTCTAATCATATTTGAACATTTTTTTCTCCACCTCTACTTGCGTATTTAAGATATATTTACTCTATCTAGTGCACTTGGTAATCCTTAGTTTAAGAACAACTATTTCCAAAATGCTTGATTCAAAATGTTCAAAGTCTTGTTTGCAGATAATCAGAAATGTGAAACATGACACATTAAAGATCAATTTGACTATAGTGAACTAAATTGTGAATCTCCACTGCATTTAAACAATTAAGTAGTGTTGGTTTGTATCTTTTAGGAAAAAAATCATAGAAAAACAGTTTTATCAAATAACAATGATAATAAATTAACTAGATGAGAGTCAAACTAATTTTATCAAAAAATATTCACAGCTCCATGAAATTCCAAATTCAAATGAGCAGGCAACAAAAATTGCTAAATTAGTTCATTTAAATCTATCTCTGTGAAGCAACCTAATCACGTCAATTATGCATGCATTGTGCTTTGTTCTAATTCTGTGTAACGTGGCCAAAGAACCCTGTCACAAAACAAATTGCCTCCAGCAGCTAAATTTTCAAAACACAGTCTCTTCTGTCATTAGCGTTAAATGTGGACTATCAAAACTGCCAGAAAATCCACTGTTTAGGGCAGTTATCTCCAGTAGAATTAGCCAGTCCTAAACATTTATCTTAGCCATACAGGGATTAGAAGCTGTAGTTTGACGAGTGGCATGCGGAGGAAACCGTTAGGTAGTACCCAGTGGGTATTTTACCAATTTGACACCTTCTACCTAATCTAGCTCGAAGAAGCACATGACCACATGCAGAAACAACGGCCATTGTCTTACAGACAAAAGCACACCACAGAAAACCACAAGCCAATTGTTTAATTGAAAGATCATGAAAGACATTTACCGTAAAATGGACATTTCAGCTCAGGCACAAAATATACTAACATGGCATCTAAAAATCTCCTTAGTGATGACAATTTTTCTGATATTTTTTTTTACTAAAGAATTTTTAATTTTTTCCCCTTCTGCTGTTTTTTTTTAATCCAAAAAAGACCCATGGCACAATTGTCACTCATTGTGTCTTTATTATTAATGACATTCACCGTATCACTGACAGAGTCGAGAAACTAATATAATGAGAACATGGTTTGTCAACTGACAATAACCAAATCAAACTGTTCAAATGCCATGGCAACAGAAATCTGCATCAA
The DNA here is from genome assembly GCF_902652985.1 of Pecten maximus. Lineage (NCBI taxonomy): Eukaryota > Metazoa > Mollusca > Bivalvia > Pectinida > Pectinidae > Pecten > Pecten maximus. The sequence continues at coordinate 19,071,410 of NC_047018.1, forward strand.
AAGAATGGCAGAATTGACTTCAATTAGCTAGTGTTTCAGCCAACATTGCATCCTAGAAATTGATTTTTTAAATATTTTTTCTCAAACTAAAAATAGCTAAACACAAATAACAAGTAATGATAAGTCCCCCACATATTAATGCTGTATGATGGTACAATCTACAAGACAAATTTTACAGATATCATCTGCAAAAAATCGAAATATCTGAATTCCAAGCAGGAAGGACAACATCTGTATTTAGAAATGTCCTGAAATGTTTATCACATAGCTCAAAAGCTACTCAAATTGACAATTTTTTCTCACATTCTTGAACACAAAATTATATATCAGAAAATATGTTTCCCTCACAATTATACCAAACAAAAAGCTATACATTGCATGGGTAATATCACCATTAAGATTATAATCAGAATTTCTATTTTGAAAATGAAAAATTTGAGGAGAAAATTGTGTAGCCAGAATAAGAAACCACTTGGATCTGATCAGTTGTTGAGTTGAGTGTATGTTTCATTATAAATCCATTGGCATCCTCTGATATGAAATAAATAGATTAAAACTGTATTCAGAATATAGATGAGATTGGTATCTCAAACGAATCTCCTACCCTTTACCAGTAGGTGTACATGGGAGAAGGTTGATAACCATCTGTATTTGGAAACTCTGGTGAGCCAAAGATAGTTGCCATGGTAAACAAGATGAATATTAAATTCTGGTATATATTTTGTATATAAACTTAAAGCGACCAACCAGAGACATTATTTATTGTTTACCTCCCCCTTTAAAGCTGTTCCACTCTCTTTCATTTTTGGACAAATCTACTTCTAAGATCAACTTGTTCCATGATTTGCTAACCGATTTTCAAAAGCCTTGCCGACATCACTTAGAAAGTCTCCACACATCTTTTATGCGTTCTAGAACGATTTTTCTTACAGAATGTGAGAACAGGTGCTTGAGTTTATAAGAATATCCTATTTCATAAAGACAGAATCAGATCCTTTTCTGACCCCAAACTCTCCTTAGACTTCTCGGACCCTTTTTCTACACCATTGCAATTCACTGACATTTTACACATAAATTTGAATGGGTGTAAAATTAATCCATAACCCCCAGAACTTCCTCATCACCCACCCTGTGGAACAACAAAAGGCCACCTTGTCTGTTGTCTGAAGGACATGCCTCAGCTTTTGTACAACTTCCTGTCAGAGACCTGAAGCCTGCGACAACAACAGGATGTCATGGACATAAAGTTGAACAGCCCACGATGCCAGACATCCGTTTATCTTAGAAAAGTACCACTGAACTTACTAAACTTTTCATGAATATTCTCCGGTTAGTCAGACTTCCATTTTATATTGAGAGAATGCATACTAAAAAAGTTTTAACTATTTGATGCACTTTCCTTCTTCCTGAGATTCAAAGATACAAAACATGAAAGACAATAAAGGACTTACCCTGATTCCAAACATCCTTCAAATCAATAGATCAGTTAAAACATTCAATTTTTTATTCGAGTCCTATTCTTTGATTTTCAAAAATACATCATATATTTATCTACAAATGTCAAAGTGCAATACTTATCCATTTAGAAAATGATTGGCTAATAAATTGGACCATCGATTCCTGTTGCTTTCTATTTGGTTTTGGTACATTTTACATTTCTAAAAGTACAAATATGGACATTTCCCAAATCCTTTTATACACATCACAATAAGGCAATAATGTATTGTTACATAATAGTCTTTAGCATACCAGCCATTGTCAAAGATACATTTCACCAAAGGCGTGGAAATTAGAGACATAAGCAATTCATTAGATGGCCAGAAGAATCGGTATAGACGTCCAAGGTCTACTCCTCAACTACCTCACAAATCACCAATAAGCTGCATTTCCGAGACCAGTATGAACTATAGGCCGCCTGCTGGGAGTCTGAAATTGTGTTATGAATGGTGAAAAATATTGTCTGCGACGTTTGGAGGGGATTATTCTACAATATCTTGACATTAAGGGTTGCTGGCTGGCAGATAAATAATTTTCATACCGAAAATGTTTGAGCTTCTTTGTACTGTAGTGTTAACTGTGTAACAAATCAAGTCAATAATGGGTTTCTACAGTGGGTAACTGTCTTAAAACTCACCTGGCTGGTCAGATTTATGTCTTGAAACATCAATGTACAGGCTATATATTAACGTACCCATAACTAACCACTTCTAAATAACACTTATTACAACAAATTGGAGGAAATAAATCATATCCACCTCAGGGGTGGCAAGATCTCTTCCCATTCTGTCTCTTTACCACTAAACCAAACCAGAGTGATGCCGTCATTACATTTGTGGTAAGTATCATAGGAATATATATCATATTTGTGGAAAATCTGTATTAAAATTATACAGAGCACGGAATTGAAACATCAGAATATTGCAATTTTTTCTCTGAGAACCTGTTCAAAAGTAAAAATTTCCCTTTGACTGTACAACAATAACCTCCCAGTCAACATATCAGTTTCAAGGAGCAGATATACAAGCCAGATCACAGTAGTTTGATATCCCTCAATCTAAAAATATTCTGACCCATGGCCAAGACATGCACCCTAACCGATGAGGTCAATCATTATGTGCTTCATTCAGGTTTAGGCTAATCTATCAAATGGTCTAAGAAACGTACTTGACTTTTTACTTCTCTGAGAGGCCAAGGCTAATATTAAACGGTTTAAGAAATGTATTGGGACTTTTTACTTCTTTAAGAGGAAGGATGAGGCTAATATCAAATGGTCTATGAAATGTATTGGACTTTCTACTTCTTTGAGAGGATATAAGGAATATCAAATGGACTAAGAAATGTATTGGACTTTTTACCTCTTTAAAAGGACAAGGCTAATATCAAATGGTATTGGAAATATGGAGGACTTAACTTCAACCATGGAAGTAAGTTGGAAGGAATACTAGATAAGAAGGTAATATGTGGAGTACAGATGGTTGACAGGGTGGTAAGGGATATTAGGAGATTATAAGGAGGGAGAGGTGATGACCAACATACTTAGCACTACACAAAGCAGAAGTATGTAGAGTGTTGTATGGACTACAAATCAATCTGGCTGGAGTCCAAAGTACCCACAGCCATAACATGGGCCTCACTAATTAACAGCTAATGATTAACTCCCATGTGGACTGGACAGGCCCCCTCCTGATCTACCCCCTCCATATACCTCCTTTATGGAAATACTGGACTCCTACCCAACACATACAATTACTCCTCACATACAATCAATGGTATTTTAGTTATACCTATATGGGCAGACTTTGGATAATATTCTTTTGGAATAAAGATTATACATATTATGTAAGTTTTTAATAATATTTCGCTTGTAAATTCTTGGAAATCCAAGGTATATACTAACTATAATTACCAATGTTTTATAATATATTCCTATGATGCCTCTCCCTTCCCCCCTCATCCCAAGAGTTCAGGGGTCATATACCACTTTCTCTCACAGCTGGCCCTGGAGGGGGTCATGCTCTCTGGCCCTTTCAGTGGCCTGTTTCAACATGACTAACAGGTCTGAAGTACCAGGCAATTTCTGTACTGATATTTTAGGGTGGGTGAGTAAGAAAGCTAAGAGGTATGAGTTGGTTTAACTTGGGAGTTGTTTTGATGACTGTTTAATAGGGAGATGGAGGTTAAGGGTGGAGTAGGTATGGGAAGGGGGAGGGGGGAATCCAGGGAGTTTGGATTGGGAAGAGGTAAGGTCTGGAGATATGGACCAAGGATACCAATAAAATAAGGGAAGCATCGTCAGCTCCGATAAAGGAAGGAATAGGTAAAGGAGAACAATTAGATTGAAGTGATACAAGTCTGCTTCCTCATTAAGGATAGATGGAGGGAAGGAGATTATAAGCATGTGTTGAAAGAATTAAATGCTTGGTATGGTATTTTAACAAAGAGAATTCTGATTAACCACAGCTTGTAGATGTTGTTAGGATGATGAACAATGGCGTTTCTGCTGCTGCAGGATAGAAACCCATTTCACATACAAAGACCAGTTACACAAGGTTCTGATATCACTGCTGGGAATTCCAAAGCCTTCACAAGACCAGGCAAAGCATTATATAATGAAAACCAACAGGTTCATCATGATGGAACTTTGAAAACACAGATGTTTAGACAGAAATATATTGGAACCTGAGGAGTCATATATCTGCAGATATGTCATAATCTTGGTGTAAATTACTTTCACATCAGCTATCTTCCTCCCTTGTCTCATCCTCCCAACTCTTTACATTCCTGCCATCTCTAATACTTCCCCATCTCATCCATTATATCCTTTTCTATTTCTTCTCATTCTCTCTCCTCCGATCCCCCTCCCATCTCTTCTACTTCCCTTTCTATTTTCCTTCTATCTTTTTCCTCAGGTCCTCCTCTCATCTCTTTCTCTTTTATTTCTCTCCTTTCCTTTTCATCATTTTCTTCCCATAACTCCTCCTTATATTTCCCCTTTCTCTCCCCCCCCCCCCCCCCCTCATATTTCTCATTTCTCTTCCCTCACTCTCATTTGGCCCCTTGGGGGTCAGAGTCATCATTTATGCAAAATCTGTTCCCCTTCAACCAGGGATGTTTCTGACTAAATTGGGTTCACTCATTCCCTTTCTTGTCCCCCTTCCATAATAGTTCCCTTTCTTGTTCCCCTTCCATAATAGTTCCCTTACTTGTTCCCCTTCCATAATAGTTCCCTTTCTTTTCCCCCTTCCATAATAGTTCCCTTTCTTGTCCCCCTTCCATAATAGTTCCCTTTCTTGTCCCCCTTCCATAATAGTTCCCTTTCTTGTTCCCCTTCCATAATAGTTCCCTTTCTTGTCCCCCTTCCATAATAGTTCCCTTACTTGTTCCCCTTCCATAATAGTTCCCTTTCTTGTCCCCCTTCCATAATTGAACTTTCATTCCAAGCTATCACAGAATGTCAGAACCTCAATATTTGTAAGTACTACAAATATCAATTTACTTTTATGCTGTGTGTATCCAGTTGGGGAAAATGTTATCTATTTATGAAAACGGTGTAGAAAATATTAGAATTACTTCTTTCCAGAATATACGGTATCATTTATCATGGTCTCCTGAGTACCCTTCAGGTTTTCCAGATCATTTGTCATATTTCAACACCAGTTGATACCACTGATGACAAGTGTGCCACATAAAACTTGATGACGAGATTCTGTGCCGACTCTCCTTGGAGACAAACATGGATGGCACATATTTTTAATTTCGTATTATCACTGTTGCGATCACAATCGGCCCCTATGTAGCTGAAGTAATTACCACGTATTGTCGTTTGTGTAAATATCTGCCCATGCATGCAATTTGACTACAACGGTGCGTTTTCTCCTCTCTCTACGGGAAATAAACGGTGAGGTTAGACCTCGTAATATTGATTATAGAATATTACATATATTACTTGAGATAAGTTCTCTTCGAGAACGAGAGATCTTTTATATTGTACAATAAAAAAACAAACATTAACAAATTGTTTTTTTCTATTCATTAGGTCTAGTTGCAAAAATGCAAGCACTTCATCTTCCACTAGATAATATCAGAGTTGTTTATGTGGACTTTGATCAGGCTAAACACACGACATTAATTAAAGACAGTAGCAGACCTATAGTAGCCTATCTGATTAATTACAGGTATGGCATTATAAAGGATGGTTCTCAAACAAACCACACATTGTTACACCAAGATACCATTACCGTATGTAGTGTTCTATGTTTATGTGGTGGTCAGGAGAGGGGGAACTATATAACGTCATTTCTGAGGATTTTTTTTTATTTTCATTTAAAAACTTCATATGGTAAATGGAGTGCCATAGAGAGTTGATATGTTGGATTCCTACAACATTTTCCAAATGTCATTAATCAAAATATTGAGTGTGGATTAAAATCCACCTGTAGGAAATTCAGTATTGATTGTGTGTTCATTTCATTAGTATCAGCCTGCAGAATGGTGCAAAAATGCTTAATAGGGAATTTTCCCTCATGGTCAGCCACTTCAATGGTCATAGCAGGTTTCAGAAAAAGAATGCCCCCACAAAATGGAAATGACATTCTCTTAAGTCTTCTCTCTCCCACACTATTAACTCACTTAATTTGGCTCTAAAAATTCCTCAAAAAAAAAAAGAAATTTCATTTAAAGTCAAATTAAATATGGCTGCCATGTGAGCAATCATTGTTTTGTGAAAAAAAGGAGGAAAGTTGGGGGTTGAAGATTTAATAATAGAAAATGGCTGACAAATAACTAAAGTGTTGAGAGTAATTTGGGAGGCTCTATTTATATAAAATTTTGTCCATAAAAATTGAATTACAAACCCATTTCTCCTGTGATAACTTCCACTGGTATACTTCTAGGGGAAATGCCCCCATCTCCGAGAGAGGCCACTTGAAATACATAACGGGTCCCAGGTTGTAACCGATCAATCAGCTTTTCATTCCGTCGGATTTTGGACAATTCAATGAATCCACCGATTTCATCCTTAACCTTGTAAAATATAGTGTAGGATCGAACAAGCCGACTTGGTCCGTCAGTATTCCAATGCAAACGAACAGAGGTTTCCGTGACGTTATTTGCCACTAAATTGGTGGGAGTCGGTGGGAAGGCAGCATTAGATTCATGTATGGAACTGGACACAAACAGAACAAAAAGGAAACGACTTGACCAGCCTTTTGTCATTTTGGCATGAAAATCATCCATTTCATGTATGGAATCCTGACAATGATATTATCCTCAGCAATCAGCTGTTCATAGTGTGCGTTTTAATGACAACCGATGTATGGTGTTAGGTTATAATTAATCCACTGTATTGTTGTACATACAGCACATCCATCACATCTATCCCCACTGATGTAACCAGTGTGGCAGTAATATTTATATCAAATCCAATAGTATCCTGGACAGTGCTACAGTGATTTAAATATCCACCAAAGCCAACACTACCAGATCACAACAATACAAAACACTGCCGCTTCCATTCACTCAGCATCAGTAAACACATGGAGAGTATCCCCCACTCTGTGGCACACACAGACTGCCTGATATATATATATATATATATATAAATAGGTAACTTATAACTCCTGTAGTGAATATTTCATTGGGTTGTAGTAAGGTATCAGGCCTGAACTGCCAGTGTCCTCGGGTCTGTGTGGGTCTGTGTCCCTCCCGTGTCTGACTCTGTTTACTCTATCTACAGTATGGCCACAGGCTGCTGGGATCACCTTTCATTCAGAGTCTTTCTCTCCATCTCACACAGAGGGAGGGTGCCAAAGTCATGTGACCTGGACAACACAATCCCATTGGCTGCAAGTTCTGGTATAGTTTGAGAAGGGGATCAAACTCTGTGTGGTGTGTGTGAGGAAAACCCTATCTCGTTTCTATGGCAACGCATCATGCTGCTTTTGCTCAGAGAGTCTTGCTTAGGAGTAAAATCTATAGTTCCCTGTCAGATTAGTGGATTTTTTCTTTATTAAGAAAGGATATATTTTGAAATCTATAAGAAATGTGTTGCATGTAGTTATATGTAGTGTGGTGTACAGGTGTATATACTAGTTGTCTGGGCGACTCATCAGCAATGCTGTTCCAAAGTTTAATGTCTTTACTCCCCTGAACACACCTATCTCTGTATCTGGAGAGGCAATCAGTGCTGATAAGGCTTAAAACAGCTCTCCATAAATATAGACCTCAGCCTGATAAGGGATTCAAATGGGAAAACTGAAACCCCCAAAACCTGCCGGTTTCCATCAAAAAAAAAACTTAGCAAACTTTGGACTGGTGTTGAGATGGGAGAGATGGAGATCGTTGCTGCGGCAGTCTAAGGCTCCCTAATGGTGGAACCTGCTTCAGACAAATATCCATTAATCCCCCCTCCCTGGAGTTTCATCAACTTATACTTCAAAACATGTTCTTATCAATTTTCTGCTCCATGTTCATACAGTAATTTTATATTTCATAGTACTAAAATCATTTCCTTGGCAGCCATGTTTATCTTATTATAGATTTAACAGATAGTGTATCAATCATTATTTCCTTTCACAGAGAGAGGTTCACACTAACACTGTAGGTTTCCTCAAGCTGGCTATACAGAGTTCTATATTTCTGGACAGATATATACTTGAAATAATTTTCCAGCAACATCTGCTGACATATTAAATGTTTTGTTAATTGATCAAATATTGATTCTATATTTTGTAATTTTCTCCCAGTCTGTAACTGTACATACAGTATGATTACAGATGTAATATAAGGACTAATTAAAGACCAGTCCATCAAAATTTTATATAAAAAGACAAGAAAGCCTGGTCATCAGCTTTATCTGATGCTTCTCATACTCTGTTCCAACATTAACTAAAGTAAAAGTGTTTAAGCTGGAGGTAATGCTTGGTTGCTCCACAAATATCTCAAACTAATTAACAATATTTATCCCAAAACCAATATATCATGCACAACTTCTAGTGTATAGGTCGTCCAAACAAATTCTCTGATGTATAAGGCCATGAGAGTTTTTGAAAAACATTTTTTCTAATTTTATATAATATGATGTGGCACAATATCTACATTAAGAATCAACTAATATTTAAAAAATGTCTTCAATAGAACTGCAATCACATGTTTGATTCTGAGAATATAAAAACTCCCGAGTACGTTATGATTTAAAACCTCAAGAGAATGTTCACAAATATAAAAAAAAAACTTTAAAATAAACTCCTTCTGTTGGATATACAATACACATATAAGGTATCTGAAGAGTGAACAAGGGAGGTAACTTAAAAGATATGAATAAAACAATTTGACACTGACCTTTGACCCGGACTTCAGCCACTGCCTCAATGTTTCCCAGGTCAGATGAGGCCACACAAGTGTAATTCTTGGTTTCTGTTACATTGAGAAGTTGTAACACATTTTTGCCAATGCTGACTTCATCTTCGGCATTCAATTCAAATGGTCCATCTCTCCACTTGACCACTGGCATTGGTGAACCAATAGCCACGCAGGTCATATTGATACTCGTATGCAGGTCAACCTCCTTATTTTCAGGTGATATTGTAAAATGAGGAGGAACTCTTCTCACTGGAAAACAAAAAAAGATATTGTCTCATATTTATTGTCTTGAGCTGACCAATGCCTGAATCATATATAACATTACATATCACTGATTTTGATCAACACATCACGATTTGTATGAGGCCTTGTATGCAGCCCCTATACTGTCTATCAGGAAATGTCATTAGGCAATCAACAACAATTTGAGGAAATGTCAACACCATCTCATTTTTAAATAGAATGATACCAAACCAATATCTAAATATGTGTGTTTTTTCCACCCAACAGATCAAAATGATTAACATGTAAAATTAACACATTTCATTTCAAATTTTAGAAAAAATATTAATCCCTTCTGCTTACAATTTTTTTTTCAAAATGTTCATGGAATGTTTGTGTGTTTAGTGCAAGTTTCTGCAGTTGGCCATGGGTGGTCGGAAGGTGGTGGAAAGGAGGGGGAAGGATGTGTTATTTATGGCTTGTCATGAACCAACAACTCTAGGACTGAAATTGACAGGAAATTATGGGACAAGTATACACAGCTGCATTTGTTTTGCATTGCAATGCACTGTTTAGGACGGTATACAAAATATATTCAAAAGTTGATTGTCAACAAATTGATTGAAAGGTAAAATTGGTCGAAACAGCACATCTTTGATAAAATGACCGTGTGGAACCTCTGAATGCCTCAAATTACCCATTGTTATTTACCACCTCTTCTGATTTACCCTACAATTAAATGTCTCTCTATACTGTTATACCCAACTGTCAAACCTCTGTATAACGACACTACTGTCAAACCTCTGTATAACGACACTAGTGTCACTTAACATTATGTCTCCCTATACCTATACTGTTACACCCCTACTGTCAAACCTCTGTATAACGACACTACTGTCAAACCTCTGTATAACGACACTAGTGTCACTTAACATTATGTCTCCCTATACTGTTATACCCCTACTGTCAAACCTCTGTATAACGACACTAGTGTCACTTAACATTACATGTCTCTCTATACTGTTATACCCCTACTGTCAAACCTCTGTATAACGACACTAGTGTCACTTAACATCATATGTCTTCCTATACTGTTATACCCCTACTGTCAAACCTCTGTATAACGACACTACTGTCAAACCTCTGTATAACGACACTAGTGTCACTTAACATGATATGTCTCCCTATACTGTTATACACTACTGTCAAACCTCTGTATAACGACACTAGTGTCACTTAACATCATATGTCTCCCTATACCTATACTGTTACACCCCTACTGTCAAACCTCTGTATAACGACACTAGTGTCACTTAACATTATATGTCTTCCTATACTGTTATACCCTACTGTCAAACCTCTGTATAAGGACACTAGTGTCACTTAACATCATGTCTCCCTATACTGTTATACCCCTACTGTCAAACCTCTGTATAACGACACTAGTGTCACTTAACATTATATATATCCCTATACTGTTATACCCTACTGTCAAACCTCTGTATAACGACACTAGTGTCACTTAACATTATATGTCTTCCTATACTGTTATACCCCTACTGTCAAACCTCTGTATAACGACACTAATTTCACTTAAGAAGAGATGGCAGCACAACAAGGTTTATATAAATATATAGCATTAAGGATGTATCTTCTCCAGGGCCACTGTAATAACCAAGACTGTCTAATAGATAGCCCGTCTATTTGTGTACAGAGGAGGTTTATGTGTACATAGTTCCCACAGAGTATGGTCAGCAGCCCAAATTAACTTTTATCAGAAGTTGGAAATTGGTGTGGAGGTCAATTTGTGGTCAAAACCTTATAAAACCCTGTTTTCCAGTTTATGTCCAGGGCAGTGACCCAGACACCAGATCTAGGGAGGGAGGGAAGAGGGGTGGGGGTGGGGGGACCTCTGGGGACAGGGGATGGGGGCTGGGGACCCCTGGGGACAGGGATTCTAAATGGTATTTCATTTCGAGGAGGGAATCCTGGAACGTCTACAAAAAAATACCTATTTTTTTTTCCAGCATTGTACTTACCTACATGTAAAGTTTGATTATTTAAAACACCTAAGTTGCCTTTCTTTTTTAGAATTGTGAACTTTGTAAATATTACACCGATGGGTCATTGTGAACTTGTTACAAAATGAACTGGATTTCTTTTTCTGCATACAGATAGAATTATCTAGAAATGTCTAAGGTGTTACTTTAACAAAGGAACAGTAATTAATAGTGGCTGATTATTGTGGCATTGGGATTCTGGCTCTCTAACTGAATCACAGTGGATTAAGTTAATGTTAAAACAACAGTGAAATAATTGTTTAAAATGACATGGTGACACACACTGTTCATGCCAAACACAGGAATATTGGTTGTTTTTTTGTTATATATGTAGTTAGTGGTTCAGATAACAAAAATTTCATTTCACACAACAACCAAGACAATTATGATGTTTGGCTTCACAACCACGACGATTACAATGTTTGGCTTCACAACCACGACGATTACGATGTTTGGTTTCATAACCACGACGATTACGATGTTTGGTTTCATAACCACGACGATTATGATGTTTGGTTTTAAAAGCAATTATGATGTTTGGAATATTAACTAGTATAATAAACAGTTTTCATTGGAACATTATACAGGTAAACCAATTTCAGTGTAAACATCCGTTATATATCTAAAATCAACTGAATAGATAAGACTATGGACTAGATTATTGTTATCAAAATCATTACAAATGCAGCATAGGTGTCTGATCAGATTAAAAAAAGACAAAACAACTCACTGAAACAAACACAGACATTTTTGGTCCATTCTGTTGTCTGATAACCTGGATGTCTAGATTTACCAATCGCTATCTTTGTCGGAGAGATTCACTTCACCTGTGTAGGTAACCTAATGGCCTAGATTTATAGGTGCTGATGGCTCGACAATTTGCCAAGAGGCTGACAGACCCATCACATTTTATCATGAAAACCTGAATAACACCAGCTAATAAACCTCTCATAAAAAGATAAGTAAATCTGGTATATTGTCCAGTATCTCAGAATGTATCTTATTTCATACATTTAGACATGACAGTGTTCCATAAGGCTGCAATATACAATATCTGTTGCTGCAACTAGAACCTCAAACTGGCGTTTTTACAATGGCGTTTACGTTGTTTCTTTGTTCAAACATGAAAATGAATAACTTACTTTGTTGTTTACCAATACCAAGTCTTTCTTGCTTAAAAAAAGTGTTCCAATTTGTTCAAGCTTGAAATACTCAACCATTTAATGTATTTAATCAATTTTCACTTTTCTTCTAACCAAGTAGTTTTCTTTATTCGAACTAGAATAAAATTGAGTTCCCGAAAGTGTAACCTCCAACATCCAGCAAATGCTTGTTTTAGGACAACCCGTTTGGCAAACATGTTTTAGGACAACCTGTATGGCAAACATGTTTTAGGACAACCTGTTTGGCAAACATTATTTAGGACAATCTGTACAGCAAAAATGTTTTAGGACAATCTGTGTAGCAAACATGTTTTAGGACAATCTGTGTGACAAACATGTTTTAGGACAACCTGTTTGGCAAACATTATTTAGGACAACCTGTTTGGCAAACATGTTTTAGGACAATCTGTGTAGCAAACATGTTTTAGGACAATCTGTGTGACAAACATGTTTTAGGACAACCTGTGTGACAAACATGTTTTAGGACAACCTGTTTGGCAAACATTATTTAGGACAACCTGTTTGGCAAACATGTTTTAGGACAATCTGTGTAGCAAACATGTTTTAGGACAACCTGTGTGACAAACTTGTTTTAGGACAACCTGTGTGACAAACTTGTTTTAGGACAACCTGTATGGCAAACATGTTTTAGAAATAAAGTGACAAACAAAGAGCCAAATACCGTTGGATAGAAGTTGGATATGGGTTGAGGTTTAAAATTCAGGAAATGCACTGCTCTCAAGGAAAATTTCCAAGCTAGGTGGAAGGTAAGCGCCCTGAAGCCCGGGAAAACCTGCTTTGCCATTATAATTACCTCACTTTGCAAAATAATTATGTAAAGTCACAATTTACATTGAAATAAACAATGATTTTAATTCTATTTAAGCAAAAATCAAAATGCAGTCAATTCTTTTTCTAAATTAAATCATTACAAAAATCCCCAAACAAATTTCCCTTTTCCAAAATACCTATTGACAATGTGCCTGTGAATACAACATGTATGTTCATCCTGTAAAAAGTTGTATATGAGCTTATTCAATACATCAATAAATATATATGATATATAATAACATACTGAAGTTACATAATATTTCTATCAAGAGGAAATTAATCACATTAATTAGATAATTATTGTGCAATTACAGGTAATTAAGGTGTAATTTGTAGTTTGATAAGTGATTTTCGAGCAGGGATTTGAATATTCCCACTGGCATTCAATGACACCAAATCTCCATGTCTCATCCTCGACTTACAAAATCTTACACGATATGGCACCGGTGTTTGTATAAATAGCAAAACATAATTTCCTGCAGATTTTAGCCATATGTTCTCCGTCGAGAGGATTAATACAAAACGGGCACAAAAAACACAGGATGTTGGAGCGTGTTTTTTATTCAGCAGGAGAACACCATGCATGTCAAATGGCTTTTTATTGGCTGTGGAGGTTTAGTAAGATTAGAGTGGGATAAATCGTGGGATTTGGCACAAATTAAATAGCCACGTAACCATCCCAGCACCACCAAAGAACACTGTGCAACCAAAACACACAAACATCACTCCCAAAACTGCTATCTTTGAAGTGCAAATTTTCGCTTCAGATCTTATCTTCTGAGTTACAATAGATTTAATCTCATGTTAATTATCGTTATTGTGATATCTATATATTTATAAGCATGTGAAAGCACTTGTGATTTTCTGGTTTGTGTTTTTTATTATTATTACTATATATATATAAATACATTTGTCTATATGATAAGTTTTTTTAGGCAGGCCTAATTAATATATCACATGCTTTATACTTAGTCAGTCAGGTCAAAATCAGAAATATCTAGAACTGAAGTAGTTTATAGTTATTTTCTTTGAATTCCAGATCAGATAAAAGCTTGCATTGTTTATGAATCGGTTTCAAGAATTTGCATATATTGTTTTACCTTGCTTGGCTTGGATCTACCAGTTATTTTATCTGTAATTCTTATATGTCAGATATATCTAAGGTTTAACAGATCAAAACAAAATACTAACATAGATAAATACAATAAGATATAGTTTTTAAAATTAACTTTTCTGGAAAAAAAAAGAATAGTTGTGGAGAGTTGAGAATTAACTTTGTAAAGTAAAGCAAAGCTATGAACAGCTGATGTGTTTTGGTTGCTGCAACCTTGGTGGTGATAAAGGTGGAAAAAAACACTGGTCAGAAAGGTTACCTGCTATGGTCAGTAGCTGGTCAATATCATCTACAACAAAACAGACCATTGATTCATTGTAGTCTGCACTCCGTCATCAAATGTCCAGTTCGATTGGAATAAACTGCCCAGAGCAATTACTACCTGTTTTTACAAACTTGGCAATTATCTAATTTGTGCGAGGACAGTTTTTACTTGTAAAAGAAGTGGAGTTTTTGGCCAAGGTAAAGTTTGGTAACAGAACCTTCTGGGATTCAAAGTTTTCTATTTTCCTTTGGAAACAACTTTTCATAACATATTTATTACAGACCAAAGTTTGCAATATCGTTCCATGTGGAGTAAACTTTTGACAAAGAACACAGTAATAACTTTGGAAATAAGGACCCAAGTCAGAAAGATATATGAGACAAATTACCTGGACCTGATGTCTATTTGTTTAAATCTACAATAGAGTTACTCAAGAAGACCTTCCATCAAAATGTTACTCTCGACTTTCTCTACCAACTGGGAGACCCTCCCTGTCCTCTATTAGATCTTACCTGTCCTCTATTAGATCTTACCTGTCCTCTATTAGATCTTACCTGGCCTCTATTAGATCTTACCTGGCCTCTATTAGACCTTCCCTGTCCTCTATTAGACCTTCCCTGTCCTCTATTAGATCTTACCCGGCCTATAGCTGTTTCTTTAGAATAACAAGAGTCTAAGTAAGTTTTAGGGGAACAGGATCCACTGTCACCTCTTTGACACCCGGTAAGTTTTAGGGGAACAGGATCCACTGTCACCTCTTTGACACCCATGTAAGTTTTAGGGGAACAGGATCCACTGTCACCTCTTTGACACCCATGTAAGTTTTAGGGGAACAGGACCCACTGTCACCTCTTTGACACCCATGTAAGTTTTAGGGGAACAGGATCCACTGTCACCTCTTTGACACCCATGTAAGTTTTAGGGGAACAGGATCCACTGTCACCTCTTTGACACCCATGTAAGTTTTAGGGGAACAGGACCCACTGTCACCTCTTTGACACCCATGTAAGTTTTAGGGGAACAGGACCCACTGTCACCTCTTTGACACCCATGGCCTCTGTATGTTAGAAAATCAAGAGCCTAATTATGGTTTAGGGAACATGACCCAGTATAACCTCCTTGACACCCATGGCCTCATTGATACAAGGATTCTTGGCTTTCCTTGCATCTACTCCAACCTTTACCAGCTTGGAACCTTGAGCTATTCCCCATAACATCTACAACCAATGACTGATAAAATCTCTGACTGATAGAAGACTTCCCACAACCGCAATCAAGGTCCAACACTATTTCAAACAACTAGCAGCCCATGAGTTTTCTAGACCGTCTCTTTAGGTGAAAACATTAGACATTGAGATAGACTACTTGCAGCCCATGAGTTTTCTAGACCCTCTCTTTAGGTGAAAACATTAGAAATTGAGACAGACTACTATAGTAGTACATGTGTTTCCTAGACCCTCTCTTTAGGTGAAAACATTAGACATTGAGACAGACTACTATAGTAGTACATGAGTTTCCTAGACCCTCTCTTTAGGTGAAAACATTAGAAATTGAGACAGACTACTTGCAGCCCATGAGTTTCCTAGACCGTCTCTTTAGGTGAAAACATTAGACATTGAGACAGACTATTAGCAGTACATGATTTCCTTGGAACATCTCTTTGTTGAAAACATTAAAGACGTATTGAGACAGACTATGAGTGACTGGAGGCGACTGTTGTGTATTTGACATGTATACTACATTATGTGTAGTCCTGTATTGATTGTAAGGTGTACAAGTTCATGTTGAAGTATGTCTGAACCGTTTAAGTAATTCATAATCGTTGATTATTAACTCAACAATGAAAAACAATTTTTCCAGTGATATTAATGATATTTATTTTCTCTCTGACAATGGAAAAGCATATTTATGTTTAAAACAGAATAAATGTAGAGTTGAACTTACTTTAAAGGCCATCTCTATGAAATAATAACCTGTCTATAAAGACCATCTATATACAATAATAACCTGTCTATAAAGACCATCTATATACAATAATAACCTGTCTATAAAGACCATCTCTATACAATAATAACCTGTCTATAAAGACCATCTATATACAATAATAACCTGTCTATAAAGACCATCTATATACAATAATAATCTGTCTATAAAGGCCATCTCTATATAATAATATCCTGTCTATAAAGACCATCTATATACAATAATAGCCTGTCTATAAAGGCCATCTCTATATAATAATATCCTGTCTATAAAATCCTACATAAAAACCACAAGCCTGGAATGGCCACTTTGGCTGTTCCCTTGAGTGGTAGATTTTAGGTAGGTTTGACTGCAATTAGTTTTCTTGAATTATAATTGTATTTACTACTTTAGATATATATGATGAAGAACAAAATGAAAAAAAAAAAAAGAATTATCTTCCTTTTCAAATTATTACATATAAGATTTTTTGAAGTTTTGGTTTTTAAATTGCTTGTTCCTTAAAATGAACATTAAAATATCTATGAATTATCTTGTTTTCCATTTTCTAAATGTTAAGCTGTGACTTGTCTTGAAGAACTGCGGGCCAAGAATTTCACAAACAATTGCCGTTGCAGCAATGATTTTTACCTGACAACATGCACATTTACCACCCTGCATGGATTCTCTGATGTGGAATCCTAATAGTTTGGACAAATTCCAATCTTTTTCAAATGATTCAAATATTAATGTCTTGGTTTGTGTATGCCAAGTTACTTTAGCATTCTACTGCTCTGGACTAAACCTAAACTTGGTTTCAACGGATCCAAGGGATCGTAAAACAAAATATCAAAGATAAAAAGTCAGGTTTAACTTTCTGATAAAGAAATTCTTTGACTAGACATGGAAAAAGACTGGAGTAATTAGATATGGAACAGGTGATATATTTCATAAATAAAGAAGATAAGTTCAAAAGCAATATTGTGCAGGACACCTCTTTACATGGTTTTTCACTGTTAATGCAACAGTGAGTTTTCTGATAAAAACTGACTTACACCAACGACTGTCAAAGCAAATCGTGCTATTTCAACATTAAGTCCTTTAGGTAATTTCTCATTTGGAGATTGTGGATGAAACATTTCTCTGACCCAAATAAATGGTGGGTAACATTTATATTAAAAAGGACAATGCTAACTTCTGAGAATATCGTATTTTTCCCATTTTATTTGGCATATAATCTGATTTAAAGCAATTTTTAAATCCCATAAAGCAGTAATTGTATGGTGGTGGTGGTTGTGGTGGGGGTTGGGGGGAGAGGGGAGGGGAGGGGGGAGGGGGGGGAGGGGGGAGGGGAGGGGAGAGAGAAGGGAATACCTGACACTTGCTAGGTACACAAGCAGCCTGGGCCGTGAATCAGATCCACTATTCTGCCTAATCTTGTTTTGCAATAAGATAAGACTGATAACAGGAGGAAATCCGTACAGTGACGCAGTAGTGTGTTCATCTACCTCATCATAACATCTCTCCTTTAAACACCCCCCACAACCCCTACCAAAATCTCTAGAACATCTTCATACTAGGAAAACCCTCTCTTCCAAAATTTCCCTTCCAGAACACATTCCTTGTGGGACAACCCCTTCCTCTAAAATTTTCCTCCCAGAAAACCTTCCTTGTAGGACAACCCCTTCCTCTAAAATTTTCCTTCCAAAAACCTTCCTTGTAGGACAATCCCTTCCTCTAAATTTTCCCTACCAAAACACCTTCATACTAGGACAACCCTCTATTTGAAAATCTTCTTTATAGAAAACCACCCTTTTCAATCCTTAGGTTCTAGACATGAACAGCTTGCTTCTACCTTGAGTAACAATTAAGTCACACCTCTAACACACCACTCCTCAGACTTCTCGGCTTCAGTTTTCTACTTTTCCACCCCCTCAAACATTTATTTTCCTTTAATTACCTCATTCTTCCTCTCTAAAGCACCTCATTTTAAACCATTTTCACCTTCCTCTCTCTTTTCATTTAATCCATCTCTACAACACCTTATTTTTAAATCTCGTTTTTCCAATCCTCCATCCTGTTTACTTTCTAATCCATTTATTTCCCCATCACTGCACGATGCTTGATTCTACCAGAGTTACCAGGTTTAATTCTACCAGAGTTACCGGGGACTTATCTCTGATGATATTGATCCAATCACGGCAGCCTCTCTCTGACAAGCTTTGTTGAAGGCCATTTTCCCCCTCTGTGCCCTAATTTGCTATCTAATTTACTGTCTATAGTGAAAGCTATAATTTTTACATGACTCCTCCCAACCTTATTCCCAGAGTCTACAGTAACAGGTCAGAACTAAGAAACCATAGCCCAATGATTAAACATTATACTACAGTAACAGGTCAGAACTAAGAAACCATAGCCCAATGATTAAACATTATACTACAGTAACAGGTCAGAACTAAGAAATCATAGCCCAATGATTAAACATTATACTACAGTAACAGGTCAGAACTAAGAAACCATAGCCCAATGATTAAACATTATACTACAGTAACAGGTCAGAACTAAGAAACCATAGCCCAATGATTAAACATTATACTACAGTAACAGGTCAGAACTAAGAAACCATAGCCCAATGATTAAACATTATACTAAGACTTTGGATTTTGAGATTATCCGTTTATTAACTGCAATTATATCAAATTGTAGGGTCGAAGGTATATATATATCTCAGCTTCCGTATCAATTCCCAGCAGAACTCCTTGGTCTTGTGACCTAACACAATGTTCTACCTATATTTGTTTTCTCTAAACTATGAGCCTTTTTACTGCCCAACCCTAGAAACTGCATGCACCACTGTACGAAAATTACATGATAAAATATTTATGGCAAGGTTTTGAGGGTGTGTCGAGGGAGAATCAGTCGTCTTTACCTGATGAGTTTTGAGATATAAAACTGCGTTAGAGGTGAGAGAGAGGCTTCATTTCACGTTTAGTCCTTGTAAAATGAAGGATGGTGTGCCTATTGTGGTCTATTGTGGTCAGTGGGTTATCAGGCTATGGCCACACAGATAAGATCAGTCAGCTTGACAGACAGGACTTGACCTATTTCCTAGAATAGGAAAGCTAGGAGGAATAGAATCCAGTACAAAAAAGTTCCTCAGAGACTTCAAGTATTAGAATATAGATTACAGAGAAAAGATCCCATGTCCATTTTTTTTCTAGCTTTGAAGCCTCTGATCCAAAAATACTACACGGTACTTTATACCAGTTCTGATGGAAATGATAAAAAAAATGTGGTTCTTGGTGCAAAAAAATATCCTATAGCCACCATCAGTTTAGTCTAATTAAAATTTGAAGCCACAGAAAATCTAAATGTCCATTGATCTTACCATCCAAGTCTAGCTTTCATGAAAGCATAATCTAAGTTAATCATGGTCTTAGAGATGTTTGGAGTTAATGGTAGTGGTAGGTGTGTTTTTCTCCCCTCCTCCCATGCTCAACTTCGTCTGTCTCTCTATCTTCCATTACCTTACAGCTTTTTACCTCCTCCCCCAATTCCAAACCTCTCCTCCCAGCTATCTCTTAAACGTTTTAACTACATACATATACATTTTTTTTTTAATTTCCCCAAATCTCCGGGTATACTGTTATACTGTCAGACATTGGTGTACATGGATAACTCCAGGTATCACAGTCTTTTAATTTTCTTGATGTAAATGTTGTATGTCTAAGATTCATTTTACATATTTTGTTTCGGTGGGGTCTATATTTGTATTAAAACAAATGTCATGACATTAAAATAAATTGTTGATTAAGCTATAATCAATAATATGCTTCTGTATTATTAGTTTTCCATTTTGAAAACAGATGTGTCACAGGCAAAAGAAATAATTCTATGTTTATACTTTCCCTTACTACAATATTTTGAAACTAAAAAAATATGGCTGCACAAAGATTTTGTTCATGTGCTCTTTAATTTTTTTTCTGTCAAAACAAAAGAGTTTTTTTTGAAAGATGAAGTGTGAGAAGGTGGAAACATATTATCCAAAGTGCCAATTAAGCTATCAACACACTTTCAAATTTACTGCACCTCTAAGCCATCTTAGTGTAAAAAGTCACATAAACCACAGGGAGTTGTGGCTGATCTTCAATATTAGTGTGTCGATAACACAAACAATCAAGATAGACAAAGGAGAGTTAGACAGAAGAGCCCTGAAGGCAGGGGTCCATAATCTCTCAAGTAAATTTATATCATCCCTTGAAGAGGGATGGGGTTGTTCAGGTGGAGCTGTGAACGGGAGGGGGGATTGGGGCTGGGGTGGGTGGAGGGGCAGTGAATGGGAAGGAGGGAGGGAGGGGCTGGGGTGGGTGGAGGGGCAGTGAATGGGAGGGGGGAGGGAGGGAGAGAGAGAGGGATGGAAGGAGGGACGGAGGGGTTGGGGTTGGGGGCCAGTTGGTGGGTGGTTGGGCTGTGAATGAGAGGGAGTGATGATGGGGGTGGAGAGTAGGGTTTTGGGTGACAAACTGGTAAAAGGGGTCCTGATTAATATACTGGGTTGTTATCGGTAAACAACTCCCTATCAGGTTTGGCACAGTTTACTTGATCACCTGCTCCAATGTTACTTGGCAACCACTGATCTTTCCCATGATGCACCTGTTACCCAGTTAAGTTGTGTCATGTTTTTTTTTTTTTTTTTTTAAATCTTTTAGTAGGGTGGGGGGGGTGGGGGGGGTTGTTCTCACTAGGGAGTCATCTGTAACCAAGGATGAAGTGTAGAGAAATGGTGAACAGTTGCATCGTTTGCACACCACGTGAATCAGAACAGGTGTTCTATATAATTTTAAGTTCAGTCTCCCCATCCCATCTTGCCAACCTCTTTTTAACCTACAGTCTTATCTCGGCAAGTACAACATTAACAACATATAAATATAAACAATTTATGAAAAAAATAGTAATGACTGTGTTGATACCAGAACCAATTTCCTTAAAACAGAAGAAAATCAACATCTAATTTGTTAATGCTACATGTAATTGGTATTTTCCTATCAGCATTCAATTAAAGTCATGGTTGGTATTTCTTTTTGTTTGTATCTTCATTTGTCTAATTGATTTCGCGCTGTAATTCAATTACAGGTCTAGGTGGGCAATAAGGGCTCTTGAGGGGAAACTAAACCCTTTTATGCCAACACAAATGTTTTAATAAATGAAATGTACAACCCAATATATATATTCAGTATTTTTTTCAGCCAAATTCAGTAAAGGTTAATTTCAGGTGCTGCCAATGAAGTTTGTGCGTATACTACTAAAGACTACAAGAACCATTTTAGTTGTGAGGGCATGTCTGTACTGTTGATCTAGATAAGACATCGAGGAGGTCAATCAAACCATCAATTACCAATAGTTAGCTCATCAAAGTTACATACGCCCACCAGCCCACCAAAACTACATCAGTATGTACTCAATCTACCTGACAAACCTACATCAACAGTTTGAATTAGTCTGTATAGCTAGCTATTTGTACTGGTTTAGGGAGTTTCCTAGGATTTTTCCTTATTTTTGTCAATTTTCTTTCTTTTTTTCTCACAGAAATTAATTTCTTATTTGATTAAGGTTCCCAATCCTAGATATGAACCAGAAACTTACATTACTACATGTATATACAGTACTCCAACTATAAAAGGAGTATGTCTGTTTAGGATTTATCAATTATCGAGAATAACAGTCTTAATGACTATCTATGGACATGACTAATCGTCTCCTAGACTTCACCAAAACAATACTTCCTGTAATGATCATAGTACTGGTCTGTGATAGAAAACAAATTTATCGATGATGTTTAATTTGTTTTTGGTCTGAGATAGATAACCAATTTATCGATGATGTTTATTTTGTTTTTGGTCTGAGATAGATAACCAATTTATCGATGATGTTTATTTTGTTTTTGGTCTGTGATAGATAACCAATTTATCGGTGATGTTTATTTTGTTTTTGGTTTGTGATAGATAACCAATTTATCCATGATGTTTATTTTGTTTTTGGTTTGTGATAGAAAACCAATTTATCGGTGATGTTTATTTTGTTTTTGGTCTGAGATAGGAAATTGCTAAATGAAACAAAGTGAAGACAAAGAATAACCTTTTTTATCTCATAGGGACTGTAAAATACTCTCAACAAAGCCGTCATCACAATTGAAGATATTCAGAATGAATATTTGCGTAGATATATCAAGAAATGATTTATAAGGAAGAGAGATAAATTCAAACAAAAAATGTTATATACATTGAACAGACTCCACTATACAGAATAACAAGTTTATGGTACACCTACGTAAATGTTTTCATCATAACATATTACGCAGTTTCAAGTCCGTTTCAATTTCCTAGCATACAGAGGGTTTTTTTTTACAGCTGATGTAATTTCAGAAAAATAATTGTGTTCTAAAATCAATGAGTGTAATATTGCTATGATTATCAGATAATTAGGTATATATAGAAATTTCCTTGATTGTTGATTATAATCCTAATGACTCGGGAAATTTGGTATTTAGAAATGATAGCTGTGTATAATGGTATGTGTAATACTATCATTAAAAATATATACATGGGCTGTTTATCAGTAATGGACTAGGAAATAACACAAATATCATATATGTAAACTGTCAGATGCCTGATGGGGCTTTCAGTAAAGTTATTGGATGAATAGTTTCCTTTCTAACAATGGACCTTGTTGTCACATTATGAAGGGTAATAACTAATTTGCCATGAAAAAAAACCCACCCAACATCTGTTTTACACAATCAAAAATTGTCCCTGGGAATTATAGACAATGCATCGAGGTTTTAAAATATCATGTACTTACCTCGCACATAAAGGTTAGCTGCAAATGAATATGTCACTCCTATTTGATTTTCTGCCACACATTCATATTTCCCTGCATCTGATTCTTGACTTCTCTCAATAAACAGGGTACCTGTAGAAAACACAATACAAATCTGAATCAAAGCAGCAGGAGTTAGCTCCCTTCTCTGATGCACTGTTATAGTCAAAGGGAAATAACTCCCCATTGCAATTGTTTCTTTCAGTAATGAGTATTAATTGTTCAGAATATTTTCTTTATTTATTCTTAAGACATAGACAATATTAATTACTATCTAAAACACCTGATATCGAAACATCTCCATACCTATATAATTTAGAAAGTGGTCAGTTTTTAGCCAGCATCATAGCTGATATGTGATGGTATACCTGCAGGTTAGGATTGTGAATTCCTGGTGAATAATTTTAGGATTGTTACTACATCGTGGCTGATTTTAGGATTGTTTAATAGCTGGTGACTGATTTTAGGATTACTTAATACCTGGTGGCTGATTTTAGGATTGTTTAATACCTGGTGGCTAATTTTAGGATTGTTTAATACCTGGTGACTGATTTTAGGATTGTATAATAGCTGGTGACTGATTTAAGGATTGTTTAATACCTGGTGGCTAATTTTAGGATTGTTCAATACCTGGTGGCTGATTTTAGGATTGTTACTACCTGGTGGCTAATTTTAGGATTGTTTAATACCTGGTGACTAATTTTAGGATTGTTAATACCTGGGGACTGATTTTAGGATTGTTAATACCTGTTGGATAATTTTAGGATTGTCTAATACCTGGTGACTGATTTTAGGATTGTTTAATACCTATTGGATAATTTTAGGATTGTTAATACCTGTTGGATAATTTTAGGTTTGTTTAATACCTGGGGACTGATTTTAGGATTGTTTAATACCTGGGGACTGATTTTAGGATTGTTTAATACCTGGGGACTGATTTTAGGATTGTTTAATAACTGGTGACTGATTTTAGGATTGTTTAATAACTGGGGACTGATTTTAGGATTGTTTAATACCTGGTGGCTGATTTTAGGATTGTTACTACCTGGTGGCTAATTTTAGGATTGTTTACTACCTGGTGACTGATTTTAGGATTGTTTAATACCTAGTGGCTAATTTTAGGATTGTTTAATACCTGTTGACTAATTTTAGGATTGTTAATACCTGGGGACTGATTTTAGGATTGTTAATACCTGTTGGATAATTTTAGGATTGTCTAATACCTGTTGGATAATTTTAGGATTGTTAATACCTGTTGGATAATTTCAGGTTTGTCTAAAACCTGGGGACTGATTTTAGGATTTTTTAATACCTGGGGACTGATTTTTGGATTGTTTAATAACTGGTGACTGATTTTAGGACTGTTAAATACCTGGTGACTGATTTTAGGATTGTTTAATCACCTGGTGACTGATTTTAGGATTGTTTAATAGCTGGTGACTGATTTTAGGATTGTTTAATAGCTGGTGACTGATTTTAGGATTGTTACTACCTGGTGACTGATTTTAGGATTGTTTAATACCTGATGACTGATTTTAGGATTGTTTAATACCTGATGACTAATTTTAGGATTGTTAATACCTGATGACTGATTTTAGGATTGTGGAATACCTGTGGGCTGTATTGTTATTCTTGGATCACTCATATCCACAGGAATGTAATCTTTGATCCAGAATATATGTGGTCGGCCCATATCTTCTGCGTTACGTGCGATTGCCTCACACTGCATCTTCACCTGGCGATCTTTCTCTACGGCCTTCAGTTCTGGGTTTACTGTGATGCTGGGATAGCCATTCGGGATCCCTAAAATGACAGCAACAACAACTCATAAGTAACAAGCTGTATCACAAATCCAAGGATATAAACAGAATAATAAAAAACAAAAAAACACAGTTATTTTGGCATAATTTTACAGTGCAGAGTTGAGTGACTATATCTGATATTAAGTATCATTTAAACAACACATTATGTGACAAATGCACTCGAAGCTATTGTAAGGGAGATAACCCTTACAGAAAATTGTTTTGTTTTGGTTATGCTTGAACAATTGCAGTGCTAACTTTAAAATATTTTTTATTTCAAAAATTTGTTATTATTTTTAATAAAAGTTTACGATAAATTTTGAAATGCTACTCACAAAATATATCTAGTACTTTCAAGATATGATTTTATCTCAGAAACATTTATAGATATCGTGTTCTGGCTATAGTGTTTTGATTCAAATATTCAAGGAATTACAGGTGAGACTAAGTCAATACTGTTTTCTTGATGCAAAAATCCTTGTTTTATATTACATTCTGGAGATCTTCAAACAGATGACTTCTGATATTATCTCTAAGCTTTATCAAAAAGTGATTTAGCACGGAATGAATACCTGTGATATCGTTCTATATTAGAAGTAAAATAAAATCAAAAATTGCTTTTTAAAAATAACCAGCGATGTTAAATGTCATACAAACCAATACGTCATGAAGCAGACCAATAATACTTTCAGGTATGCTGAGATAAACAATAATTTCATCTATTATCCCACAAAGATAAGACATAAATATACTGTGGAAGTTCACTTGGATGGAAAAACAAGTTTAAACTTATAATTATTGTTGATTTCAGAAAGTTAATAATTTATATAAATTATAAAAAATATCTGTCAATTTCTAAAAGACAGAGTGACATTTTGATATCCGTAATGTCCTGCTAGTGAAAACAAACTTCACTCAGAAATATGAAATTAAAATGCATAATACTATTATCATCATAATTAGAATTTTCTCCTGACAAGGAAACTATCACTAAATTGAAAATTATCAATATATTCCACTTTAAGAAGAATGACATCATACTAATTGCATATTGCTGTAATAGATTTATCTAATTATAAGTTAATTACCTTACCAATCACCTGCTAATTGTCCAGGTTACAAAAAAACACAATTTTACAAACAAGATGTAGATTACACACAATTTAAATCCATTATTGAACCACCTGTCAATCAATCAGGATTATCAATTTCCAGTACAAAGAATCAATTTCTTTTCAAAGTCTTCCTGAAATTGACACAAAGTTCAGAAGAAATTTATTTCTGAAGAATGTAATTTTTGATTGGAACCTGTATTATTTCATTGTGAACAACATTTTTGTAAAACTTAACTTTAATTTCCAAACATATTGTCATTTTAACTGTTTAAAAAGGAAAGCTAGAGAAAGCCAAAAATATGTTTAACTGTTCATAACAATACAAATTTTGGACCGTTACAATTGCTTAAATGATAAATCTACTTACATAACCACACATTAAACACTTTTTTTCTCTCTAATTTGTAAATATTTTCTTCAGCACCAATGCATATAATTAAAGATCTTTATAAAAGTAAGAAATAATACAGGTTTTACATCTTAATTTGTATACAATGATTGTATCAAATGTGGAAGTGTCAATAAGTTAGAAACAGAAGCTTAAGGTTAGAGTCACATGCAATAGCAGAAAAATAATTGGAAAAATTCTGATTTTGTTTCAGGAAGACAAAGAAAGTTGTGCATGGATAAAGGTAATCATATGTGCATATCATATATTGTAATCATCTGTAATAGTACATTAATACATCATATTGAGAAGTTAAAGAGAACTTTACAAAGAAATGAAATACATGTATACAAATAAAGTTACCTGATTAGATATTACACATAAATTTCCATTAATTGATATCATTAATATATCTTTTACCTGTAATATATTAAATTTTAATAAAATATATGTAAAGTCATAATGCAAAGAATGAGGTTGGTAGGTATGTTTGATGCAAGATGCAATAACGAGGAACGCAGGGATGACGCAGGGGAGTTTGTTTGGGTTAAATTTGTAACGTTTTTAAGGTATGCATGGTACAAATAAATGGGGAATGGAAAATGCGGGCGCAAGCAGAAATATGTATATTGTATATATAATGTATACATATATATATAATGATATACAGGTGTTACACCATACAGGGGAGAATATTGACCGAAACGTGTTAGAAGTAGTACAAAAGGGGAATAACTCCGATGGCTGCGGGCAGGTGTGCAAACTTTGATTTGTCAACCAATCGAGCAGGGTTGGTAAGGCGCAGCAGCAAACGTTTATCAAGGTCACGTCAAGGTCATACAGGTACATTAAGTACATGACAACCAAAAAGAAAAGGATATCTATACAACATCAATTAAGTATGGGAGAGGGTCATATCAAAACGGAACGCCAATATAGAAATGCAGCACAAAATCTAGGTCACACAAACTCTTCATCAATATTAATCTCTACGGACTACAATATTCTGTGTAGAGTTGATCTGCCTGAACTTTCAATACTGACAATATTCTGTCTGGTCTGTCAATATTATGACTGTACTGTCAACATTCGGTATCTAATGTCAGTATTGTGTCTGTACTGTCAGTATTACATGTTATGTACTATTATCTTTCTGTATGAACTGTCAATCAATAACTGAAACGACAATATTATCTCTCACCTATCAAGTGTGAATGTCAATAATCTATTTGGAATGTCATTATTATGTATTTTGTCAATAATCAATGTATGTGTTATGTCAGTATGTTGTGCACTATTAGTATTTTATTTGCCACAGCAAAATTCCTCTGTTCTGTCTGAACTGTCAATATTTCTGTGTACTGACTGAACTGTCAATATTCCTCTGTCCTGTCTGAACTGTCAATATGCTTCTGTTTTGACTGAACTGTCAATATTCCTCTGTCCTGTCTGAACTGTCAATATGCTTCTGTTTTGTCTGAACTGTCAATATTCTTCTGTTCTGTCTGAACGGTCAATATTCTTCTGTTTTGTCTGAAATGTCAATATTTTTCTGTACGATGAATTGTCTGAACTGTCAATAGTCTTCTGTTCGATGAATTGTCTGAACTGTCAATATTCTTCTGTTCTGTCTGATCTGTTAATGTCTCTGTACAGTATTCTGTATGAAATGTCAGTATACAAATTTAACGGTCTGTATTATATATGTCAATGGTCTAAATGGAGGTATTTCCTAATGAACTAGTTTTACCACACAACCTCAATACAGAATACACACCATCTTGGATAAAGTCTATATTTCACACAGTAGAAGCAGAAATAAGTCAAATTCACTTCACATACAAACCTTCTCTGATAATCTAAGTCTGATATACGATCTGAGAGTTAAGGTTGAATGCTATCACTATAAACCTGTGATTTGATATACGATCTGAGAGTTAAGGTTGAATGCTATCACTATAAACCTGTGATTTGATATACGATCTGAGAGTTAAGGTTGAATGCTATCACTATAAACCTGTGATTTGATATACGATCTGAGAGTTAAGGTTGAATGCTATCACTATAAACCTGTGATTTGATATACGATCTGAGAGTTAAGGTTGAATGCTATCACTATAAACCTGTGATTTGATATACGATCTGAGAGTTAAGGTTGAATGCTATCACTATAAACCTGTGATTTGTATAGGCTATTTTCCCGATACATTTATTACTAATTCAGAAGAAGTTTTACTTGATCAATTCATCTTTCATTAAAGAGCTTTGTACATGAAGGAATTTTAGTAACATCTCATATTTTTTGTTAAGTCTTCTGAGAAGAAAAATTTAAGAAAAATAAAGTGTTCGGACATGATATATTAGTTTTGTGTTCGGACATGATATATTAGTTTTGTGTTCGGACATGATATATTAGTTTTGTGTTCGGACATGATATATTAGTTTTTCTTAATTTGAAATGCATCACATAATTATAGACTTTATTTAACAGTGATTTTCTATTTGTGCTGATTAATGATTTACTCACATGCTTAAAACTAAAAGATTTTATTCAACAGTATATTTTAAATTTACTTAACATGATATATAAATCATTTCATTTCCTTAAAGATTTGACAGTGCAATATGTAATAATTAACAACACCATTGTAAGTATACTTCCCTTGTTATAACAAAATATACTTAGTCTGAACAGTACATACACTTTAATGTCTAGTTGTTTATTAGTACTAGATTAACGGTTTTGATTAAATCTAAATTATTCATAAAAATGTAAAGAATGATTTTGATAAGTGTCCGCTTTTCAGTTAAAATATTTGATTACATATATATACACAGACAGGTTATGGACATTTTGGCTGCAGTGAAGTGAACTTGACTTTATCTTAGTTATAGCACTAAAAGTGAATACTGTTGTTAAAATTCCAGATATATAACTCTAAATTCTGTGTAAGTATTCAGCATTATTATATTATTCAGATTCTGTGTTACCATGGTTACCTTTGTATATTTTTTTCCATGCTGGGTTTATACCTGTGAAAGGGGTCAAAGGTCAAATTGAATTCCAAAACAAAGACAGAAAAAATAAACAGTATCGAAAAAATAAATAGTATCAATTTTCCTGACAAAACAGTGACAAAGATTCTGGATATACATCAGAACAGCTTTGTATGATCATCAATCTATTAATTTATTTTAGTTGGTAAATTAAGTCCAGAAATTACCTATCACTGAAAAAATTCATAATAAGTTTCTTACTCAAACAATTAATATTGTGTACGTATACACATGGGCAGAAATATCACTAATAGAGGAGAGGATGAAATTTGTATCACTAATAGAGGAGAGGATGAACTTTGTATCACTAATAGAGGAGAGAATGAACTTTGTATCACTAATAGAGGAGAGAATGAACTTTGTATCACTAATAGAGGAGACGACAATGAACTTTGTATCACTAATAGAGGAGAGGATGAACTTTGTATCATTAACAGAGGAGAGGATGAACTTTGTATCAATAGTAGAGGAAAGAATGAACTTTGTATCAATAGTAGAGGAGAGGATGAACTTTGTATCATTAATAGAGGAGAGGATGAACTTTGTATCATTAATAGAGGAGGATGAACTTTGTATCATTAAAAGAGGAGAGGATGAACTTTGTATCATTAACAGAGGAGAGGATGAACTTTGTATCATTAAAAGAGGAGAGGATGAACTTTGTATCATTAATAGAGGAGAGGATGAACTTTGTAGCATTAATAGAGGAGGATGAACTTTGTATCATTAAAAGAGGAGAGGATGAACTTTGTATCATTAATAGAGGAGAGGATGAACTTTGTATCAATAGTAGAGGAAAGAATGAACTTTGTAGCATTAATAGAGGAGGATGAACTTTGTATCAATAGTAGAGGAGAGGATGAACTTTGTATCACTAATAGAGGAGATGATGCACTTTGTAGCATTAATAGAGGAGAGGATGAACTTTGTATCATCAACAGAGGAGAGGATGAACTTTGTATCAATAGTAGAGGAAAGAATGAACTTTGTATCCCTAACAGAGGAGAGGATGAACTTGATATCATTAGCAAAGGAGAGGATGAACTTTGTATCACTAATAGAGGAGGATGAACTTTGTATTACTAATAGAGGAGGATGAACTTTGTATCACTAATAGAGGAGGATGAACTTTGTATCACTAATAGAGGAGAGGATGAACTTTGTATTCCTAACAGAGGAGAGGATGAACTTTGTATCCCTAACAGAGGAGAGGATGAACTTTGTATCCCTAACAGAGGAGAGGATGAAGCAAAGGAGAGGATGAACTTTGTATTACTAATAACAGACCTCTAGAGATTGATATTTGTATAATTAATAGAGAAAGTGATTAAAATTAAATCACAAATGGAAAAGAAGATTGTCTTATTAATTTGAACTAAATGATTTGTTCCCAGTAAGAATGTATAAATTAGTTAACTACAACATTCTCTGGTAAGACATTGCAATACTGTTAGCACACATACTTGTGATCAAAGGGACATAACTCCAACATGCCAAGAGCAAAGTTGCAAGTATTTATTTTTGTACAAGCATCTGTATATGATATAATACTTAAAAAAGATTACTAGTATCAATTCTCTATCTGAAATCCCATAAGACACACATTGTAATTGTAAGTTTTAGTAGGGCGATATATGACACCAACAAGTTTTAGTAGGGAAATAAAACAATTCTCAGCTGAGTGACACTATATATATATATATACATACATACAAAACATGTTTTAGTAGGGTGACATAATGTTATCAGCAATTTCACAAACATTTGCTTCCTAACAAAGACTTGAACAAAATAATAACAAAGGCATTTTCAAAATAACTAACAGCTACTTTTTTAAAAGTTGCTGTTGCGTTACATTTTCGTGAATAACAAAACAATACACATGAAGATACAGTGTAGTGTTATAACATGTGGTAAGGGCTGATACTTGATCTATTGTGGAGGAATCTGAATACCCCAGAATCTGACACAGTCCCTGTCATCAATGTACTCTCTACTCTAACACAGACAAAATTTGTCACAGTTTCTGCCTCATGTAACATGATACAATCAGAGGGACTGTCTCGGTAAATCAGAATTGCTATTTAAAGTATTTACATAGCCTCGTCCCACATGGTCCACTCCTGAAATACCACACATCGTATATAATCTGAATGAAAAACGGATCAGAAAACTAGGTCAAACATTTCCTTCACAGACATTTACCTAGCCCCAGGTCACAGACTTTTTAAATTTCATTCATAGTGAGTATTCAGTCAGCTGATCCGACACTATCGTACACTCCTTTCAAACCCAATACGTCTGGAAAATTGCATTTCTTTACAATATAGCCTGAGAATAGCTGGAAAACTACCTTTTATCAAAAACGAGATCAGACACAATTTTAATTTATAATACAACAGTCAATTTGGACAAATATGTGAAAATGTAATTGACAATAAAACCTTTTATATACCATAAAAGTAAGGCCACCATCCAATTAATATATTACCTGGCTAAAAGTTCCTAAATTGACCATGAATCCTCATACCTATACACATGTAGTCACACATAGAGATAAGTTTATAAAATATACAACAAACAAATTACGATTCAAAATAATGAAATGTACACACATCCATTTTTCCTGAACCAGAAAATCCTCTTTTGAACATTACATCACTTCCTTGGCACAAGATCGATGCCAGCATTGATCAGATTTGTATAACACAGGATGGCCTCGTCTATCAAACTAGCCGAGCTTGAAAAGATACGGTAGATTTAAAATGGAGGAAAAAACAGTAATATAAAGTGTATCAACTTTAAGATGTTGTGACTACTCATGATGAAATAAAGTTTAACATCCCTTGACGATGAAATCTTTGATTTTACAACCCATTTTATTTGTGACAGAGATGACAAACGATGCCATGTTATTTCTTCAAAATATGACACAAACACGAAAACCTAAATGTCGTTTTATCACCAACACATGGTTTGTAAATGTGAGTCATAAGATGTCTTCCCTTAGGACATTGAGAGAATGTTACACAGAATCAATTATCGCTCATGAGAAATGTCACAATTTTCTAATCCCACAGGGAGAGCCAGGAGTCCCAATATGTTTCTACCAGTTAGTAGGGGCGAGATAAATATATAGTCAAATTTCTGATTGTGTTCACATCTTGTAAATTTTAAAAAACTCTAAAGATTAACAAATCTAGTAAAAAGATTGCATCATATAAATCATAATGGATAGATCATCTGTTAGTGATCAAATTTGAATTACAAACCACATTTGACAGATTTAACACCCCCTGTAGATTAAAACTGGAGGTTTACAAATTACATACTTATGGTTAAAGAAACAAATTGTAAAGACAGAAATAGCAATATGATCAATCAACATGTTGGAATGTAACACAGGTGGGGACATCAAGGTATGATATTAATGAATATTTGTAAAGACAGGGCATTTATTAAGATAACTACAACTTTATATGACTACCAACTGTTTCAGTATTTATGGAGCAGCTGGTACATTATATAAAACTACACCAACAGCTGTCTGAATGTCTGGATGTTATTATCACTAAACCAACATCGATTCTAGTCTATGTTTGGCAATTGAAATAAAAATAATAACTTTTTTGTAGAATGATTTTTCTCCCAAGGTCATTGTCTGCCATCTTCTTCCAATGACAGTTTGAATTGAACCCCTGTGGGGATGTAGTGTTGACCATACGACAAGTTACCTGAAGTCTATCTGAATGTGGTTACATAGAGTAAGTAAGTGTTGTTTATGATACGTGAATAAACTGTTGATAACCAGACCTGTCACCAGCAACAATAAAGTCAAATCATGTACATCAGAAACATGGTTAATTTTAATACATTACAATGATAATAAAATTGATTTTTTTTTTGTATTCAAGATTCAGAATCTTTAATTCCCCCCCCCCTCCCCCCATCCAAAAAAAAAAAAAAAAATCTTTTAATTATTCTCCTACAGGTCATCAAAATAATATGTCAAAGAATTATTTGACAGTAGGTATGCATTGATATGTCATTACCTAATTGCAGTCGTAGTAACTAGACTCTGAGCTACATTTAATCCACTTGGACCCCTACAACACCAGCCCAAACTGGGACCACAATGATACTCTCTGTGTGCAGTCCGATCATCAAGGTTGTCGTATAAAAAGACAAACCAAGGCATCACATTATTTCAGTAATAGTTCCTTTCAAGTTTCTATATTTAAAGTTCAATATCCAAACTCCACCTAGCAACACACCAAAAGAGAAAAAAAAAAGTTAAATACACCAATGTTTAAGGAGACCAATGCGTCGGGTTTCACTGCACCACAAACACTGCTAAATGTGGGCAGATTAAAAATAAAAACTGAGGCCATATGACACAACTCAGCGGCGCTACATGACGGGCTTGCTTTATCTACAAGCAGACACAGCGTTTCTACCATCACTATATATGGAACAACCTTATTGAAATTTATTTCCAGTCTAATTTATTTGCACTTTAAGACGCACATGTCAGTTGGACTGCTCACTTTATTTTGCCAGATCTAATTTCAAAAGTAATTAAGACACAAATTGACATTTCAAAGCTTTTAAGTTGATTTGAAATGTAATCTTGTAGAAGTTTCATTGCATGTTGGACGAGAGTTACTTCCCTTCCATACATAATGGCAACATTTTTGTGGTTAAGACAACAGAAGAGCCAGTAGTTTAGCTTCTATGTAGGTTATCTACGAGTTCCTGTTATTTGTTCTAACAGCCCTAATACTATTCATAAACAAAGCACAAATTCACAAAGGATTTTCAAGGCTCTTTTTAAATATTGAGACATGTTGAAATTTGTCTTACATAACTGTAGAGGATTGGTAGAGATTCATTTGTCTATGTCAAAGGAAACTTAATTTCACTGTACTTCAAAACTAATCAGATTCTTATTTTAAAACTTGTTTACATGGCTTGATGACATTTAATTTCTAAAACGGTTAAACCAGGAGGGACATGTTCTAACTCCAGGATGGTGATAGTCATCATCATATACAGACTTATGGTCCCTCACCATACACCAACTTAGCTGTCGGGTAATGGCCTCTTGAACGTACAAATCTGTAAACTTTACCGTGTGTCATCAGCTCTCTGGCATGGCCTCTTGATAAACTGCATTGTTAGTCATCCAACAAATCTATCATTTGGTCCTTTACTAGTAATCTATTTTTGGAGATTCTTATCTGATCATGGGCCCTAAATGGCAGTCCTATGTCTGCCTGTATCCCCTGGTCCCTTATCCTGTAAGTCCACATCTCTATGGGGCAGCCGAAATATAATCGTGACCAATGTATATCAGTGTAGGAAACTGATGGATGGCTACCCTTCCACAGTAGAAACCTGTCTAATTGATTGGCCCAGTAGAGTGACGGGAACCTCACTGAAAAAGCCGAATTAACTTCACTATTCTTTCGTTTCAATGTCTCGAAAGTGGCTGTTTCTGATTGGGTCGTGTCGCAAACAGTCTGGTCACCACCTTATCAAAACATTCCCTGGAAACTTAGCAGATTGAACAAGGGTGTTCTGCTGTCATCACCGATGCAGGACTGATTGGATGAAATTAAAATGGATTTTTTTTTACCGCCAAGAATAAATACTGGTATTTCTATATTAGAGTTTATAAGAGCCAGTCCGCTTTGCCAGTAATGGTCTAGAAGATATACAATGTCTGAAAATCCTTCTGCATCACTTACACCAATATTGGTACAGATTGTCCAATTTCTAATGTAGGGTTACATTTCCTTATACTAAGTAGGTACCACAAAATGTGCTGAGAGAAATACCCATAAATCTTAAACCGAATTAAGGAATTCTCTGCAAAACGTTTTGAAAATCAATTTTGAAAATCAATTTTATAACATTCAATAATCACATTTGATAGACAAGATAAATTTAGACACGGAAAAAATTCAAAATATCTACAAGATGAATGTTAGATAGGGGAAACCAAGCCAGTGGCTTAAGAAGCCTAGAAGTTCATTTCAAATTTGTTGCTGAATGGAATTTTAACCACTTAGTCAATGGTACCCACAGTACCAAGTCATACAGTAGGCATTTGTATCAATAATTGATGGAGGTTTATGTATGATGTTCGACCCAGCCTGAGGTGGCTATATAGTCAGTAGTAATGTTTGTGGCTGTAGTTCTTTAACGGTAACGACTACAATGCTTATGGTGTAAATAGGCTATCAAACACAAATAATCAATTCCATTAGATTTGAACTAGGGCAGATCTTCGTACACGGCTATAGTGTTCACAACGTAGAAAATTATTCCCTTCAAACACAAAAAACAAGAAAGTTCAAGAAGATAAATTACTTTTAAGGGAACAATAAAAACCATAAAAGTCAATACTGGTATCCACTATATGATGGAAATTTCCAAGTCTGTCCCTCTGTTGGTTTTTTTTGTACCAGAACCACGACGACAAGGACTAGAGAAAATTTGTGATAAATAATCACAAAGATGCTGTACAGTCACGATGGATACACGAGGCATTCAATTTGCAATCTGTTTCATTTGATTCGCTGATGTTTGGAAGATAGAAACATCTCTGGGATAATACTTTCATTTATGTCATTCTGCAGGCCCCTCTACCGGCCTATTGATTTTATGCACAAAAAGAAAGGTTTCCATGGAAACGAAAATCTGAAGACTTAGCTGGTTTGGGAATTGCAGTTTTGCAATGAGCAATTGTTTTTCTAGCACCAAGCATTGTAAGTTTACCTTATCAAAGTGAAGACAATTCTATTGGGCGATCAGGGAGGTACCCCAAGGGGATATTAAGACTGTCCAAATCTATTTTGTTACATGACATCCACCATAATCACTGAAGGTTTGGACATTACTTTTGAATTATAGACGTAACTTTCTGCCGATTGGAAGCCCTCCGGTGATTTAATTATGGGAACAAAAGAAGGTCACAACAAACATCATAATGGAACTGAAATTGATTTTTAAATCTAAATTTTCTATAAATCGATATCAATAAATTATTCAAATTAAATCAAATCTTGAGCTGTGTTGAAAAAAGAACAAATTTCCTGGTTAAACATTCAGGTTGTGAACATTTCTTCGCAAATACTTTCATAATAAGCTGCATGGAAACACATATATACGTTTGATGTCTTGCTCCTTCTCAAAAATTTAATTTGCGTATTTTTGCAGACTAATTCCTAGACATAATGAACCTTGCCAGACAAGTCGAGACAGAACTTGTTTGATTCATGTGTGGAGCCTCGGAGAGATAGCCTTGGGGACTAGTCATACCTGAGAATCACTAATACAGTGCCTCCTGGTGTTCATGCCCTGCAGAAATTATTTGATTACGGACAATTTCTTTTTTGAAGTAACAATAGCAACGTTTAGTTTTTTCCTTCTCATATGTGAACAAACAAGTGATCTTAATTTTACCTTGTTAGCCTAACCCAAGGGCTCGTTTAGTTTAAATGAATTTTTTAAAAATATTTTAATTAAAATTGAATAATTAGATTGACATTTAAATAAAATTTATTTTTCAAAAATTATTTTAATTAAAAATGAATAATTAGATTGACATTCAATTATATCAAGTTCAATGAAGAAATAATAATTGCTTATAAAGCATATTTGGAAACATGCTTGTTGAAAGAATGCTGTAAAGAATTGGCTTTGTAAACTTATTCTAATCAAATCAAATTGAATTAAATTTGTTTTGAAAAGTATGAACACATGAAGACTTGAAAATTGATAGCAAGATTACCAGTAAAGGTATTTTCTTGACTTCATTTAGATTCTTCCTCACAAAAATAACTTGGTTTATCATTATAAAACTTCATGTGCGAGATTCTTCTTTCTCTCCTACAAATTTTAACCACACAACTCTGTGTGGAATCACAATTACTTGGGCACCTAGTGATCTCTGGGCAGGTGAAAATTGAATTTTTATCACGTCCATTACAGACATAGATATATGATAAAATTTTACACAAAATGCAAATATAATTTTTTACTTTCAGGTAGGTGAATTTCTATTCAGTTTGGATTCTAAATTGGATGCCATCGAAATGTTTGGCCTGACAAGACTGTATACACCTGATCACCTTTAACAAGAGGATGACGGAGAAATTATGTTAGACTACCAGGTAAAAATACCTGTACCGTCAACACATAGCACAGAGATCCTCCGTCTAGATCAGACTATCAAACCCTACATTACAGCCAAACATTATAATCATGTTTTCTCAAAAAATAAATGTATAGAAGAAATTCTCATGATTGGGAAGTTATTTGTGAATATTAACAAAACATATTCAAAGATTTGTATAAAGATGACAAATCCTGGCAGTAAAGTATAGTGTCAGTCAAATTCAGTGGAATATCATAACCACAAATATGTCCACAAGGTCTGGGATGGGAACAAAAATGACAGGGCCAGAAAGGAACATACATAGAGTGGTATGAAAATCAGATAACCAGGTTATTGAAAAATGTCCATAGGAATGTTTGATGCTTAGATATAGTGGTCTTCTTATACAAAGAAGATACTTTTAATTTTGGAAATTTTGATGGATAGAAGTTTTGAAAAGAAATATTGGAAAATTTTGTTCAAGTACTGAAGTCATACATTTAACTGATAGAAATGTAAACTGTGGTATGAAACCTAAAATTTACTAGTGTGACACCTAAATTTTGCAATATCAAAACTACTATATTGGCTCAATAAACCAATCGATTTTCAGACTGAACTTTCCCCAATAAATGTTAATTCAGTAAAGGAAGACGACAGAAAACCATTTATTTTCTCGCAAAATTAATGGTCTGAAGCGTAATTTTCTCCTGCGCAATGCAAGTACACTGTCAGGTTTTTGGAAAGAATAACAATTACACAATTGAATTGATAATGAAATTATAAATCTCAAGGCATTTATATAATTTACTTGTTTTAAGCATGATAAATAGACATTCATGTTAGGAGTGGATGTATTCACAATGATTCTGTCTAAATTTGTGAATGCACATCATTTGCATGTCATGTTTACTGATACAGAAAACCTTGGTAAGTCAATTTAACAGATATGTATCAGAGGATGTACTGGTTTAAACAAAATTTTAGAAAGATCTTTTAGCTTTGTTGCTGAATTCCAAACATGTATAAGAAATCAATCTTAAGTTATGTATCTAAACAATTAACTATGATATTATTGTTCTTCATACCCTACATATGTCCGTAGGTGTATGGGCAAAAAGGCTGAAAATTTTATTATGAACCCCTGATAGAGGGAAATATTCTCTAAAATTAGCATGACACTAAAATTCTGAAAATATGTTAAAACTTTTTTTTGCAGTCAAATACACTCAGGAGATTTTAGAAAAAAAAATCATCTGAATTTACATATTTTCACCAGATTGACATCAGCGGTAAGAGTCAGTGACCTTACCAGTAACGCCCCAATGTCATAGCATCTATATAGGTCAAACACACCTGTCCCCGATTTCAAAATGACCTTCTATCTGAATGTGAGATTTGACCATTGTAAAGCCATTGTTGATAGGACAGTGCCCTCCATGTCAAATAAAAGCCTCAACCATGCTTCCCTTCAAATCAAAAGTCTCTGTAGTCATGTTTTCTTTGTGGGAGTTTTACATATATTCATTAACTTTCAAACAGTGCTCTATCTATAGGTATAGATGTCTACTGATCTTTAGTTCACCGAAAATCGAAAAATGTACTAAAGAATTTCAAATCACAAAAGTAAAATAAAAAAATAGTCTAAAAATAGACTAAGATAATAAGAAAACAAATTGTGAAATTACTCTCAATGTTGTCAAAAAAGGATATGATATTGTCCCAAACTTCTACAACAAAAGATATGATATTGCTCCAAACTTCTTTAACCATCTACTTATAAAGAGGCTGCTTCAACAAAAATAAGGAATTCTGAAATGATTTGAAATATAAGTTTTAACTGACGAAAAAATCTGATTGATTACCAGCATTACTAGCCAAATGAATTTGCTCTGATCAATTGCTAAATGAAGAGTTCCCAAATGGGAGACAGCTAATCTTCAACAATTAAAATATGGATGACAGACTGGTACCAACCAATCCCAGCATCCCACACACAATTGGAAGTCCATGATTCAACAGTACCGACCATCTCATGTTGCCTTTAGATATTCTACAAATGTTTATCTGCAAGATGAGGGGGAAAAATTCAAATCAAATGTCAGAATAAATTTTCCTTGAGCATGATAACGACTGGCCGACCTTTAGCCAGGCATCCCCATCATTTGCATGTTGTTTCCACATCGGGATCGGTTGGGGTACCAATATTGATCCTTTTTGTTTTGCCCATCAATGTTAAGCCACCTGACTGGGCATACAGAGCCAACGCCAGCGTGGAAAGTCCATGGTAATATCCCGTCCCGTCAGCCAACACTGCAGCGTATAGGAACAGGATCCCAGGACTGGCTAATATCTTGTATTAAGTCAATACATTTGTAACTAGAAGACCATATGGCAGCACGATGTACTATCACGTGGGGAGGTATGTCTATATACAAGACAAGTTGTATGGACAACTGGTCACAGGCTTCACCATTACTATAGCCGAGGATCAAACTCCTAAATACTGGCTTCACCATTACTATAGCCGAGGACCAAACTCCTAAATACTGGCTTCACCATTACTATAGCCGAGGATCAAACTCCTAAATACTGGCTTCACCATTACTATAGCCGAGGACCAAACTCCTAAATACAGGCTTCACCATTACTATAGCCGAGGACCAAACTCCTAAATACTGGCTTCACCATTACTATAGCCGAGGACCAAACTCCTAAATACTGGCTTCACCATTACTATAGCCGAGGACCAAACTCCTAAATACTGGCTTCACCATTACTATAGCCGAGGACCAACCTCCTAAATACTGGCTTCACCATTACTATAGCCGAGGACCAAACTCCTAAATACAGGCTTCACCATTACTATAGCCGAGGACCAAACTCCTAAATACTGGCTTCACCATTACTATAGCCGAGGATCAAACTCCTAAATACAGGCTTCACCATTACTATAGCCGAGGACCAAACTCCTAAATACTGGCTTCACCATTACTATAGCCGAGGATCAAACTCCTAAATACTGGCTTCACCATTACTATAGCCGAGGACCAAACTCCTAAATACAGGCTTCACCATTACTATAGCCGAGGACCAAACTCCTAAATACTGGCTTCACCATTACTATAGCCGAGGACCAAACTCCTAAATACTGGCTTCACCATTACTATAGCCGAGGACCAAACTCCTAAATACAGGCTTCACCATTACTATGGCCGAGGACCAAACTCCTAAATACTGGCTTCACCATTACTATAGCCGAGGACCAAACTCCTAAATACTGGCTTCACCATTACTATAGCCGAGGACCAAACTCCTAAATACAGGCTTCACCATTACTATAGCCGAGGACCAAACTAAATACTAAGATTCCTTGCTGGTGTATTTTTGAACTTGTATTGATACTGTTTCAAGATAATTAAACTGCCCCATAAAACACAACATATTGGATCAATTGATAACTTAAAACTTATTCCCAGTTTCCTCAGTGGTCAGGAATTACAGCACAGATACCTTTTCTATCCCTAGTAATCTCAGTTCCCAGTCACAACTCAAATAAATTCACTTATTCCCAGTTACCTCAGTTCCCAGTCACAAGACAAATAAGTTTACTTATTCCCAGTTTCCTTAGTTCCCAGTCACAACACAAATAAATTCACTTATTCCTAGTTTTCTTAGTTCCCAGTCACAACACAAATAAGTTCACTTATTCCCATGCAGTTACCTCAGTTCCCAGTCACAAGACAAATAAGTCTACTTATTCCCAGTTACCCGAGTTCCCAGTCACAACACAAATAAGTTCACTTATTCCTAGTTTCCTTAGTTCCCAGTCACAACACAAATAAGTTCACTTATTCCTAGTTTCCTTAGTTCCCAGTCGCAACACAAATAAATTCACTTATTCCCAGTTACCCGAGTTCCCAGTCGCAACACAAATAAATTCACTTATTCCCAGTTACCCGAGTTCCCAGTCACAACACAAATAAGTTCACTTATTCCCATGCAGTTTCCTTAGTTCCCAGTCGCAACACAAATAAGTTTGCTTGTAGAATCAGACATCACAATTGACTTCTGTAGAATCAGACATCACAATTGATTTCTGCAGAATTATACATCACAACTGACTTCTGTAGAAATTGACATCACAACTGACTTCTGTAGAAATTGACATCACAACTGACTTCTGTAGAATATTGACATCTCACAACTGACTTCTGAAGAATATTGACATCACACAACTGACTTCTGTAGAATATTGACATCACACAACTGACTTCTGTAGAATATTGACATCACAATTGACTTCTGTAGAATCAGACATCACAATTGATTTCTGCAGAATTATACATCACAACTGAGTTCTGTAGAAATTAACATCACAACTGATTTCTGTAGAATATTGACATCACAACTGACTTCTGTAGAAATTGACATCACAACTGACTTCTGTAGAATATTGACATCACACAACTGACTTCTGTAAAAATTGACATCACACAACTGACTTCTGTAGAAATTGACATCACACAACTGACTTCTGTAGAATTAGACATCACAACTGACTTTTGTAGAATATTGACACCACACAACTGACTTATGTAGAATATTGACATCATACAACTGACTTCTTAAGAATTAGACATCACAACTGACTTCTGTAGAATCAGACAACACCTTAATTTATTTCATCTTGCAGATAATGACATCACACCAACTGTTTCATCTTACAGAAATTGACATCTAGTATACATCAACTGATTTCGTTTTGTCTAAGAACTAACACCACTTAACAGATTTCATTGAAGTCACATCTTTCTTCACAAACAAATCAGAAACAACACAACCATGTATTTTACAGGGACAGCTGATTTTCTTCCTTTGACTGAAATTAAAGGTGTACAAAACGAGAGTTCCAAACATGATACGTTTTTACCATGAAATAACTTCCACCTTTTTGATATCAATAGTGAGGCAATATTAGCGCAACATGCGCAATAAAGCAAGTCGCTACATAACAGCGCAAGAGAAATCCTGCAGATGATCATAAGATCTTTAGTCAACGAAGGTTTCTTTAGCCTGGGAGAAATAACCTATACCTTCCTCTTGATTTCACAAGAAAGTGATTGGGATGTTAAACGAAAGTGCATGCATTTAGAGTTACCTACCCTTGTCCCTGTTCATTGCATAGACCTTGAGCGTAGAGTTGGCTCGGGCTGGTTCTCCGATGCCATTGTCGGCGATACATGTGAACGTCGCTTGGTCTCTCCTGGCTTTCACAGGCTCTATCCTCAGCACACTTCCATGTGGCATATCATATATAAAGTAACGTGTCCTTTTTGGATTAATCCGTTTGCCATCTCGCTCCCACTGAAAGCGAGGTTGGGGATTTCCGGATGCCTTGCAGAAGAAACTGATAATGGAGTCTTCGGCGACTCTTTGGTTCCTTGGCGATTGTGTGATTTGAGGTGGGTCTGAAAGTACACAAAAACATGGAAATGACTATGATGTTCATGTGACATGGAATACCCTGAATGATTGACAACAAAACATGCATTACCACACAGACAACAGATATAGCATTGATGCCTAGCCCTGTTTTCAACTTCGTCCTCAAATATGGACACAAATTTAATTTTGTAATGCTCATGAATTTTCTTCTGTAAAGCTTGAGTGTTAAACATTCATATTGATAAATATACCTCAAATCATATGCATGTGATTGATGAAAAACAGGACTAGAAAATACAGAAATGAAAAAAAAAAAAAAAAAAAAACGTAACAAAACAATCCAGCAAGGTCCCCGGGGCCCGTTCTTAGGCTTATATTCTAGGGTTTGTTCATATGTAATCTGGAGTTTGATCATAATTTTTTGTAACCTGGGTTGTGATCATATGTACCCTGGGGTGTGATCATATGTAACCTGGGGTGTGATCATATGTCCATAGGTCCCCAGGGTAGGGATGATGACAGTGATATGATTTCCCACCAACCAGTAAAGGGTGGATGATCTCATACTGTAATGAAATACTAATAAAAATTTAGATCTATCATTTTTCTCAGGTTATAACCATGAGAAAACTGTCATTTAGAAACAGTTGGATGGGCCAATGATTTCTACCTGTATGTTATCTACCTATACAAGGTAATTACAGGTGAGATAATACTAAAACTCATGTTTAGGATTTAAAAATAGCATCGGCTATTGACTATTATGGTCTGAAATATCTTGCACATTATTTAAATTGAAAGAAAGGAATTCTCAACAACTCGACAAAATGATATAAATCCCTGGATTTAAAATTACAATGTAAAGTCAGTTTTTCCTTTTTCCACAGTGAATTAAATTTACCAAACAAAAAATAACAATGATCAAAATTTCTATAAACGTGTGCTAATGTTCTTTAAAAGAAATAAATGCAACTGAAGTTCTTAAAAAAATTAATGTTGTGGTACAAATCTGGTACAGAGTACTATTAACAGGGGATTATACGTGAAAATTAAATTCTGAACTGCACCTTGAAACGATTCATTTCTCAGAAATTTTAATCAGTGTAGCTGCACTTTCACAATTACACTTGATTACTACTCCTTCCCCCTCCCTCTACCAATATCGAGGCAAAATTTACATAAAATTTCGGTAAAAGAACCACTTATTATTCGTCGCCTCTGGTTACAAGTGCCCTTCACTCAAGACTAATGAAAATACGAATTTTTAAACATTTTGTAAAGGATTGGAATTAAATCAAATTAAACTATTCGGGACGTTAGT
Organism: Pecten maximus; assembly: GCF_902652985.1. Taxonomy (NCBI): domain Eukaryota; kingdom Metazoa; phylum Mollusca; class Bivalvia; order Pectinida; family Pectinidae; genus Pecten; species Pecten maximus. The sequence goes on from NC_047018.1 coordinate 19,116,057, forward strand.
TATAATTTCAATATTGTAGATATTTAGAAACGTTTTTACCACCATAGTAGCACTCTATGACTATTATTTTGAAAGTTTCTTAACTTCAAATGAATATGTACAGAGTTGAAATAAATCCTTTTATGCTGTCCAAGACATAAATAACTAATATGACTTGTAGTGTTTTTGCTGACATATGTAACAAGCAGGGAATCCCGAATGGGAGGGGGTATTCCAAGACCACTCATAAACAATCTAAAAGCTATTTCTCAAAAGTTTTTTTGTCAGTATATTTGTGAGTAAGATTTCATTCGTTGTTGGGATTACATACCAAGTGCTGATTGGATAAGAAAAAAAACATGCCCACACATGGAATCAATGACGACAGATATTATGGCTAATTACAAAACAAGTCTCTGACAGTCAGTAAAAATAAAACAGACCCCATGACTACATCAAATCCCTTCCATCCAATGTTTTCCTAGATTTTTTTCACATATGGCCAGTCCATATCAGAGTGCCCAATAACAATACCTAGGTAGCCTTAACAGCCCACAATAATGTCAATTAATGACAGCAGTAAACTGTTTATTGGTGTTAAATGAATACCACTATAAAAATCACATCTGTTCTACTTCCTGTCTTTAGTGTCCTTAATGTTTGTCATCTTAACAAAGTTTCTACTAATATCATTTCTATCAATTTCAAAATCTAGAAATAGATAATTGACTTTTTTTTTTTTTAAAAAGCCCCTATTACTACCAACACCATCCATATTTTGCTGAATGATACATTGCATTGCTATTATAAGCTCATCTTTAACAATGATTAATTCTGTTTTGTTAAATGTCTATGAGGACCATAAGTATATTTTCACTGTCTGTCAGACACAAGGTTTTGACACAAGACATAATATCTATAACATTAAAACTAATGTGTAGTAGTTTTATCACAAACACATCTCATCATGTAGTTCCAACAGAAAAGGCAGACCGAGAAAATGTTATCCTAGGAAAAAACCAAATCTGAAACAAGCCTACTAGATTTAATCTCTTTAAACTCTATTTCTGAAAATGTTAGGCTCTACTAGAACTGTCAACATGATTTATGATGAGGTTTAGCTAATGTCATGCAGAAGAATATATATATATATATATATATATATTGATAAACTTGATGTGTCAATAATCAATATTTACTAATGGCTTAGTGATTAATGAATATTCAGTAACAGCTTCATGATTAATGAATATTCATTGCCACTAATGTAACCCTAACATTATTGAATTGATCCTAATACATACAGAATGAGAGGAAAGCCAATGTACACCTGCAAAAAGAACCTATTTATGGCACAAAAAAATATCAATATAAAATGTTATATTATAACATCACACATCAGGGGAGATAACAATATACTTGTAGTTATTAGAATAAGTACATCATATTCAGGGGAGATAACAATATACTTGTAGTTATTATAACATTAATGTTCAGGGGAGATAACAATATATTTATAGTTATTATAACATTAATGTTCAGGGGAGATAACAATATATTTATAGTTATTAGAATAAGTACATTATATCCAGGGGAGATAACAATATACTTGTAGTTATTAGAATAAGTACACTATATTCAGGGGAAATAACATTATATTTATAGTTATTCTAACATTAATTTTCAGGGGAGATAATGACATATATTTTAGTTAGTTAAGTGACATGATACCCTACCAGCTTGAAAGTATCATTAATTGTCCTGTGTAAGTATTTTTCAGCTGATTAAGCACATTTCCTCAATTGATTCATTTCAAACTCTCCTCTTCGAATATTGTCTTTTTGTAAAATGTCCATTAACAACCTCATCATAAATTTTGTTGATTTTTTCAAACAAGTTTAGAAAATCAATTACAGAATTTCATTCACAAATCCATCCCACTTCCAGCACCAAGTCTTAATTGTTAACAAAATTAATGATATTAAAATGTAACCTTTCCGAAGAAGCATTCCAGAACTAATTAAAACAAATTAAACAACTAGAAGAAATTTAATAGCACAAGTCTCCAAATAAAAGCCATGTCTGATTTGGAAAACAATGTAGAATTCTGTGTAGATTTCACAGCCTCTCCCATTATAGCACTAATAAAATTCACAACTATGACAAGATGTACTAATCCACAAGAAGAAATGACTCAATCTGGGCTATTCCTCTGCCTTCACTAAACTAGAACTTGATAATTAGACACATACCCAGACCATCTGTCTCTACAACTAGCCTACATTTCTATACATCTGCTTAGAAATTTTTAATTTGGGTGGAGAAGGGAAGCATTTGACAATGATTTTTCTTTTCCAATTTACTGGTATAAAGCATTGTTTTTCTAAAATATTTCTATTCATTGTCTAGATCTGCCTTTCTTAAACTTACTCCTGATTTTGTTGGTAAATCGATAGAAGTCAGATCCCGAGGAAGAGTTTTCTGCTGTGTAGGGACAGAATATAAGAAAGCACTGGTTACTTGAGTCAATGTTCTACTGTACCATGGGGTGTGATATTCAACCCACTTATATGTCAAATATTCTACCATCATTACAAGTCAAATGTCCTACCATGGTTACAAGTCAAATGTTTACCATGGTTACAAGTCAAATGTTTACCATGGTTACAAGACAAATGTTTACCATGGTTACAAGACAAATATTCTACCATGGTTACAAGTCAAATGTTTACCATGGTTACAAGACAAATATTCCACAATGGTTACAAGTCAAATGTTTACCATGGTTACAAGACAAATGTTTACCATGGTTACAAGTCAAATATTCTACCAAACACTCTTTTTCTAATGGATGTTGAATACTTAATTCACTGATCTTCTCAAGTACATGCAAATGTTTTAGAAAATACCTTTTTAGATGTTTACTTTTTAAAACGTCTTTCACTAATTAATACAATATTGCTGTTAGATGTAAAGGGATTGTTCTTTGGCAATACATCTTATATAAGATTTATTTATTCAAATTTTTTATCTATGAACTGGTAAGCTTACCCTGAAATACAGAAACTTGCTATAGATAACTGCCCTGGAAAGATGAAAGGATTTCATCTACTTTAAATGTTACTTAGAGTATCATATTTTGTCATGAATATTTCTGTTTGAAATGAATATTGCACGTGATTTGCATGCTACTTGAAAACGGACAGAGATATATGCACTCCTACTTGAATAATTAAGCTGTCAGGGGTGTACAATGTACCTGAATGGTAATTTACATCTACATTTAGAAATGTACTTCCAGGTCACTATTTCCCACCTGAAATGTATATTCTTGGCAATTTCAGTTGACATGTTAATTTCAATGGAGATACACAATGAAATATCACTGTGTGACAAAGATGTACTTGAAAAAATTTACATGTGGAATTAATTACATGTTCCTATAAAACAATCTGACACTTCTCGGGTTATTTTTCATTTTACAAATGTATAATATGACTTGATATGAAGTGCATGTAATAATGTTGTGATGTCGTGTTACAGTGAAGATAAATTAATTTATCTACCAATTTCAATCAATCAAAATTGTGATATGGATGAAATATTACACTGTGGTAAATGGACCAAACACCAGATGCAGGAAATGTTTGCAAAAGACTGCACTGCCTGTGGTGTTTGATTGACGGTGGAAAATGACACCATCTATTTCACCAGGTAAACTTTACACCTCGTTAAAGATACATCTATATACATCAGTCCTTCAGTAACACTGACAGCCCCGACACACCTGACACTGAATCACAGGTAAATATTAGCTTTTATACAAATATAAAGGTGTCTCTGTGATGTTATCCCCCTCCGAGTCAGAAAACACTGCATCTTGAGGGTTTCATCTAAGAAAATTAAAGTCTGCTGTACAAAGTTCAAATCCAGGAACTACAAGGTCAATATTGAAATAGAACAGATAATATACACACCAAAATAAATACTGTATAGCCTTAGAAATTTCTAAATTTCAAAAGAGGTAGAAGGTGGGAAGGAAGGGGTCATCTTCTTTTCATTTATGTTTTGTTAATATTTCAGGAAATATATATACGGTATATATAAAAAAAAAACCCATCAACATCACAGTTAGAAAAGAGAGATTTGATAAAGGCTTCAAGAATTTCTGAAGAGTGCTTAGATAGCCATCCAGAGACAAATTTGAGGAAAAAGATAAATAGATAGCCATCCAGAGACAAATCTTTGAGGAAAAAGATAACTGTCTCAGGTCAGTACAAGGAGGTTCATATATAGCTCAGAATCTCTGGGGGTCAGCTCAGTTGACCCCAGCTTCAGATACATGTCCATCTTGTACTAGATATTTAGGTTGTACAATCTCAAAGATAACTTTGAAACCACTACATTAACAGATCAATGGTCTGAAGGCCCAGCACTCACTAAAACTTTAAAAATGACAAATTTATTAACTTGTCGGATATCTTACATAACTCTGGCATTTCCTAACTTTATTCACTTCATCATTTTACTCTTCAATTTATTTGCTGAAGAAAAACAAAAGAAAAAATTGATTGTGATGTAATTACAGTCATACTGTGTAAGTAGGTAATCACATAGTTATAGAGCAGTACAATGTATTCTTTTACAAACCCAGAATGGCAGATTCTAAATGGATTTAAAACCTGACAATAAAACTTCATTTGCACATAATTGAATAACTCAGTGATATTCTTCCAAACTAGAGAACGTCGATACTTGCGGAAGTGTTCATTTCATTTATATTCTGGGAGGCGTGCTATAAAACCTGTTTTGCTATGACAGGGGAGATTGAATGTGTGTTTCGTTAATTAAAAAGATATCCTGCCCGTTCGTTATCCTATTGTATTTTAGGTGTTCATTATCCTATTGTATTTTAGGTGTGTCCTTATACAGTTACAGCGGCCAGAAAACATCCTCCATCTTTATCAAGGTATAAATGGTTTTCCTGGTGCCTTATCTTGGGCAAATTAAAACTCGCAAATGAAGTTGCATTTATCTATTTACTTATAAAAATTCATTGACAAAAACTTGAAGATCTATTAATCTTGCCTCATAAAAAATGTTGACATAAACTAGGACGGCTTCATTCATAGACTGATGAACATATTTGAATATTTATTGTCATACGTATATATTGCCAATTTTTTCATGTTTCCTATACAAATAAGGGAATTAAAATCAATAATATTCATCTATCTCATTAAGCAGAGAAAATATCCGAGGGAAAATTATAACATGATCAGTATGGACGGGCAATATCAAATTGATTAGTAATAATATGTTATGCTTGGGTTTATGTCGAGGTTTTAGGTTCTCCAGGGAGCAGATTGTGTTTAGACTAAGTTTTAATCGTGTGGAATACAGTGCAGTGTGTATCCATATTGTGTTATGACACAATGTGTACTGTCACTGTTAGTCGGCGTCAGTTTATTTATGGAAAACAGGAGTGGTATGAACCATGAAAACGAAGACAGAATTACAATAATATGTCACAAAAATCAATCAATTTATCTGTTTATTAGATACTGTTTATATAACACTTCCAACCTAAAACGAGCTTCATTAAAGATGATCAATCTCCCATCACTGAGATAAATTTACTGGACTACTGAAATAAACTCACTAATCCTGTATATATGTGTATGGAACTCATGCTCATTCTTATCTGTATATTCTGATTGTCAAAACTCATTCTAGCATGGAACCTGTCGAGCTGTACAGATTCATCTACAATGACTAATTTATTTTTCTGTTTAATGAATAATTCTGTCAATATGTAAACGCAGAGAAGGGATTTTTCCAACTGTGCGTTCCTACTTCTACTATCATAATTTCCATTTGTATGATTAGCTGACACAGGACTGGTGGACTATACTGCTGGATGTGTGTGACTCAGTGTAAGTAAACAGTACCCTGTACATCAGTGCTGACTTTGGCTCCGACCTTTCATGGCAGTGACACCGTCGCCATGGTGAGTTGGCTTGGCAGTAAATAAAATTTCAATTGATGAAAAATTAATATGGCCAGAGTGTGTTCCTAATTTTTATTTTGCTTGCAAAATTATGATTTGAACTTATCATTTCTCTAGTGTTTCTTTCATGGCCGTGTACATGAAAACTATGCAGACCTGAGGAATGAAGTAAAAATATTTTATTGCAGACACAAAGCACGATTAATGGCTGCTGTGTGTGCTTCAGCTAGTCAAATTGACCGAGTGTGAAGTCGGAAGGAATCAAATATTAATCGCCTTGAAAGCGATACAAATCCTCTTTCTGTTTTAATTGTCAGTGCCACGATGCTTTGCACGTTTCCCACCATGTTGATACATGGTGTCTCTGCACGGCGTACAGAGCATTTCAGTATCGACTCTAGGATGGACGATAGAGCTTAGAGAGATAGTAACACGATAATACCACTTACGATCAATAGCAGTTTAATTGTTGTAGGGTAGTCATTGTTTACTATGACATTTAAGCCATAGTGACCACTGTCCTTGTCAATAACCACAAAAGCTAATTGCAGATTAAAATGTATTGACCAATGGTCAACAATGATCTCCGGAGCCTAATTACAAATTAATATGTAATGATATTGACATTGACCACAAGAGACTGAGACTGACCATTAGGTCCTGGTACTACAGCACTAACAATGAGAGTAGTCGATTGTCATATTCTGGTCAGTCAACTGTGTATCACTGACCAATGTCCCGCAGCAGAATCATTTGATAATGGTGATGATAATTGATACTGCTGACATTAGGTTCTGAAGTTTGTTGTGGGTTGAGAATCAGGCTATGTACTATATTATCTTCAGCCCTTGACACCACAGAGTTGGCATGTGATCATCATGACCTTCGGCCTGTACTGATGTGTGCAATAAACCCTGTCGTATCCATGACAGGGTCCAGACTAAGTGACAATCCAACAGATTCCAAAGTCTTTCCGTCAGCCTGATTTTGTCATCAGCAATTGATTTTGGATAGTTTTAAAGCACCACATACATCTAGATTCTTGTAAAAAAAGGGAATTTGACTTCACATCAGAACAACCTAAACTGTACAGAAAGCATTGAGGTTACCTTGTTATTAACTTCAATATTTTCTGTCTTGAATTCATAGCAACTTTGACAAACATCAGCTTCTTCCTGGTCGGCCTTCTTCACCAGAAATGTGACAGACTAAACTGATAATTACTAACACAAACTTGACTTTTATTGTGCAATATACAGGATAAGAATGAGTAACTCTGATGAAAAACTTTTATTTCTTTCTTATTTCTTGGAGAACTACCACGATTCATTAACTTCTGCTACTAAGGTTACCAATAGGTTTGCATTTTGATGGCCTAATATGAAATTCATGAAAATTTGTAGTTTGCATGCTTCCAACTATATTGCACCAGAACCCCACACCCTAGAATACCATGTGTACAAATGTACCACAGTTAGCGAGAGGCATTTCACTCCCTGAAATACTGTACATGGAAATGTTACTGAGTGAGAAAAATTTCACTCCTAGAATTAATACTGTGTGATAGAATTCCAATAATTAGTGAGAAAAATTCACTCCCTGGAATACTGTATGTGAGAAAGTTATATGGGTGGTGAGTAACATTGTACGAATAATCCATGGTTAAAAAGATACCTATGTATAGAAAACTACTAGGCTGTTTATAGAAAGTTATATTTTAATTATATGCCAACATATTGTACACTTTACACATGTGATGTTATATTCTAACACTGTCTTTGGTTATCTCTCCCTTACCCTGAACACAATAGACAGATGATGACGTTAATATCATCAGAAGACATCCCAGACTAGTAAAGCTACGTTCAGCTCTGTGTCAGCTCCGCGTACTTTAGTAGATGTCCCAGTAGGTCGCAGCTAGACAAAGTGATCTTCTGATGACCTGGCCTCTCACCTTCCCACAATCACACAGACATAACCAGGTAGTACTGGTGGCAAGTACAGCCAAACCATGTAACTGAACCATTTCCAGAACTGTTAAACACACATCTGTCTTCCCCAGAAATACAAATAGGGGAAAGCATCCATGATAATTTCTTTAATTGAATTTAAATTCCAAAGCTATTCAACCACCTCTTTTCAAACAAAACAATCTGATGATCTTATTTCAATATTTACACAACTTTTTTTTTTCATTTCACTTTTTCTTTAAAAATAAACGAACATTAATGTTCATTTAACAATATATGGCAACTTAATGGCAATTTCATAATGATTAACTTCCTATCACTCTGTATAAGTTTGAAATATGAATGGCAGGGGCCCTCTCTGTAACATTCCTATCAAAACTACTGGGAAGTGATTCCAATCTTTTTAAGTATTCTTGAAAGCGATGTAAACATATTTGAACCAGTGTCTCATGCTAAAATAACATTCTTCATCTTCTCCTTATAAAATAATACCATTCTCCATCTTCTCCTTATAAAATACTATACCAACCGCATTCTCTTCCTAAACTCAATTTCATAGACATATTTATTTTTGCTATCTTTTCTTTTATCTAGTTTTTGTGAATTTATTCTCAATGTAAATGCACAAAAAAAACCTCTATCTAATGCATTCTCTATCAAAGGAAGATCTCCGATTCGTAAACATACCCAGAGCGACTGTCGTTATAATCAAGGACAAGGCAGCGGCAGGACATTTACAAGCACAAAGATGGAGATAGCTTGGTGGATGTCACCTTTACAACCCACCCTCCCATATCCGTTCACAATAAAACACAAATTGAAATAAGAGTTCCATTTACACCTTAACAGGAGATATATCATCACAATTTTATTTCCCACAAAAATTTGTCTACTAAGCCAGGCAACTCATTTTGAAATGTAAATTTGGACAGCTACGTGTTCCTTTTTAGATCTTAAGAGTAGACAATTCAGTCTTTTGTTTGTAATTTATTTTCCAATTTCGTCTAAATCAAAACATTTTTGTTCTTTAAAATACATTCATCTACACAATCTATTTCAACAAATACATAATATTCAGACATATATTTCATCAACTACATGCATACCCCACTCCCCAACCAAATTCTCAATAGTAAGGCCATGATATATATTACTAGCTTTTATAATACACAATACCTGGGCAAATGTCATGTGACCTGGACAATGAGATTTGAACACCTGGTTGGGGTACAGTGTTCCTTAGAGCCTGTTACAGACATTCACCAATGATTCCAGTAAAGATCTAGACATATTTTATTAATCTTAAGGAACAATGTACAGACATCAACAGCCCCAGGAGGAAACACAACATCAAAGTTGACTGACCTTTACCAATCTCCTAATGTCTGGAGATTTAATTCAAATGACAAGCATACATGACATATATCTCTATGACCTATCCTAATGTGTGTCAAAGACACCCGTACCATCGGTCCTCAATAGAAGTATGGTCAGTAAGGCTGTGTTTGTGCCTATACCCGAAGTGTACAACAAGGCATTGTTATATTGTAATTGACACATTTCATCAATCCATTGTTTTGTTTACTCTATACCTACATTGTATGAGGAACACCATAAACCTTTGACAAAGACATGCTTCGACAGAAATCTTAAAGTATACAGTAGATTCTTACTGCATTCATCTTATGGTGAGTCCAGTGAATAACACATCAACTAATAATAAGAGGGTTGTATGGGGTGGATGTAGGAATAGAGGGTTGTATGTACATGGGGTGGATGTAGGAATAGAGGGTTGTATGTACATGTGTTGGATGTAGGAATAGAGGGTTGTATGGGGTGGATGTAGGAATAGAGGGTTGTATGGGGTGGATGAAAGAATAGAGGGTTGTAAACATGGGCTTATTAACAAACATACACAAAAATATGCTGCTGGTTGTTAATTATCAAGAAAGAAAAGACACAAAATGATACCAGATACCAGAACTAACATGGGTTTCTCACTTTTTTCCCCTTAAATATGTTGCTTATCCTCAGAAACTTGACTCTGTAGGGAACAGGATATATCCATTTTTTCATCAGCAGGAAACTCTATTCAAATCTGATATTCAGTATGTGAATGAAATCCCAGAAGCCAAAGAGTTTACAAATACAATATGGTTTCACAGCCAACCCTCACCGAGAACATATGTCATTATATATTTTGGTGTATGTAAACAATATTGATACGAACGGAAATATTTTCTGGATATGGGTATTAATAATTAATACAAACAAAGAGTTTGTGGGAATGCTTTCAAGCTCTGTATGAAATACATGCTGAGGTGAATTTCAACGAGTCAATAGTTATACACATTAAACTACTTCAAAGAGGAACAGACTACAAAACCTTGCTTTAAGTCACCTGTAAAAGCAGTCATATTCAGTTATCATTTGATGCTAACAATGCATGTCCTCTTCAAATTTCCTAGGAAACCTAACCTATATGCAAATTTCTGTATTTCCTCTCAAACAATTCCTTTACCACACGCAAACAGGATTTTGTTGGCACCATGAAAAAATTAAGCAAATTTTATTGCCATCCTGTGTCGCCCTTTACCAATAATGGAACTGTCCATGACAAACTCCAGGGGAGTTCATTTTGATTCAGTGAGGCAGATGGAATGATAAAAAACTATCGATTGAAAAAATACAAAACAGAAATAAAACGGAAATATTGATAGGATAAGAAAGGAGATTGACTGACGCAGTATAAATGTATGGTTTTCATCTTTTTCATTTAAATCCTGTCTTTCATGACCACCTCTTTTGAATGAATCCATATTGCAAAACATGCAAAGAAAAAATGGCCTCAATAGCTCAGCACATGCAAGGTATGTCATGTTAGCCAAAGTTTATCGCCTGCTTTGCTAACTTCAAATGCTTCTATCACTTTGCTTGATGTAGGCGGTATGTATGTATCTTCTAAATACTAGTCAAAGGTACATAACAAACTTTCTCAATATCCCTAAACTTAAATGACCCTGTTCAAACCTACTGAGCCCTGGCTTTTTACCCGAACCAAATCATTATTGAAGATGTTTTAGTCCTGGTGCCATGAGGTCCCGATTTGAAGCTATCAAAATGTTTCTTGTGATGACTTTTTCAAATTTTCTGAAGAATACTTAAAAAACTTAACCTACTCACCATTGATTACACTATAAGAACAACAAAACTGTAAGATTAATAATTACTACATCACAGCTGAAGTCAACTTTAGTACACAAACAACATTTTAAGCACCCGATCATTATTTTGTGTCCTCTGAAAATTACTAATGTCACAGTCGAGTGATTAGTGTACGAAGGGACCGCAGATGTCACAGTCGAGTGATTAGTGTACGAAGGGACCGCAGAGGTGTACATGAAAAATGTATCAGGTACTTCTCATATAGGTAGATATCACTGGAGAAGATCTGTCAACAGATCCAGCCATTGAAAATAGTCATAAAATTTTCATCCATACAAGGACTACGGACAAAATATAGGTGTTTTTTAAGTCCTGGTCGTCATAGATGCTGTCATTGACTTCTTAGAACCAAACATGTGAAATGACTAAAATAGCTTCCGTCATTCACAGTTTTCCAGTTACTATAGTGATAAATTTAGGAAATGACTCAAAGCATATTTAAGACGTTCCATACATTTACAGTTTGTAATCTAATACACAATTGTAACGTCATCAGTAAAATGAACAAATCCTTCAAAATATGTTTGCATCATTGGTAACCAAACCAGTGATTTCACTCACTACTTCCAAGCTGAGGTTCTGTAGAGAGAACAACATGATTGCTGAATGATATCACAATAATTGTCATAAATAATACAACAACAAAAAATATAGAAAATGTCTTAAGACGTTAATGCCAACGCTTCCACTTGACACCCCGAAACCTCAGCAGTTCCTGAGATTAGCTAGATATAATGAATCGGGACGGGATGGGGACAGAACAGGATGGACATGATCGAGTAACACTATATGCCCACAATTCATGGCAGGGGGCATAAAAATACTCCCCAATTTGAAACAATTTACATCAAAATCTTCAAATTGATGATTCAACAAATTACTTTTTGATTGATATGCATGATCAAATATGAATTCATATTTTTCTGTTAAAATTTCTGACAATCCTTTAAAATGACATCAACAATGTATTGAATGCTGTTTTTCGCAGTAACGAACCATTTTGATTCAGTATGTGAAATCCACAGGACAGACAGTCGGCCTAATCTGAGCTCTCTGGGAGAGAAAACAATTGCTCGACTTTAAAACGTAGCCTCTCCAGGTATTCCAACTTGGGCTTCCACATGCATTTATAGTCTTAAGCCTCAACGAACTGCGACTTTAATTTGGCAGAGTGCCATTCAAATTCCTTGAAAATGGTCACAATTCCAACCAATATAGGGTATTTAAAGCATCAGTGACGCTTTCAATATATCCTTTTTGATGAGATCTATCTTCTGTTTTGAAATGCCAAGGTTGAGAGCAGACGACACTTGTCTTTAGATTCGTATATCTAGGAGGAGATGCCTAAATGACCACAGCCAAGTCCTATACATTGTGCTTTATATTTCTTTAATTACATCCACTTTGCAGCATGTAGGATGTCCTTAAGGTTTTTCTCTTTATCCAAGGTCATGTTCGTCTAGTTATATATGACTACCACAAACATTGGCTCTAGGCGTGTTGTGTTTGTGAAGTCAGTATTGGGGCATTTACCATTAACATGTCTGAGACATGATATTAACGTGCTCTAGATATAATAATTTATTATGTAATTATAAACTGACAAATAAGTAGAGGCTCTAATGATATGTACAAGTACATTTGGAGTTGTCCTTTCACACCAAAATTCAAGGGCATATTCAAAACAGTTTTACATTAAAGCATTTGACTTGTATCAGTCTCTTCTGTCTGACTCACACAAGAATATTCCACTGTCATAATCGACATGATAATTCCAGAGATTTAAAGATTCAATAGCTCTAAAGTGAAATTGGTACAGCTACGAAATATCATTTAAAACATCCATGACAACAACCTTTTGGGGATGTGATTTCAAAAAAGATTGAGTAAAAAGTGAAAATCTCAATTAAAAATCATATGATGTGAATTAAATCAAAGGTAATTTTTGTAATTATCTCAAATGACTTTAAAATTTCTTGATTAAGAAATGAGAAATCAACACATTTGTAATCAAAAAGAGTTACTGTATACGGATTAACCATCCAATTTCTTTTTTCATTTGAACTTTGTTTGACATTTTGGTACAACTGTAGTCCATCTTTTCTCTGATACCAACACTAGTCCCCACTGTAGGAAATCAATTTCCGTTGATGTAAACGCATTTTAAATTGCATCAAGCGGATAAAAATGCCACATTTGCATAAAATTTGGCGAATCTCTTGTGCGAATTAGAAATCCCTCAGTGACGCGATATATTTTTCACGCACACCGAGACATCAGAATAATAATATGGGATGGGAATAGCATCTTGGGATACGACTGGTACCGAGGTCTGCATATTAGCCGCCACCATAGCTGATTGACGGAACCACTGAAGGAATAGCCCTCTGAGTCATCGTTCGATTGATTTTTCTCAAAATGAATTTTGGTGTGCTGCAGAAAGGGACTGTTTTTGTCTGCAAAATTTAAAACTTCCACAAGCATTTCAATCATTTACAAAAACGTTTTAGAGGAATATTTGTAAATGTCAATATTTTCTTTATTAATATATAGAATCATATGATGGTCTTGGATGTCAATTTACACATTAGATAGAGACTCTCTCTATGTATCATTCGATGGAGTTTTTTTGCAAAAGCTACTTCAATGATAGATAGATAAAGAGCATATGCCTTTTAGAAAATCTAGTGATATAACAAACAAAACATTGCCTCTGTTTCAAGGAAGGCATCGAGAAAGTTTTGTTCAAACTGGCTGCAAAAGGAAACAAAGAGTACCAAATGGAAGTTTTTGAATTTTTAATGAAAACAGACAGGCTTGTGTGATGTTTTATTAAGTTTAACCCAGTGTAATGTAGAGTTTTATGACCAGAAGTTGGTGCATTCTAATTTTACCAGTATGTCCCTAAAACTGCCTCCTAATATGTACCATACAAGTATATTTGCATCGTCAGAGACCCACTGTTGACTGCACTATGCTACGCCACACTTATCACCTGTGGGTCAACTCAGTGAAAATTCCTTGTTTAATAGAGGCTATTTGAATGCTTCACTCGCAAATCCTTGTTTAATAGAGGCTATTTGAATGGTTCTCTCACAAATCCTTGTTTAATAGAGGCTATTTGAATGGTTCTCTCACAATTTTGTTTAATAGAGGCTATTTGAATGGTTCTCTCACATTTTCCTATCAGAATTTCAGCCAATCAAATTTAAGGTAACATACGCTTTATTAGAAGCTGCATATCAACAACAGTAGTGGCGAGTCATCTCAAAAACGTGTTTAAGAAATTTAATATCAAAAGGTTTCAACCATTTAAGCAGAAGATTATTTATACCCTTTTGTCTGACAAAGATGTCTTCCTCTCAATTAAAACAGACCTAGGTGACAGAAAACCTGGTTATCAGGGGAACACCACCAAGTCGTTGTTTCATGTCGGTTTGGCCAATAGGTCCACCAATTACATGCTTCGTACACCTGGGCTGTTCCTAACATCTAAAAAACATTGTCGTCCTATAGGTTATACTTGTGTCCACTGTATGTCTATGATCTGCACGCCTTCATTGGCACAATCATATTGTTACATGTACTTTTTAATATTCCCCCTCTCTGAACTGGTGAGCTCTTATTCTGAAAGGGTTATGTTGAACTCTGAACTGGTGAGCTCTTATTCTGAAAGGGTTATGTTGAACTCTGAACTGGTGAGCTCTTATTCTGAAAGGGTTATGTTGAACTCAGAACTGGTGAGCTCTTATTCTGAAAGGGTTATGTTGATTGTTTAATTTTCTAAAAGTCACTGAAACAGTATTTTTCACTGAGTTGACCAAAAGCTGATAAGTCCATAGCGTGGCGTAATTAACTGTGGGTAGGATGACTGGTATCTTAAGTTTCTGTATAGTATAGATCATCAACAAACTGACAGCAATATTTCATGATAGAATATTATAAATTTTATAAAATTAATGGTCTAAGTGTCCTCGAGCCAATTCCTGTAATGGGTCTCTATCCAGCTGTACAGTCATCCGTGCCAATGGCACTGACTACTGAGAACATTCCACAACACAAGAATGAGTTTTAAGTATATCTGGAAGAGATCAATTTGCTAACTGTGCACTTTTCTTTTTAAATGGAAACATTTTAGCAATGTTATAAAACCGTAATGGGCTGTATTCTCTTTATTCAATGGACCATTTTACCCATATTACACTAAGACTTAGAATGAATGCCTCCAGTTTGGAACCACATGATACAAAATGAGACAGAAGGACAATCAGGAAATGAAACTGGCGGGTGTCATACATCGATATCCAGTACCGTTGGTTTCATATCTTCACTTCAACTTTGAAGCCTAACCCACTTCAAAACAATGTTTCTTCATTTTACAACATTATTAAACGTTTTAATCACATTTTATTGCATGATAGCCATTGAATTTAATCATAGACTATAATTAGCAATTTTTATTTTTATTTTCTATTAGTTTTGACAACCATCAGATACAATGACCAGAAATCCATCTCATGTATGTGGTTAAGCTAACCATGCTTTGTAAGTCCAGCCTCTTTGTAATGAAGTATCAGTAAAGCATAAGGCTAGTTAATTCCTGGAAATCAACAGTTCTCACCCTGTAACATGTGACCATTGTCACACCTGGAAATCAACCGCCTAAACACACAGTTCTCACCCTGTAACATGTGACCATTGTCACACCAGGAAATCAACCGCCTAAACACACAGTTCTCACCCTGTAAGATGTGACCATTGTCACACCTGGAAATCAACCGCCTAAACACACAGTTCTCACCCTGTAAGATGTGACCATTGTCACACCTGGAAATCAACCGCTTAAACACACAGTTCTCACCCTGTAAGATGTGACCATTGTCACACCTGGAAATCAACCGCCCAAACACAAAGTTCTCACCCTGTAACATGTGACCATTGTCACACCTGGAAATCAACCGCCTAAACACACAGTTCTCACCCTGTAAGATGTGACCATTGTCACACCTGGAAATCAACCGCCTAAACACACAGTTCTCACCCTGTAAGATGTGACCATTGTCACACCTGGAAATCAACCGCCTAAACACACAGTTCTCACCCTGTAACATGTGACCATTGTCACACCTGGAAATCAACCGCCTAAACACACAGTTCTCACCCTGTAACATGTGACCATTGTCACACCTGGAAATCAACCGCCTAAACACACAGTTCTCACCCTGTAAGATGTGACCATTGTCACACCTGGAAATCAACCGCCCAAACACAAAGTTCTCACCCTGTAACATGTGACCATTGTCACACCTGGAAATCAACCGCCTAAACACACAGTTCTCACCCTGTAAGATGTGACCATTGTCACACCTGGAAATCAACCGCCTAAACACACAGTTCTCACCCTGTAAGATGTGACCATTGTCACACCTGGAAATCAACCGCCCAAACACAAAGTTCTCACCCTGTAACATGTGACCATTGTCACACCTGGAAATCAACCGCCTAAACACACAGTTCTCACCCTGTAAGATGTGACCATTGTCACACCTGGAAATCAACCGCCTAAACACACAGTTCTCACCCTGTAAGATGTGACCATTGTCACACCTGGAAATCAACCGCCCAAACACAAAGTTCTCACCCTGTAACATGTGACCATTGTCACACCTGGAAATCAACCGCCTAAACACACAGTTCTCACCCTGTAAGATGTGACCATTGTCACACCTGGAAATCAACCGCCTAAACACACAGTTCTCACCCTGTAAGATGTGACCATTGTCACACCTGGAAATCAACCGCCTAAACACACAGTTCTCACCCTGTAACATGTGACCATTGTCACACCTGGAAATCAACCGCCTAAACACACAGTTCTCACCCTGTAACATGTGACCATTGTCACACCTGGAAATCAACCGCCTAAACACACAGTTCTCACCCTGTAACATGTGACCATTGTCACACCTGGAAATCAACCGCCTAAACACACAGTTCTCACCCTGTAACATGTGACCATTGTCACACCTGGAAATCAACCGCCCAAACACACAGTTCTCACCCTGTAACATGTGACCATTGTCACACCAGGAAATCAACCGCCTAAACACACAGTTCTCACCCTGTAACATGTGACCATTGTCACACCTGGAAATCAACCGCCTAAACACACAGTTCTCACCCTGTAACATGTGACCATTGTCACACCTGGAAATCAACCGCCCAAACACACAGTTCTCACCCTGTAACATATGACCATTGTCACAAACAACAAAAGTAATCATTCTCCATTTCTGGTTACTGTAGCAACCCAATCATTCTTATAAAGAACAAAAATAATTCGATAAACCCAGTGTTTTCATTAAAACTTGACAAAAACAATCTGCGAGTAGGGACTGAGCTCATTGCAGGACGGCAATTTGTTAGCATCATCACCAAACTAAAACAGACATCTGTGGACTTGTTACTATGTATTTTAATTAAATGTTGTTTACAGCTTTGATAAGTAAATTAAGTTCATCTCCACAATAACCTGCAGTCTGAAATATCAAATTATCCATGTTACAAACATCTATAACTACATGTACCACATATTCTATGACAATGCAGTCTTTTGTTAAGGTTGTATGCTGCAGTAAGAGTAACATGATAGCAAAATTTATCAAATAAGAAATGACAAATTTATGTTCCCAGAATATCAAATCTACGTTTAAGTAATGTGAACTATCTCAAAATTCAAAAGTAACCTATACTACGTAGTCTGTACTTGAAATGATGTCTTAACACTCAGCAGACATATTGACATATTATCCTCAGAGACAATATTGTCATCACAATTTATGACACAATCAGTGTAAGGAAGAAGCTTTACAAGTTGGACAATGACGTGTTTATTTTGTGGGAACATATTTTATTATCATCATGAGTCAACAGATTTGTGAGTTTCTCAGCAGAACTTGTAAATTTCATGGTTGTCCATGCAGACTCCAACCATCAAAAGTACAGTAACCTGGATAAAAGGTCCTATCTAGATTTAATATCTTTTTCATGGTCAACTTCACTGGACACACATGACTGGTCAAGAGATAAATCACTTTGTTTGACCAGAGGTCACAAAACGAGATGGCCACTAGGCATGTAAATGAATTTGTAATGATCACCTGAACTTTGACCTGAGGACAGCTGCCTAAGTGCCAACTTCTCAGAAGGTGTCAGAGAGATGTTAATCAGCTCTAACATCTTGAGAAATTACATACAAACGTATATCTATTTCTAATGCAATATTTGCTGATTCCAAGCTAACATATGGCCACTCAATAATTTACAGAGATTGCATGTTTTGCCACACACACATATGTACCAAAATGTATACCTAATTCAGGAGAATCATCCCTGTTTTTATAGCCTAAGTCAACCGAACATTAGGCTGTTTTCCCTGCACTTTTGTCTTTCTTATCTACACAAAAGTGAATTCCGAACATTAGCGAGTTATAACATACAAATTGTGTGTTTATTATGAATATCCAAGGGACCTATTTAACTTCTGTTTAGAGGTGTCAGCGTAATGTTGCTCCAAGATTTTCGGTAACATAAAGCGTAATTCGCCTCGACAGAATAGTGGTTTTGATATCAACAGCCATAAACATCGTCACCATTGATGGGTAATTATGAAATCGATGCTCAAGAACTCTCCTGAACAGAAGTCCGTAATCCCACCTAGGGGGAAGAACCAACAGAAATCAATAGCACACGTCTGCATTAACCTTCGCTCCTTTGAGCGGAATACAAATTTTCCGGAATTTCGATTACACACACTAACATAAAGTCAACCTCCTTCTGAGTTTTACAAATCCTTTGGAGCATGAGAATATCTGGCACTGAAAAATCATTCTATTTTTAGTCAGAAAGCGCCATATTTCTACATGCCAAAAATCTTAATCCATCAGAAGGAGCATGATCATCATGAATGTCATGGAAGGATTTTAAAATTACATGGCATATTCTAGTCCTGTGTACACACATCAGTACGTTAATAGACCCATATATATACAGTCAGACCTGTGAATAAAGACCACAATAAAGGCCTTTATATAACTTAACAATGAATTGTGTTACATTGGAAACCAAAACGGGTGGCCTTATGGACAGGTTTCAACCATGAGGTAGAATTTATATTTATCTTAGTCGTTGTGAAAATGTATTTCAAAGTTGGTAGGGAATAGGGTCTGAAAAACTGGGCACATGCGCTTTCGTTGGCTAGTGTGAGAAATTAGAAATTCAGTCACAGGTGTATTTGGGCGTGATGATTTTCTGTTACAGAAAGCTTTTCATATATATCTTCTATAATCTTAAAATTTCCAAATCCATTAAAATTGAAATTTATTCAAATCATGCCTGTTGTCATGAACATTCAATTTTTCCATTTGAATTGTACAGTAGTAGCAGTTTCTAAGGGGAGTTAACTCCATGACTCTATACAGATTCAGTCGTAGCAGACAAACTCATTTTGGTATGACTACATCACAGAAACCGATTTTCTGAGAATATCCCCAGAGAGAGTGTTTTATTGCTGACTAAAAACCTCTGTTCCTGGTGTGGCTGCCATGTAGCCGCCCCTAAATGTGTGTTGACAGAAAAAAATCTTACTGCTCTGGTAGGAGGTGAACTCATCAAGCATTCAGGCCCAGCCATCTATATACATAAACTACAGCACAGCCACTTTAGCATACACTAGGAAACCCATCCAAAATTATAAAATATTTACTTTTTCCCATATAAAAACCTGCTAATGCCGTGGTGTGTATTATAAGCCAGGCAGTATATATATAGCTTTATATGAAGGTGTCCGCTCCAATACCCGCATCTGAATCATGACTGCTGTACGTGTTGGCTCGCACAAACACTGTTAGATCTGTCACAAAGCTATTGTTTATGTCGGCCTGGGTGATCGTAGACAATACTGAACCCAACATCAAACAAATCAGAAAGTCTGTGGGTGAAATAGAAAAAGTCGGAATCCTTAATTTATAGAGAAAGCAAATTTCCACTTCTTACAATTTCTGGTTACATTGAAACTTCACGACACCCCTCAAAACAAATTTGATTATACACCAATTTCCAAACAACAGATAAATAATTCTATTATAAATTTACTGCTTTTCTTTTTTACCAATCATGCATGACAATCAATTTATCCCAAACGTATTTGATTTAATCTGACTTTTCTACATAACATATAAATTTTTTAATATCAAGCAATTTAGTACGTCAGTAAATTTTCTCCCTTGGTGAAACTTTCAATTCTGTGCTACATAGACTGTGTTATTTACAGAAACCAAACAACCTTTACAATCTAACTCATGCACAACGAAAATATTTATAGCAATAATTTCCACCAGATCAGTATGATTTTCCAGTTGAACTTTCACAAATAAATGTTGAGTTACGAGCTGTCTTATGAATTGTTACTGAATGCTACAAACACTGAGGTCAACAGGTTTAACCTTTTTTTAAAGTGAAAATGTTGATATTACAAATTTCACACGATGGCCAAATATTTGATGTAAATATTAAATTTGTGATAAAATATGCGACAGTATATGATCAATGTATTGTGAAAATGAGTCACAATAAACATCCTAATTTAAAAAAGTAGAAATTATGTCAATTACTAGAGGGATTATCGCAAATCTCAAAATATTTTATGGAATTGCACCTATTATGAAACATTAGTAAAATCTAAACAACAGTTTAAATGCAAAAGAATTTGTTTACGTTCATCAATTTTGTTACTATTTTATTGCATCATTTATGAAGTTTATGCCATTTCATTCATTGCAAATTACAGATTCATCTCTTCTAAACAATATATTGGATGCTTGTATCGTAAAAAAAACTTCAGAAATAGTAAAAGCAAAAAGTAAAGCAAAAGATGTAAGTTCAATGACTCCACACTTCCTTTCCTCTTTCATGGGATGGTCCATATCAAAGGATTGGATTAGTCCACTACTAGAGTTGAGGGGTGCTAAAGATAATCTTTCACCAAGTTAAAACCAACTTTTCATGATTTAGATTTTTATATAATAATCAAATCTCTTGATCATTACAAACTTAAAACTATCGGCTATAAATCTGTGACATCCAAAAATTGCTTTCAACTTTGCAACAACTGTAGTTTTACATTTTATTTGAAATGTATATAGTACACCTATAACCAGAAAATTGTGTCGTAAATCATAAGTATAAAAACATTTTCCTACTGTTTCGGTGGACCTAGAAACCTGGCTAAGTGTTCGGGTGAGACAAGTTTGAAGATTTCTCTGGCAGTGTTTATATCCACCATTGTTTATCTACTTCACCTAAAACAAATGTTGTCATCCTGTTTGACCTCACCTGACCTCTGAATCTGACCTCTCTTGTATCCTCCCCCACACCTGTGAGAGTCGATACACAGGTGTAAAACTCCTAGATAGTCTACCACAGGGGAGGTAGGAATGTCAGTATTCATCTACCAGTTTCAAGTCTTATCTTTTGGCTAATTTTTACACGGCAGAAAAAAACTAATTTTTGATGTTAAATACATCATTATTTCGTTCTAATTGTCTTAAAACAATTTCAACAAACACAAACACAAATATACTTTGTAACAATTCATTACACTGCCAAGGTACAGAGAAGTTGAAATATTTCCAAATGAAATATTCCATCTTAATTTAAGTAACACATCGTCATGGAAACAGACTGACAGATAATGTCCTATCAAATGATAGAATTATTCAAATTATTTGTGCAAAGATGGCAGCGACATTGACAATGACATGACCTTGACGTGTTCTTACTATGATGGAGACGTACTTGATACAGTCATTAATCACAAGTTTTATGCTAATTATTTCTGCTAATTAAAATAATTCTGATCCTGTGTAACCCATACTTTTATATGAAATAAAATAATAAAAATCCACATTTATCATATTCAGGTATAAATGAATTATTGGATATTTCATGTGTACACATGTAGTTATCACGATCACTGGAAAGATAAAATCACTCTTTTAAACATTTGGCTGAGGGTATCAAAACCATTAAAATCTTAGATTAATTGGAAATAAAAAGTTTAAATGTCCTTGTACTGGCCAGAGAAAAAAAAATGGTGTTGTAAGTTTGCTTCAGGAGGCAAAAACCAACATTTGGTAATGGCATCTTAGAATACAGATGTCGACATGGCGTCACTCTCCAAATGAAACATGCACTCGCTTGACTCAGGAGCATGGTAATTAATCGTAGGCAGTTTAAAACCACAGTTAGACACAACTGATATCATCGTGTCACAGTTCAGGAGAATCACGCAATTCTGTCAGATAATATGCCGATTTACAGATTATATCAGCAAATCGTTTTTGTACTGCTGACCTTAATTGGCCGTAACTATTTTGTGTATCGCCACTGGGTGAATTAGCTCACACAATCATTCCTTAGACTTGAACAGGCTTAGCAGTAAAAGGGAAATTTTGTAAACAAAAAGTAATTCGACCAAACAAGGCACCTGGTGCCAGATATCTTGAGGACTGGTTCGAAGGGATAGTTTACTTGTCAGTCTCAATCAGGACGTCAGGGCGTTGTTTACATATATACATAATTACTATGACGAAAAAATAAAACATTTCACTAAACCCAATGATGAACAAAGATTAAAGTAAAAAATACATATATATGGAATTAAAATTTTTACAGGTTTTCTTTTTTTGCTAAGAAAAAAACAAAAAAATATCTTCCTTCGTCATTTTTTTTATGTTATAGAAACGTTTTAAGAACATATTAGGAAACCTGGCACAACTTTTTGTAACTTAGGAAATGGCAGGTAGATATTCTCATTTTCATGTCCAAATGTATATTTTGCACAATAATCAATATGGCCCTACTTCAATACCACCAAAAAGACATCAAGACCAAATCATTTGTTCAGGTATCCCATACAATTTACCATGGCAATTTCATTACAGAAGGCCATGTACAACAACAGCAAATTGTAATACTGAAACAAATGGTTTGCTCATGTTGCCAATGTGACGAAATTTGAGAACCAGACAATTTGGCGAATTCGCAATTTGCATGGATCCTAATATACAAGGTAAACCCATGCCCCAAGCATGAAATACAAGTGACAAGTAATGTAGAAAATAGACATCGGATGAAGTTTTCTTTGATGTAGGTCAAAGGTCAAAATGTAGGTCAGATTGACACATCGCCTCATGCAGGTGATTTCATATCCCAAGTATGGAGTTCCATTTACTAGTAGTGCAGGAGATAAGAGCAAGGACAAATATTTTCTTTAATGTAGGTCAAAGGTCAAAATGTTGGTCAGAGTAACCTACTTTTGGTTAAATACACACTGATTCACCTAAGTGAACCCATGACCCTAGTATGAAGTTCCTGTGACAAGTATTGTAGGAGACAGAGACTGCGAACCAGATAATGTGCAGAAAGATGGAAGGACGGACAGATGAGGACAGCCGGACACAGAGCAAAACTATAGTCCCCAAGATTCTCGGTGGGGGACTCACAGGACATCGAGCTGGACACAGAGCAAAACTATAATCCCCAAGGTTCTCGGTGGGGGACTCACAGGACATCGAGCTGGACACAGAGTAAAACTATAATCCCCAAGGTTCTCGGTGGGGGACTCACAGGACATCGAGCTGGACACAGAGTAAAACTATAATCCCCAAGGTTCTCGGTGGGGGACTCACAGGACATCGAGCTGGACACAGAGCAAAACTATAATCCCCAAGGTTCTTGGTGGGGGTCACAGGACATGCAGCCAGACACAGTGCAAACCTTAAGTCCCCAAGGTTCTCGGTGGGGGACTCATAAGATTAAAGAGTTGATCATTACATAATTTACATATTGTAATTATTTCAATACCCATAAATCACTATTATGAATGGTGCATTTCATAAATGCATAAATCAAATGTCTCATTTATAATCCGTGAACATATAAATATATAAGTACATGTTCAAAAATAAAAATTACAAATATATTTTTATTTAGGTTATTTATTATATTTGGACATTTATTGGGTTTAATGATTCAGCTTAATTTCCTGTTAATTGATAGCTTTAAGCTTCATTACTAATATATGGCCTGGAGATTAAAAATATCCCTCATCCACCTCTTAAAACTGCTGACAATTTCACCTTACCAGTGGGACCCAGTTTATTTCCATTTCTGCTAATAAGCTCCCTACTCTCAGTATTGCTGGTATCATCATTTAAGCAAACAAACACAGCGAGAATCGCCTGTTTAAAAAATACTAGTGGCAAATTTATAGTTTTTATGCCCTACAGATGATGACAAATGTGTCACAGAACTTGGTAGAAAATATAACCTCCAATAATGGCCAAATTTGCTCCTTGGGGCAGGAAGAAGGAAATTAAAAACATGGCTATTTACAGCCTACCTGAGGAACACAGACATTGTTTTATAATAAAGGATCCTTAGAATTGTTCCTACTTAAAAACACCTGTCTCTACTTATCAAACTCACAGCATCAAGAACAATAAAGGAAAACAATGGATAAAAAGATATATTTCATGAAGGATTGAATGGCATTGAAAATTGATGTACTATAAGTACTTGAGCTTTAGTTTAACATATTTGCTGATCGAAGACATTGCTTCTGTTTCAACAAGAGAACTTAATCATGGCAACCAGGTCACTATAGCCATCTAATAAGCATTGACCATACAGGAGGCCGAGATTTCTTTTCTGAAGTAAGGAGTTACAAAATGTATGAAGACAATTACTGAGGTATTGTACTTGTGATTAGGTTGAACAGGATAATTGGTTTACTACTCCCAACTAGGTATAAAGTAATCAGTAATAGTACAGGTGTTAATGATTTCTCGTTAGAGCAAGGTAACACAGTGTCAAGCTTGATGCAGATGACGTTATTAATGGATGCCGTTTCCATCTAACCAAACCTGTCAATCAATGTGTAATGAAATATACATGCTGTATTACTCACAACTGGTGAGACAAACAAAACCAGTCCTTCATCAGACCCTACCTGTAGGATTCTACCTGTGTATCAATTACTTGCAATCTATGTCACTGGCCTTCGGTCCAGGTAACAAAATACCTCAAATTCCTAAAACAACTTCATCATTTTTTTTATTTCAATGATGGAGGAAACTAAAGTGTCACGTTATTTGTCCGAACCCTGTTCATTTCCCCCACACAGACAAACGCGGCGTTGTCATAAAGAATTTACCCAATAGTGCGTAAAATGCAGCCCCGATCATGACTGTTTGCCGACAATCAGCCATGTACATCTAATCGATATAAACTGTTTACTAATTCATACATACAATGGTTATCATATTTGATACTACATTGTTACATATTACATTATACTGCTGATTAGGAGTATATGATACATTACAGGGACCAAAACAAACGTTACTTATCAAACTCAAATTCACCAAAAACTGCTTTACTTTTTCAAGAAAGAAAATGCAAAAGACTGATATTTTACATCATAAAATACAAGTAAATGCATTTTGTATTTATGAAAAGTATCCTGGCCTGACAATTTGACCTAATGGCCATATTGGTTAGTAACCTGCATCCACAAAGTTGGAATAATGACACAAACAGGAAACAGAATCACAACATTCCAGTTATTCCAGAGAATGGAAAGGTATTTAAGTTATAGTTAGTTCTACTGAATCTCCACATCAATTAGAGTATAGAGGGTAGAAGTAGTATATGGCCATCTAACGCCAGACATAGGGTAGATGTAGTATGGCCATCTAATGCCAGACATCATTAAGAGTACCGTATTTAGGGTAGAAGTAGTATGGCCATCTAATGCCAGACATCAAGTTGAGTATGGAGGGGTGGATGTAGTATGGCCATCTAATGCCAGACATAGGGTAGATGTAGTATTGCCATCTAATGCCAGACATCAAGTTGAGTATGGAGGGGTGGATGTAGTATGGCCATCTAATGCCAGACATCAATTAGAGTATGGAGGGTAGATGTAGTATGGCCATCTAATGCCAGACATCAAGTTGAGTATATAGGGTAGATGTAGTATGGCCATCTAATGCCAGACATCATTAAGAGTACCGTATATAGGGTAGAAGTAGTATGGCCATCTAATGCCAGACATCAAGTTGAGTATGGAGGGTGGATGTAGTATGGCCATCTAATGCCAGACATCAAGTTGAGTATGGAGGGTAGATGTAGTATGGCCATCTAACGCCAGACATCAAGTAGAGTATGGAGGGGTGGATGTAGAAGAAGGAGGGTGGGAGGGTGTCAAAGAATGAGGATAATATCATTTTGAATTGATTTGATTTGAAACATATTACTAATTCACTCAATATCAATAAAATCTTTCAAAATAATTCAATGATGCTGTACTTGATATCCAAATCATTAAAATGGGCAAAGCACAATAAATACTACAGGAATATACTCAGTCCAGTAATACAACTGATAATACTACAATGAAGATCCAACCCAGAAAAGTCGGAGTGAATTAAAATTTGGCTTTGCTGATGGCAAATGGAGAGGAATTAAACATGGATTCTTTATTGAATTTAAAACAGATCTCCTTAACCAAATCCTTACGAATAGCTGACAATTACCAATACAACATTATTGCTGTTTACACCTAGCGGCAGTGTGCTGTTATTACCTTCAGCTTTTACAGTTTTTGAGAAACATTTTGACTAATTGCTCTGCCTGTTTACAGCCGACAGCCATAACATACTGATGGTTTGTTAGCGTGGACCCTAGGGTTCTGATTTCTCACACATATGTTAACGTTTCAAGCGATAATTAATTAGACAGGGAATCTCCTGACGATTCAGCGACAAAGCGCCAACGTAGAAATTCAAACTCCTCTTATGCTTGCCCATCAGGTTACAATATTGGAACAATGCAAACGCACAAAGTGCTAGACTGTACATGTTCAGGTTTCTGTTGGACTAGATCAATGCTTAAAACTCTGACAACAATTCTATTCTGGACAGTCATCTTCTCAAAACATTGATTTCTGTGCGGCCATGTTTAAAGTGGGCAGATATACAGATGCTTTTCCAATATGGCCGATACTCCAAGAAGGAGAGCAAAAAACAAAACCACTATTTGTACTTATGAGTTTGTCTATCAATATAACAAATATAAGATATTGCTTTTGTATTCGATTCTAAGATAATTTTAGATGATTATCATCATGGATGTGACTTATAATGAATAAAATATTTTATTTACAAAATTGCCTCGAACAATCCCTTGACAGATGAACCATATGCACGATCTGCACCAACATTCGTCAAGATTTGGAAATGCAAATCACCATATGTTAAAACTTGACAGTTGCTTCATTTGCATAACTTCATTTGTTTCAAACTACAAGTAAGAAGATGTGAAGGATATTTGTATTACGCTCTGCTACAAATGTCTGATATTCTATGCAGAAAGCTTCACTGCACATTGGCATCGCGTAAGGAAATCCTCATTGGCAGGCTAATCACTCTCGGCCATCTTGACTAAATTACCATAATGTTTTCGAACAAATTACTTGGAGATATCACTATCAATACCGTCATCTAATATCTTTATGTGTTTTTTCTCCCGTTTGAACATGCCTCGAGTTGCAGTGCCATGCAAATGCCGCATTCATTATGGATACGCCACACATTTCACTGTACGATACTCCTGTTAGGGAACTATGGGTAATCTAAACAGTTAGTCTGTCAATTACTGTCAATCAGCACATCAGATACCAGGTCAAGATACACTTTGTTGTCATCTTTACAACAAATCTTAATTTCTTTTTAATCCTTGGATATTTTCTGTTCTTATTCCCTCCTTGGGTGTTTAGAATAATGCCCAGCTATATAAGGTCCTGTTGTAATCTGGGTTGTGTGGGTCCCTACATTTATTCAAAACTGGGGTTGAATTTTTTACAGAGTTTCCGAAGTATCCTAGAATGATAAAATTGAGGATCGATTCATAATTCAGCTTATGAAACAGCTAGTACTAGTGTAGTGCTGAAGTATTTTGATTGACCAGAGTTGGGGACAGTTTTCGTCAGAAGGGGATACTATCCTGAATTATGCTTGGCTATATAGGATCCAGTTGATGAGCAACTCGGATCGGTCACTTCATAGAGTATATAGTGTTGGGGCTATAATCCTTCTTCATAATAATGTTTTCAAAATCTCAGGAAACACAGTAAAGCAACCAGGAATTAAATCACGCTCTCAGAGTGACAGTAAAATCTGTTTAAATGTGTTTTTTTTGTTTAAGATATTTCTTTACAGTGAGAACGTGTTGTTCATAGATTTAATATAAACGACAGCATCAGGGCTCGTTATGATAGGGAGAAAGCTGTTAATTAGTTCTACCGATGCTATTTTAGTATTCAGGACCTATTTAATGAAGACAAGCCCGTAAAAGGAAGGAGGTTTTGCCAGTTTAATTTCTAGTTGTTTTTTTTTCAATCCTAAACAAATGAAAGCTACTTTTCTGAATAGAAATGTCGTAGGAAATCTTTCTAAGGGAATCAGTGATGTGGAGACCTACAGAATCAATGAAGGATCTCTGTACAAATGTATGTGATTTAGAATGTAAGAGGATGGATTTCTAAGTTATTTCGACGTCACCTTATATGATTCAGTTTTTGGAAAACTGTGATTTCATCTCCTCATTGGTTTGTAAGACCATGTTAATCTGGCCAGTAAGATTTGTCATTTAAAATATATAAAACATATTAATCTGGAGTCCCTCAGGGTCATTCTCATTCATACAACATTGAAGCTATTCATTATAATAGTATGGCTTGCAAAATTTTTCATGTTGATTTTCAGAACATAGATTCAGAATTTTTCACTGTCTCTTTCTATACGTTCAGACTTGCATCAGCTAACTAGTTGTAGAGTTCTCGCACTGCTTATCTAACATTATCTATCACTGACCTGTAATGTTAAAAATATTGTCATTGTCCTACCATCCTACCATCCCGTATTTATCTAATGAGGTCAGTTCGTCAATTGAGAACCAGGTATTGGAACCACGTTCCATATACCAACAAATATATACATAAAACACAATTGAGAACCAGGTATTAGAACCACGTTCCATATACCAACAAATATATACATAAACACTCTAAGTTAACTTATACTAGTAACACGAGCCTGATCTCAGCAGCCACATAACGTTCGATTGTGGTTTATTGAAAAGTGTTCAATTGTTTGGCTTTTTCTGAATTTCTTTGGATTTGGATTGTAATTGACTTGAAAAGAAGCACGATATATTTATATTAATTTATTTAAGCATTTCTAACATTTTCCTAACAATTTAAATAAGGTGCTGATATCAGACTTATGACCGATTTACCAGAGGTATGGATGTCCAAAGTAAAATATCTTTGATAATCAACTTACAGAAATCATACTTAATTCCATAGAGTTTTAATGAGTTGGATTTCTTTCTTTCAAATTTGAATTAATATTAACAACATTTTGATGATTGTTGTTAGTTTTTTACAAACTGAGGAAGACTCTGCTTTGGACATTCAACACCTTACATGTCTTATGTAACGTTCGATGAAAGTGAAATGATACGTACCTCTTTCTGCCGAAAATGAGAGAGTCACAAGGCAGGAAATGACTCCAAGTACACTGCTGATTCTCATGTTGACAGCTCTACAGCTGTGTCTTTGTTTTTACCTGAAATTGGACGACAAAATACAACAACATACAACTTTACCGATTACGCTGTACCATCATCCCTCCACCAATCCATTAGTAGTAATCCAAAAGGATTAGTAATCCAGAGCTTCTAATCCAATATGTCTGTTCATATCACGACACATTTTCAGCAGGGTTAATATTGTTAGTATTTGGAGTTAATATCTGTATCCGTTAGAATTCCACACAATCATGTATCCTTCCTCTCCATACACCCATGTACGACCCCTTTATTTCCCGACTAATTGTCTATACAGGTGATCAGGTTTTTACCTGTATTATCAGTCACTTTTCACTTTAATCAGGATAAACTTACCATACACTTCGAACTTCAACATTTAATTCCAGAAGGAACAAATTTGTTCCCCAAAAGGAATCCTCTGTATCAATCCACACAGATAATGATCTAATCCATTAGGTTTTTTCCCCTGGGTTTACATTAAAAATCTTATTACCTCTGATGAAACTCGAAAAAAATCACAGTACAGGCAAATAGAGTAAAATGTGTGCCCCAGCAATGTACGACATTACGTTCCAGCTTTGTCAGGCTACATGAGGGATACAATTAGTACCTGCGTTTGTTTTGAAACCCAATTGAGCAATTGAATATCATATGGGCACCTTCAGACACACAAACTTATTGACTAATCCCCACTAATTCTCTTCAGGTTAATTGTAGCTTGGTCCTGTAAATTGATAAAAATCACTTCTGAAATTTCACTCCTGAGTAAGAAAAAATTCCCACAGAAAAACCATACGAGACCTTGGCCCTTTACTTCAGCATGTGTTAACCTCACTGGATGATTGGCCGCGTGAAAAAATGAGCCTCATTTGTCATCTCAAACAGAATGTTTCCAAGTGTTAAAACAAATATTTTCCAAGTCTCAAATCAGACTTCTATATTTGCAAAGGTGACACCAGATGTATATATTTCGTGTATATACCACTCAGCATCCGTACCAATAAGCAATGACGCTTAGACGCTCTCTGCTGCCAAGCAAAGGCAAAAGTCAGCAAGACGCCTTCCAAGCCTCAGAATGAGCCAAACACGGATCTAACTATGACTGGAACAGGAATGCCCAATAGGGACGGATTCAGATGTGACTCTAATGTGTTGAAGGGTAGCATAATGCCAAGATCATGCATCGAAGTGTTAGTAAACAGTTCAACTTGATCTAGCACGTTCACCCAACACAAGCAAATATCCACTCACAATGATTGCAAGTTAATTGGGTTTAACTAAGAATATCCCACAAGAGAAATTGGCATTTCCAGATTAATTTTGCAAATAATAATAATTCCTTTCAATGAAACCTAAATCTTAATTTTCATTATCCAGCTGATATTTTCCCTAGTAACAGGTGAACTATCTAGGAGAGTATGGTTCAATACTATCCATGCAAATTTTATGAGCTAACTTATCATGCATTAATAAATTAGACTCGGCAGACATTTTCCATGTCAGGTTAAAGAAAATAAATGTGTTTTTGTATAATGTTGGGTTGTATTGATTTGACTTTCAATGGCAAATAAACTACAGTTGTGCTCCCATCAAGATGAAACAACTTAAGAGTCAATTTCTTCAGGTAAGAATCAAACGATCAAAGGTAAGCCTCAAAACTGTAAGTTAGCTGATTAATTCCAACACAGGTAAAGGCTAAAAGTTTATATATAGCTTGACAGGTGAGAAATATTACTGTCCTTAACAATGACCTGTACTGTGAGTAAAAAGAATCTAATAAATGTTAGTATGTTAAATACTAATTGATCAGGGTGGATAAGCTTAGTGTGTGTATAGTACAAATCTGTATCATTATTAGTTGTATATTATAAAATATACTAGTTATACAATACAATGATGTATTAGTCTAACTTACATTATCAGTATATCTAGCAATATACAGCTTTTAATTGTGGATAGTATATCAGAAAATCAACACAATTTAAGAAAGAACACATGCCTGATTGATAGACATTTCTATGGAATAAAATTTCACAAAATTTATATTTGCTGACATTTCAAACATGTATATATTGAATATACAGTATATATATAAGAACCTAATTTTGATTGATAAATCAATAGAATAACAAAAAATAAAAATAAAAAAATAAAATGAAAAATTTACCAAAATTGATTGTCTATACAGATATATTGAATATAAAATGGAAAAGTTCTGGAAAAGGTTATAGGTCAAAGCAGATTAATTCTTACAAATGGCTCATATATATATATATATTCATGACTGTTCATGAATGATTAACAAAATCAACTCTACAGTCCCAAAATGTCAGATTTCCAAATGTCAAAGACGGAAGATTATATCAGGAAAAGAAAAGTGTAGACATGTAATTTATGTACATACATGTATAAGTTTGACAGTGGTGCATAAGGAGCCCATGTAGAGGCCTTACTACACCGACTTTGCCATGAGTAGAGTTTTAGAGGACTATATAGGTAATGTATTGTTAGTTCAGTACCAAACATGATAATGCACAGGGCATCGAGTGCTAATATCTAGAGCACACCTTTAATCTAATCTGTTATGGGGGTCAGTTAAAAATCTGACCTGTCCCCACAGGTATAATATATATTTACCTGTATTTCTACCTGAGAGATTTACCTACCCTATAGATAAACAATGATAAAAACAAAGAGGTGCAATCCTCTCTAAACTACACACAGGTATAATACCACACCTGGACGATCTACATGTATGGTCACCAGTTATATACCACACCAACACTCACACAACTTTGAAGCCTTGTATACACATCCTTAAATTGTAAATAAATCCCAACAGTTTTCTTCACATTAACACTGGTCCGAAATTATCTGATTAAAATCCAAAATTATTTCTCTTGGTTAGGTCACAAACTGAAGTGTACATGTAGCACCAGTTTGGTGTCCCTAAACTCACAGGTGTCCAATACTCTAGTCGATGACACATACAGTAAATGTATACACTCATTCACTTAGCCCGAGTTTTCCCATTATACACCAGTCTGAATGCCCAGGGGACACAAGCTTTTGAACAGTGTTGGTTCTTTTTATCACTCCCAGCCAATCAAAGACGTCCTTACAAGTGACACTGGCCATGTCAACAGCAATGGCTAAGGGGGAACAACCCAGGCAGCACAAACTACAGGTGTGTTGTAGTCGGCTTACCTGTATAGGTCAAAGTTCATTAAT
The DNA here is from genome assembly GCF_902652985.1 of Pecten maximus. NCBI lineage: Eukaryota > Metazoa > Mollusca > Bivalvia > Pectinida > Pectinidae > Pecten > Pecten maximus. The sequence continues at coordinate 19,149,207 of NC_047018.1, forward strand.
TTCTAGCATAGTAGGTGTAGGAAGGATGAATGGACATGGAATTAGGTCATACACTGAGACCATTCTTAATAGCCGAGTATTTTCACACATCACCTCAAGATCAATGTATTACAAACACTCATTAAGACAAGATTTTTCATTTGTACTACCTGGCCAGGTGAGCTTTAAAGTCTCATTAGTGGTTTAAAAATAGAATGGTGCCAGCTCTGGTCTATACTGGTCAACAGCCTAAGGTCGAGATTGAACAAACAAGCAGTTTATTTATTTATGGTAGGGTTGAAACATGTAACAAAATGTACATATATACAACTTAGGACCATGCAGCTGGGATATGTTTTTGTTTTCTTCTGTTAATTTACACCAGAGCCAAAACTTGCAACGGATCTGTGAATTAATGCTGCATGGAACAAAAATTCCCATTCAGCCTTAATGAATGAACTGTATACATGCTATTCCAACATGAAAATGCTAAATCATGTTGGGACACCGTCCAACGAATTGTTTTTATTACCAGCCAAAAGTACATGTCTGTATAAACGCCACGTGCTCTACGTAGCTTAAAGCCTTGTTAGCTTTGAGAAAACAAAACTTACAAAAACATTTGTTTTCTGACTCATTTGTAAATTGTTTTATCCTATTTTGTGTTTGTTGTTGTTAGATGATATATTATATAATTCATTTTGTTAACTTTCAGTCTGATTCAATTACTATAATATCAATTTTGGGCCAACTTTATTAAACATTTGGTCCTGAATAACAACAATGGTATACATTTCTTGTCCTCAATAAAAAAAGAACAATGCTACTTTATTATAAAACAGGTTGTTGGACAAAAATCTCCTGTTCCAAAGCAGAAAATCTAATTATTTGTTTTTATGCGTCTGCTTCAATAATCAATATGTGAAAGAGAATTTGAAGCACTTTTTACAAATTGATTTTGGCAGACAAAAATAGAGTGTCTGTTCAAATAAAAGTTTAAAAGGTGTTTGAAATAAACTGATTTCACCCCTGTATAGGTGCAGCAACTCTTTTGTTTTTTATGAATTTAAGAGGCAGTTCAAGATACAATTGTATACATGCAGTTTTAATGTTTAAATATATATGTATATATATACACACCTCTACCTATCTACAAAGGCCACATCCATCAAAAATCAGACAAAACTAATACTATATAACCATTCCAAAATACTACACTAGATTTTCTAACAAATACACATCTGTCTTGAGGGACCCAATCTGATGTATGGGATATGAGATTTAATTTCTGTTCTCTATAATTGTGGAATATCATATAAAATCATCATCTCGATAAGCGATTCATATATCATAGCAAACAAATTTGACCAATAAACTTGTATACGTGACAAGTTTTCTGTAATTCATGGCAAAATAAACAAGATTCTACAGCAGCTTTGAAGTTGATTGAGGTCATTTCAGCAGATACTATGCTGATACCACAAATATCAGAATAGGCTAGGTTTATTCATGTCAATATATTTTTAGTCCTTCATTTCAGCATACTATCTGCTTAATGCTGTGTATCAGGTTCTAGTTGACCCCCCAGACCTTGAATGTAGGTCAAGGTCTTTCATTTGAATAAACTTGGTAGCCTTTTATCCTAGTATGCTATAGGGCCCAATATTAGGTCTCTGGGCCACATGGTTATAGTGAAGAAGTTGTTCAAAAGTGTTCCCTCTTGATGATGAAAGCTGTACCACAAAAAAAAACTTGTCTTTTTACAAACTTCTCTTTTAAAATCATAAAAAGCACACTGAACCAATCCACAAATACTAAATTTTTGTAGGATTTCTGCAAAAAAAACATCTGTGGTGTAGAAACTGTTGAAGTAATTCTGACCTAATGACAGGATCTATACTGTTCTGACATTGGCCCCTCCTGACAGGTTCTACTGTTCTTACAATGACCCCTTCTGACAGGTTCTACTGTTCTTACAATGACCCCTCCTGACAGGTTCCACTGTTCTGACAATGACCCCTCCTGACAGGTTCCACTGTTTTGACAATGACCCCTCCTGACAGGTTCCACTGTTCTGACAATGACCCCTCCTGACAGGTTCTACTGATCTGTCAATGACCCCTCCTGACAGGTTCCACTGTTGTGACAATGACCCCTCCTGACAGGTTTTATTTTACTGACAATGACCCCTTCTTGACAGTTTCTACTGTTCTGACAATGACCCCTCATGACAGGTTCTACTGTTCTTATAATGACCCCTCCTGACAGGTTCCACTGTTCTGACAATGACCCCTCCTGACAGGTTCCACTGTTTTGACAATGACCCCTCCTGACAGGTTCCACTGTTCTGACAATGACCCCTCCTGACAGTTTCTACTGTTCTGACAATGACCCCTCCTGACAGGTTCCACTGTTCTGACAATGACCCCTCCTGACAGTTTCTACTGATCTGTCAATGACCCCTCCTGACAGGTTCCACTGTTCTTACAATGACCCCTCCTGACAGGTTCCACTGTTCTGACAATGACCCCTTCTAATAGGTTCCACTGTTCTGACAATGACCCCTCCTGGCAGGTTTCATTGTTCTTACAATGATCTCTCCTGACAGGTTGTACTCTTCTGACAATGACCCCTCCTGACAGGTTCTACTGATCTGACAATGACCCCTCATGACAGGTTATATTGTTCTTACAATGACCCCTCCTGACAGGTTCCACTGTTCTGACAATGACCCCTCCTGACAGGTTCCACTGTTCTGACATTGACCCTTTCTGACAGGTTCCACTGATCTGGCAATGTTTTTTTTTTCAGATTATTCGATTTAAGTGACAACAGTATTTGGTAACAAGTTTACTTCTAGGTTGACAATCGAAAGTAGATACATGCCACCTGTATGATATAATCTGTTTCACACATTTTTCCTGTCCTGTATAGTACAACCTTACTGGACAGATCTGTATACATTAAAAACCTGCATTTATATAACAATTATTTATCAATTTACTGCGTATTAATCAGCTTTATAAATTATTTATACACCTAACTACCTTATAATGCATAATCGTATCCCATCATTGCCTAGCAACATCAAATTAAATTGCTATCATAGAACGGATCATAAAGCTATATGATAAACAATACAAAAGGTCACATGATCTGCGTGATGAGGAATTTGACTGTTACATTACAACATTTGCTATGATGTTAAAACAGGCGACAAGATTACTCTGTTAATGGACCTATGCATTTTTTGTCAATTTTTTTTCCACATGATGTTAAGGGTCAAACGATCATTATTGTATTGCATGGGGGAAAAAGAGAGAAGGATTTTGTATTTAAGAATTTAAATGTAAAGAAAATATGATAATGGGAATATCAATAACACAGTATTTTGAACTTTTGCCCCCTAATTTCTCTACTCAAAAAAATGTCTGATGACTAACAACTCTTTAAACAGGTTCATTTCATAATCGCTCAATTTAAAATAAAAAAAAAATCCTATACAGGTATATTATTGTGACGATATACACAGACTTTAAATAATTATGGATAACCATTGGACAAGATATAATGTCCCACCCAGTCCAAACAATGGCAATGTAGTATATATTTGACAATAAAATTGGATAGATTATATTCCTAATTTAGCCAATACACATAATTGAATATATATATCATTTTGTGTCATTTCTGAATTGCATGGAATTTGAATATGTTATTCTCCAATAGATTTAAATATTTTTTGACAATCTATGACAAATACATTTTCTTTATCAGAATATATATCTGAGAAAAAAAATGTGAAAACTATTGTGTTTAGGTTGCAATTCAGATATAATTGTGGCCAGTTACGTCAATGTTAGTACGACCGCTGTCTGAGGGCTGTTACAACATATCAATATTGACATTCATACTCAGCTATTATCCCTGAGGTTCCTTGACCCCTAGGGGGTCACACAATAACCCTAATTATAGGTAAGGTGTACCCTTACAGTCCTCTTTGTATTGTCTGAGCACCAAGCCAACAAGGTGTGTCATAGTCCAACAGGAGTTACTTCCCTTGTGATTGTTGTATAGAGTCTGCCTCCGATGAGAACAAAGCTGTCATGTAACCCACGGGGATTGTATGTCCTTCTTATACAAGAAAATAGAAATCCATTTCTGAGAGAAGAACCTGACAGACAAGTTGTTGTATCGGGTACAAGGTTTTCTACCCTCACGTTTATAACCCTGTTAGTGAAGTACAGGCAGACTAAACAATAGGATACATACTCTTCATTGTTAGAGATGGCATGTTTTTTTTAATTATCCGTATGTAGATTTTTAACATTATCATTTCTACAGCTGTACCAGATCTACTGGTCAGTAAAGTTGAGTGGAGAGATGATGTACAGTGTTTTAATGGAAATGAACAGACTAATAAGCATTACTATAAAATATGTAGAGAAACTATTGATAATGTGTTCATTACTTCAACATCTGAGACAACATTATATAAAACCGAGAAGAAGAAATCACACAGGTATTATGTCTAAATGAGTTTGACATGGAAAATGTGATTTCTTTTTTACTATTCCTGTGTATAACCAAATATATACGTAGATATATAACCAAATATATGTAGATCCAGGATTTTGGGAATTGGGTTGGGTTGGGTCAATTTTTGTTTTGTTTTATGGAAAGAACTTTTGTGTAAAGGGTGTTCTGAGGAAATTTTTAGTTTTAATTCTTGCAAAAACGGTCACTTGGGAAATTTAAGAGCGGATGCCCGCTGAATGCTCCCTTGTCCCCTCCTGGATCCGTCAAATATATATTTTAATTTCAATAAATTTGATTCTATATATTCAACACATATCTTTTTACAATGAGGTAATTATGGTTTGCAAAGTAACATTTGTAATAATCAATTTCCTAAAGTGCTATTGTGACCTGAACATCAGAATGAGGCTCCGAGTCGTAACACTTACCATGCCACCTGGTGGAGATTCTGTTGAGACACAGAAATGTTTAATCCAATTAATCCATCGTTACATGACTCAACGAATGTATCTGAAAAATACAAACAATACGAAAATATCAATATACAGTAACAATCACAGAATAAGTAATGTCAGTTCAGGATCAGATAGCCAGCATGTCCTGTTCAGGAACTAAAGGTACATCTTAATAAAAAGGAACAATATTAAATATTACATATTACAATGTACAAAAGCTATATGAAACATTGAATAGTGTCGATTGTGTTACTGTATCTTTCCCTCAATAAGCCTTGGGGAGGGGGAGGGGGTGGCGGTGGAGGGGTTGGGAGGGAGGAGAGGTTGGACTGGGGATGGAGGGGAGGGGGAGGCACTATGTACAGTCTGGGTAAATGACCTTCTGTCCATGTAACTGTCAGTGTCTGGAGTATAACAGTTTACAGCAACTGTTTTGAAAAATCGGTCTGGAGTTTTTTGGTGTGAAAACATATAACTGTGTTATATATCTCTAAGTTATGTCTCCAAAACATGCATAAAAAGTCAGAAACATGATCTCGTGGACCACCCTTACTGACACGAAGGATTCTATCTGTAAAATACATACATTTGAAAGAGGAAAACCAACACAAATCAGCTTTTAACAGATTGGAAATCAACATTTCTGACAGCTTTAATTTGTGACCCTCCTGTATTAGCAAGTTATATCACTAATGGTTCCAAATTTTAACTAGTTTATGATGAGAAGGAACTGACCCTGGAACTGTTTTAATTTTTGTTTTCAAAGATTATGTTTATGGGCAAAGCATGTGTAATCTGGTTAGGACAAGTTAGAAATATTGGCCCAACATATGGGGCCCAGAGGACAGAGAATGCCCTGTGTAACATGTCAGAGAGGGGGATGGGGGGGGGGGGGGGGGGGGGGGGGATCCCTCTCAAGGCGCGACAGACCCCATATATAATATATACAAACCTGTTTTGTTGACAGCAAGATTATACAGTAAATCTTTCAAATAAACAAAAAACTTCTATATTCAAAATGACAGCTGAACCCATTTTGAGTACAAGTTTTTATAAATATATACTTAGACGTGCATAAAATTTCACTCTCCAAGCACTGAGGTTGAAAATTCATGCAACTTTTGATGTTGTATATTAGACAGAAGATATTCAACTTCATTTGCTGATGAGTATAAGACACATGACATGTTATATCTAATATTGGTTATCAATTCCACTATAGGATATTGATCTGTGTTATCTTTTTAATCTGTTTTTATTTCCAATTTTGTATGCTACAAGAACTCTCTCAAATCAAACAAATTCTACTTGAAGGAACTGTATAGTATATCATAACAAAATGGATTTCATCATACACAGCACATGTACACCCATATAACTATGTACAGCAGATACATGGTTGTCTTCATTGATCTGCTAGGCAGAGAGACTGTACCATTGATTTTTCACTATCCACAGATGAAGGGTGTTCCAGAAAAAACTGGCCCCAAAACAAGGCATGACTCACCCAGTTCTGACCAGTGTATATAAACAATACTTCTGTCTGGTCCTAATTATCCTAACCCAAATATGTGTCGATAAGATCTCGGCTCATAGACTGTAAATTTTGATTGGCTAAGCTTTTATAAGTAATGTCTAAAACAAAGAAAATAGACATGTTCATCCTTCACTGGGGCGTTTAAAACTATAAAAATCAAACATGAGAAAAATAAAATGTGACGTGACTTCTACATATGGGAGTATATACATATTTCCATCATTTGGTGAATAGAGCGATTGTTTTAGTGCGTACCTGACAAACTTCAGGTAAGCTACATAGATAGGCTGATTCTCTCAACATACCTGTGTATGTACACAGTACAGATAGGTCAAAAACACGTATCACTGACCTTTCACCTTACAATGACCTTCTGGTGTCAACTCCTGTCTGTTAAATTTCAAATGATCTAATCACACAAAAATTTTAATTTTTAAATTTTATCATAGGTATAAGAACCTGTTTTTGTAATTAATATTGTATGCTAATTAATATTGTATGCTAATTAATGTGTACCACAAGCATGTCTCGATGTTCAAACTGAGCTTTACTGTCATCCAATAAACCTTCATCTCTCAATGAATTGTTCTTTATCAGTTAAATTACACTGGGTTGAAAAAAGAACAGGGTTAGAATAAATTGTATCATTATTTTATATTGTGCAAAAATTGTATAAGTCAGTGACAGTAAAACATTTTTGTGACCACGACCACGTATCGGCCAAACATGACTCAAGTGGGACGTGTTCTCTTAACACTAATGGCCTACCTGTTCATTTCCTGTGTTACCTGAATGAATGCGTGATTATAATCACCGATTCCTGTTACACAGAAACTCGGAAATGAGATACGGTCATGAATGTGATGGAGAGACAGACATATTATGTGTGTAGATGACTCGGTGATAGTTACGGTGGAAGGCATTATAGACAGGCACGCCAATAAAAATTATTTTGATAGTTCAGTGTTTCTTTCTGCGTAATATATTCGCCAATTAATCCTAAACTTTGATATTATGTTATGCTCCATCCATTAACATCACACAATTAACCAACTCTGTTATGATGTAATGCACATGGTCTACTGAATGATTTCTGCTTGAATGGTTCTTGAATTAAAAGCTTTGTTAAATTTCAAACATCATAGAAAATGTCATTTCTCACATTTCAAATTTCAGCGGAAATGCATTTTTTTTATTTCCTTTTCGTCAAAAAGAAGTCAATTTAAGAAAACCACAATATCCCTTTCATCCTTTGAAAAAAACTTATTAAAGTATGATTTTAAAATCTTTTTAATACACATGAGTTTGAACTAATAGTCAGACAATCCTCACTGTGCCTCACACTTAAGAGGTTGTACAATCTAAAGAGCTGCCCTTGTGTTTACCGTAGTGGACTTACTCTCATCACAGTTTATACAGAGACGGGCTTAAATTCAAATCAAACTTTATGTCTTTGAAGTTATTAAGAGATTGATGAAAATAAAACAACCAAAAAATAATATCAAATACTTATGTTTAAAAAACATAATCTAATCCACTCCAGAGTAGATCTGTGAGATGAAAGAGTGTATACAAATATACCATCATCAATATCGCCAACACCCGATAAAGTTATACACAAAATAATACGGGTATGTTATATATCACCCGATATGGCGCTATATAAACGCCAGTTTGTCTAATGACTCATCAATGAAAGTATTCTCACTTTGATGAGGACGGTCAAAGTTCATCGGTGGTGTACGTACACACAGACAGACTACCTGTGATTGTGTACCTGTGATGACAATAATGAGATACTACACTGATAGCATATCTACTTGTAACAAAGTTGTCGGATATACACCTTTGTAACTCTCCAATATACCCGCTGTGGACAGTGATTGTGATGTATCTGGGCGGAGATTTCACTCCAAACAAGGGGATAAGGTCATTGGCTAAACAAGTCACTTGACAGCCACAGGAGGTGTTCTCAGCCACAAAGACAGCGCCAATTCCCATCAAACCAAATCATTCTTCTAAGTACAGAAGTTATGCTTGTTCTAGAGCCTGTGGATCTATTCTCCTCAATCCCTGTCAAGATATTTTCTGACTCTCCAAAGAACTTTAGTTACACTTATTTCACTGGGTCAAATGTCCTCAAACTTTGTCCAACATTCTCAGTTTTATCAGAGTACAGTTTGTACACAGACTTCAGGTAAAAAGGTTAATTCCCTTCTAACTAAGGGATCAACTTTTATTCTGACAAAGTCAATCTTCGGGGATTATGCAGTCAAGTAAATTCCTTCCAATAAAACATACGTTGTGATTTTCCCACAGAGAAAAAATGTATTTGTCAGATATTTCTAGATATTTTGTGAACAATACTGATAACAGAGGATATGTTGTATATATATATATATCATTATAAGTAAACTGACTCTGTATCCTATGTCTGACACACAAGTCTCCACTGTACCCCTGAAAATTAACAGAAGACCACTGTGTACACACATTAAAACACATGTGTAACTATCGCTAGTTTTTAAAAAAAAAATCTTTTTGTAAACAATTTCAAACTTTTTCTATGTGTTCCATTTATTCAATACTGCAACACTATTCAAAGCATTTTTACTTATTAAAACTATCAATTTTATGCCATAGAAACATTGAAAACCTTTTTAATCAGAAAATATCATTTACAGATATACAAATGTTATAAAATTAAAAATGGTGATAAAATCTATAACAAACTTTAACATTACAAAGGTATCCTGAAATAAGAGAGTTAGGAATGTAATGGAATGATTGATTATTTTCCACCTCATGTGGACCAAGTCGGGATTGTATCACATTCCAATGTCAACATGTATAGAACTAGAGTTGAAATATTGATATTTAAATATCTGCAGCATGCGTCATAAAACTTGAGTGACCTTGCATAGTGCACACTTTTATATGCAAACGTGCAGTAAAAACATGTTAAGTTTTGTCGAAAAATATATACTTAATTTCCCCTTTAACCAAAACTGGCAATACTTAGCATTCTCAATCAACCACACACTTTGTCGACTTAAAAAAAAAAAAAATTTCAAACATTTGAATAATTCTGGTTCCAATATATCCAGCGGTGGAGATTTTAAAGTGAGTAAGCTGTAGATTTATTGTGGACTAAGGTCGTTGATAAGGACACACAATGGGTACTGAAGGACTGCAATGTACATATATACAGGGCCTAGGTTTATTGTGTGATTAATTGGTTATGTTGACTGATGTCTGCTCCCCAAACTATTGGAGAAATATTTTACCTTCGTGGAAATCCCCAGTCTTTTGTTGTATCCCTTTGTGACACTAGTCAAGGCTGTCACAGAACAGGACAGTTAGAGAAAAGTACTGGAGTTCCCTCCCCTACTACACTATGTCATTCTAATATCCGTATTATTACCTTTCTTAGACCTCTCTAACAGAACCTGTGTTAGTGGACCACCTACGTATAATTACCTGTGTTAGTGGACCACCTACGTATAATTACCTGTATTGAGAAACCATTTGAATTGTAAATTACTATTTATTTTTGGAAAGGGGGGGGGGGGGGGGGGGGGGGGGGGGGGGGGTCCTTTTTTTTACTTCATACTTTTGATAAAACTATATAAATTGCAAAAAAGAAAGAAATGACAATCTTAACAGTAATCAATTGTCAGAAAGGGTGTTTAGTGTTTGTGTCTCATGCTACTGAATCTGTATAAGCTGTGATATAAGTATCACTTGAACTGTCTGACATGACATTATAAATATCATTACAAGTTGTTTGTCAGATAATGTACTCTCTATCCTGTACTGGTCTTGTCAAACACAAGTGTGATACCACTCAGCAAAGTATTCATAGCTAAATCTTCACTATCATGTACTGGTCTTGTCAAACACAAGTGTGATACCACTCAGCAAAGTATTCATAGCTAAATCTTCACATTACACATATCTACACTATTTACATATATTGCTATAGGTATCACTTTTGAAAGAACCCTACCATTAGATTTGATCAACTGAAGCTACAAACTTTTAAATGGTCTTACTTCTTCAGTAAATACCTTGCATGTTCTGATCAAAAGACTTCCTCAGCAAAGATAGCACTTCAGACACAGGAAGAATGGCTCACTTGAATTTTTTAAAGCACAATTTCCTTCACCATAATTCTGAAGTATTCCAACACAAATTGTATTTTTACTAAAAGATAGAATTCTCTATTATCAGATAATACCTGGATTATTCGAGTTTTAAGAGTAAAGCTCATAGACTGTATCCAGGCTACATCAACAAACCAGTAATACAGCAAAATTTTACCAAAATTGAAAAAAAGAATTAAAATCTTAGAATAGAATCCCTTTACATCTCAACACATGCAGGAATAAATAAAGACAATGATAAACCAACACTTAATGAAAGTATCAATTTTATCTTATACATCTTTATATGTGTTCTTTTATTAATAAATCTTGCTCTACAAAAACCAAAGAGCAAGCAACAACATAAACAGATTTACCACTTACCAAACACTTAGGTATAACTAGCATCGTTTATATTTAAACTTCTTATCTGAATTAAATCTCTTTTTGACTTATAAAAATAAGTTTGATATCTATTAAGTTTGAACTTTTTATTCCATAATGAAAGGTTATATGACAATATTTCAAACAGAATTCTTATTCAGTCATATGCTTATTTCTCATTTCCTACAAAATCAAGTGTCTTCAGCTTGACACAACTGTGGACAAAGGGAGGGAACTCCCTTCTTCACTGGACAATCATTTAAATTGTATCATGTAGATTAGTGATATGTGATAGTGACTAAATGGTAATTGATGAACGATCTTTAGAAACAGGATGCATAAAAAATTCTAAACATTTTCCAACTCTATAATTGATAAATGTATATTACTATGTATGATTATCCAAACTGATTCTGTTTCACTAATGAAGATTAGTTTTCAATTGATGGTTTCCATAGAAACAAAAACTGATAATGGAAATCGGGTAGAAACTTGGTTACTATATTTCTCCTTCATCACACCTCTCTAAGTTTTTAATTTGAATCAAAAGAAAAGAACATTATTGTTTTTGACCTATTCTCTTAAAACTTCACAATATATGGTAACCGGTGTCCAGATCCTATAGCCAAAATAACCGGAGTCCAGACCCTGTATCCATGGTAACCTGTGTCCAGACCTTGTATCCATGGTAACATGTGTCCAGACCCTGTATCCATGGTAACCTGTGTCCAGACCCTGTATCCATGGTAACCTGTGTCCAGACCCTGTATCCATGGTAACCTGTGTCCAGACCCTGTATCCATAGTAACCTGTGTCCAGACCCTGTATCCATATAGTAACCTGTCTCCAGACTCTGTATCCATAGTAACCGATGTCCAGGCCTTGTATCTATGGTAACCTGTCTCCAGACTCTGTATCCATGGTAACCTGTGTCCAGACCCTGTATTCATGGTAACCTGTCTCCAGACTCTGTATCCACGGTAACCTGTGTCCAGATCTTGTATCCATGGTAACCTGTGTCCAGACCCTGTATCCATGGTAACCTATGTCCAGACCTTGTATCCATGGTAACCTGTGCCCAGACCTTGTATCCATGGTAACCTGTCTCCAGACTCTGTATCCATGGTAACCTATGTCCAGACCCTGTATCCTAACTTTGTTATCAGTTCATGGTGGAAGAGCTATGGAATGGCTGCAGAATTTATCTGATTGATGTAACTGGACTTTAGAAATATGTTACAATTAATTTACCGGGAGCTTTCATTTACTCAGGACCACCTGATGGACAAATCTATAAGGGGAACTGTAATCAGTCTTCTATAATAGCCGGGACATTTTATCCTAGGTAAAGACATACAGACATGTTAATAGACCCAGAGACATGACTCCAACCATACATATTTTCTGTACATCTTAATTTGCCGAGCCATGTATTGGTTGGTACTGTGTAGATGGTAGGTAAATTCTCTCCCTCAAACTCTCAATTCTGCCAGTCTGATTGATTTGTTATCAGTAATCGGGGAATGAAATGGTCGTTGTCTGCTGGGCGGTACATGCGTTCTACATCCTGTAGTCATTAGTGTGCGACCAATCAGGACACGTTTCTTGGCCAAGTCTTGATATGATTGCAAGGCATCAGAATCAATAACCAGAGTTAATCCCGGACTCTACAGATGCTGCCAAGTTTATCCCGGACATTGATAACATTCTACTTTCCGTGTACATCTTTGGGAATTTTTACCATTACAGGCGGGAGGGTGAAGACTTCTCTTTAGCTCGGCCAACCAAATCTTGTGACAAATTAAGCTTACACTGGCTTTACAGTGTCAAGAGTTTTTTGCACCATGATGCGTTTTTAAAGGCGTCTGCCACTGACATATGCCACACAGAGTATTCCATTGCTCTTACCGTAGGTTTTCAGAGATATAACCATCATCAAATTCGCCTCCCAGTCAGACCCAACCACACCATTAAAATTTCGGCCAGTCTCTGTCTCCTCCCAAAGAGATTACATATCAATTATCCTGTCGAGTTTAATGTATTTTCAATTTTTTTGAAATAATAAAAAAGATTTTTTTTTAACCAGATTGTTCTCATGCAGGCCCATGTCATACTTATAAAGACAATTTGTATGTGCTGGTACCCTGGCTTAGGTATGGATAACTATAGTAACATTTTCTCACTGTTATATCTCTGTTTAGCCGATAGTGGTAGGGTGTCTGTTAAATATATAGAGGTTACTAGTTCATGCCCCAGAGAGGACATGGTGTTCTCCTCCTTCCTGTTACATAATTGTATCAATGATGTCCTCCCATCTTGTCCTGTTGGTTAAATGTCCTAGCTGATGTTAATGTCTATTACAACACAACCTTTATATCTTAATATCTATATTGTCCTGTTCGTTAAATGTCCTTACTGACGTAATATCTATTACAACACAACCTTTATATCTTAATATCTATATTGTCCTGTTTGTTAAATGTCCTAACTGATGTGATGTCTATTACATCACAACCTTTATATCTTAATATCTATATTGTCCTGTTTGTTAAATGTCCTAACTGATGTGATGTCTATTACATCACAACCTTTATATCTTAATATCTATATTGTCCTGTTTGTTAAATGTCCTAACTGACGTAATATCTATTACAACACAACCTTTATATCTTAATATCTATATTGTCCTGTTCGTTAAATGCCCTTACTGACGTAATATCTATTACAACACAACATTTATATCTTAAAATTAATATCTATATTGTCCTGTTTGTTAAATGTCCTAACTGATGTTAATGTCTATTACATCACAACCTTTATATCTTAATATCTATATTGTCCTGTTTCTTAAATGTCCTAACTGATGATGTAATGTCTATTACAACACAACCTTTATATGTGATATCTATATTGTCCTGTTTGTTAAATGTCCTAACTGATGTGATGTCTATTACATCACAACACAACGTTAATCTTTATATCTTAATATCTATCTCTTCATCAATAAGTATTTACTAAAGAAGTGAATCACCTCTATCTTCCAGGATATTGACCTAATAATTAGTTCCGTGATTAATCTACAGCTCTTACATAATTGTATTATTCTAGTTGTTTCGAGTGTTTCTGCGGTATTCTGCGGTATGTATTGGTAATGAAAATATCTATATTCATAAAAAGTTAATGAGATAAATCATCATCTCTGTGGTGAATGTCATTGTGGATTGTGGACCTCATACCGAGGAACATTGCCAGCTGTAGAAGTTTAGCTTGGCCTGATGGAATTGGTTTATGGACCTGGTACAACGTTATGAGACAACACATTACTATTATAGCTTTGTAACAAATACCTCTTGTCATTAAATAACCAAGAAATGTCTTTCCACAAATTTGTAATCACCATCAAATTCTCAGGGAGGTGATACAATTGTAAATAAACTGGTATTGCAGCATTTTCAGATAATGTCTTCTTTTCCTCTTTCAAGTGTATGTTCTAATCATTTAATACTGCATAAAATGAACACAAAAAATATTAAGAAATATTAATGACACTGATATCTGTTCATAAACATCATGTTTGGGATATCTACCTCCCATCTGGATTCTATTAATGTGCAGCGTTTATCCTTATAAATGTCAACCGACTATACACCCAACATTATATCCCATAGACTCATTAATTCACACAAACATCAGTAATGTATTTCCACTGATAATTAGTGCTAAATATTCTTAAAATTGAATCCTGTTTTCTTTAACTAAAATTCCTTACCTCTTTCCTTACTACTTCCATGGAGAATTCAAGTAAATTTTCTTTAAATTTTTTTTCTTAAAATTTAAGGGAAAAAATTTAAAGAAAATTTACTTGAATTTAAGTTAAATCCACTTATGTTTTCCTTTCAAAAATATACGGAATTTCCACATGTATTCAATGTTTAAATTGAATCTGTTTAAGATCAAATTGTATATACAGATTTAATCTTTAAATTGAACCTCTTTAAGATGAAAGAGTAAATATGGATTCACTGTTTAAATTCAATCTAGGTTAAGATCAAATTGTATACATGCATTTGATGTTAAAGATGTAAAATCCTGGAGTAGAAATGAAAATATTCCTCTTGAGAATGTACGGTTTTAGGCCATTGCCAGTAACCAAAGGTCGCGATACTCATGCTCTCGGTTTTTTTTCAGTTTTGAGTCCTCATTTTACAATTATCGAAAGAATGATTGAAACCAATATTTCTTTTGGATAATGTACTTTGGAAGTCTTCAACAAATGAGATTCTCCAAACCAAATGAAATTAACAATAAAGCTACCAGAAGAAATCAGTTCTATGGAAATCAAATGGATAGAAAAACTGTTCTATATATAGCTTTAAAGCTCTCCAATCAAACTGGAAAGAACTGAAGGAAATTACTTGAGAGACCTGCTGCAGTTCAATCCGTGCAAATCACCTGGTGACCTGATATATAATTCATCACTCCGTCTCACCATCTCACAGTGGCTACATCAACATCATGTAAGTATGAGGAATCCTTACAGTAAAAAACTTCTGAAGTGAGGACATCACAGTGACAACTGTCTGAACACTCTATGGTTTAAACAGTTCTTATACAACAGGGTTACCTTGACACTTGAGAACTTAAGCATTGTGGTCGCTATGCATAGGTTATATTAGTATTTTAGGTATAGAATTAGATTTCTACATAAACATATTCCATAACATACAGATATCAACAAGAAAACAATGAAGAGTAAATAACCTTACAAATTAAACACCTAGATCCTATTGTCTAAATCAGACATCATACTGAGACTGAGAACATACAGGTATTGAGTTTATAAAGTATACAACGAGATGTAATTTTCCCTAAATATATACAGTGGTCAATATGAAGTTCCTTCTTTCATAATTTTAAACCAACTAATGAGAAAGTGGTCAAACTCAGGAATACTATGATTCATCAACAGAATGTGACTGTTACGAGTTTGTATACCGATTCTACTATATATATATATATATATTGATCCTACAATTAGGCCATAATCTCCAACCGAACATAAAAGGTGGGCTTATCAAAGGACCATATAGTCATATTGGTATGTGTAAATGAACTACCATGTAAAGAACCGTGTATGACCTTTATAAGGTGTCTAAAGGTAAAGGACAGTATCCCACTGACCACTGAATGACCTCTCCGTAGTAGTCAGTCACACAATGTTTCAGGTACAAATCCTCGTTAACAGGTATATCCAATATATTGTTAATAACATCACACAACTTGTGTTAATTATCACAGATTAGATCACTAATAGAATCCTAATTGAAACTAACTTTTTTTTCAAATTTGCAATTATCAAATATGTTGTATTTGAAGTAACTGTATTTCTATCGACAAAACACATTTAAAAAGAATATTTAAACCTACGACAATTCAAAACTTTTAAAACAAAAACATGGAAATGGGGTAGGACTTTAGAACAAGTCATGAAAATATTGTTTGAAAAGAGATAAAATCACCTTATGATTCTTGAAATGTAATACAGAATTGATTTTGTCCCTTTTATTTAGCTTCAGAGTTAAAATACTATGTAATTGCACATTCCGTGCCATTTTTAGACTTCCCATTCATATATAGCCTTTCATTTGTGTAAATGACCAAGATTTGAACAATTTAGGTCAATATAAGGAGACAATGATAGATTTTATGGAATTTCTGTAGCTAACTACACGGTACATACATGTACATATATACACTCTTGTGTTCCAAAACAAACAGATGTAGTTACATCACACGGTCCCACTAATGAATCCCTATTCATTTGAAACTGGATACCTCTTTCAGGACCTATAAATGTTGATAAAATGAAGGCCGCTATATTATTTCCACAGAAAGACAATTAGCACTCATTCTGATATACCTCTTTGTTGTTCTCGACCGTCTGTCAAATTACAGAGACGATATTTCATTACCATACAGACAAAAGACCTTTTTAATCATTCATTTTTTCACATTAGCCAAGAATATCATCCTCGTCGGGCTAAAGAGGAGACATCTCTGTAATCAAATAACACAAAACAGCGTCCACGCAAAACTCTCAATTGAAACCTTTTTTTTTCTGCATGTAATCAAATTCTGTCTTTATGCTTTGTTTGTTGTTATTGATTTTTCCACATCAATGTAATAACAATGAATTATCATGGTGAAAACATGTGTTGTAATTCTGTCATCTGTATATAATCACAAACAGCATTTCTGTACTTCAGATCTTAGACAAGAGGGAGTTGTTTCTTTGTCATCTCATGCAGTGAACTGACGTGGATGACATGAGGATTATCACCATAGAAATGAACAACCCTGTAGAGAAGGACTTTAACTCTCTGTTGATTAAATTGGTAATTCTCACTTCAAACTGGAAATGTGTAGAGATTTGAGGATTTGAAAAAATATTGGCAAACATTTTTTATAATGGGAAATTTAAGCTTTAAGTAATTTGAAAAAAAAAGTGAGAATCCTCGCAACATTTAAGAAAACTAGAAAATTTCTGTCAGACATAAATTCTCCAGCTGCCATTAGACACCCTCTGAAACACAGTTTGGTGAGGATGCAGGCATCAGCAGTTCCTGAGATTAGCTGGTTACATTGCATCAGGACAGGACTGACACAGGTAACACTACAGCTATGCACCCCCCCCCCCCCCCCCCCCCCCCCCCCCCACATTTCATTTCATGGCGGGGGCATAAAAATGAAAATAGATTTATCAAAAAATTGTTCTAAATATCTATAATATCCTATATTTTCTATACATTTGTACATGAAAATTTATTTTACGAAATAGCTCAATAAAAGCCAAGCAGTATTTCCCTAACACCATCCTGATAAACCCTCTGACCTAGTCTCTTCTGTCTGACACATAATCGGTGTTTTAATTCAGCCGTTTTACACAGTAACATAACATCTCCAGCATTTTCAAATGAAGCGTTCATGCCAATAGTGGCAAACGGCCATGTTTGTTAATGTAGTTGTGAAGGAAAATACACCAGAGTATGTAAAACTTTACTATGACATGCCAAACATTTCAAACAACTTCCTACAGGAAATTTCTCAATGGAAGCAATATTTTTTCTGAGAGAACACACCCACACACTTGGCTTATTACCAGCATTAATGCAAGCCTTATTCAAACTAACCAGGTATATACTGCATTAAGGCTCGTCATCCAGGTAAGAAATAAATACTGTCCATTGTTGTTTACCGTAGCTATCCTGTAATATAAACCCAGCCAACACAGGGACTGATTGTAGTACAAATAAATAATATTCGTTAGCATTTTCAGTGATCTGAAAAAGACATGGATGAGCTTATTACCAGGCATTGGCTTATCATCAGACATGGGCTTATTGCCAGACATGGGCTTATTGCCAGACATGGGCTTATTATCAGACATGGGCTTATTATCAGACATGGGCTTATTATCAGACATGAGCTTATTGCTGGATGAGGTAGGACAATATGTAAACAAGATATGTGTCCATCATGAGTTTACTTCCATTAGATGCTGCTAGGTAATTATCATATTATTTATAGAACATATTGCCCACAGATGTCCAGGTATTACAGTATTGCAGTAAAAATAAAATAAACAATTTTTGAGTACAGTTATCAGTCATTAAGAAAATCTCAATGACCATAATGAGTATGGAAGATTTGAATTTTATAGTGTCAACCTACCGAAATAACAAAAACTGAACACAGCATGATAACTCAGGGAAAACCAGATTTGTATTGAAATTATTGTAACAACAATGACACACAGGAGTTTTATATATTTTTGTAATGAGCATACCACATCTTATTTTGTAATTCTTCTTTATCATTTTTGAATAACAAAAACATAAGCCAATTACTTGTATGCCTCCTTATAAAGTTGCATAAATTAAAGGACAAACAAAATAATTGTTGTGGTTATATAGCTCACAAAAGATAGTAACAGATTGGCCTTAGGATGCAAACACGGTGTTTTACAGAATAGTTCAAACTTTAACAGTGCTTGCCAAAAATGTTGAAAACTAATAAAGATTATGCTAAGCATTTAATTGACTGGAATGGAAACAGTTTATATTTCAATTTGGCCAATAACGATGATCAAAATGTCCTGGAATAACATGGTATCTTAGACTGGGCTGGGTTGGTACAGACTGCTCTCATTAATTATAATGTAATTGTCGTTTAACAAGATAATTAAATCATCTCATTGCATCATGTTCTTTATATAAAAGTGTATTGCGCAGTCATTGTCAACAAATTAAAAGCTCAGGTTTGTTTATATTTTAATCACAAACAATTTGAATAATTGTATTGTGTAAATTAATTTAAATTGGTATGAATTTATTTTTATTATGTAAATAGGGTACAAAATAAACTGTGTAGCTGTAAACATCAGACCTAGTGATACACTCCTGTGGTAGACACCACACCTAGTGATACACTCCTGTGGTAGACACCAGACCTAGTGATACACTCCTGTGGTAGACACCAGACCTAGTGATACACTCCTGTGGTAGACACCAGACCTAGTGATACACTCCTGTGGTAGACACCAGACCTAGTGATACACTCCTGTGGTAGACACCAGACCTAATGATACACTCCTGTGGTAGACACCACAGACCTAGTGATACACTCCTGTGGTAGACACCAGACCTAGTGATACACTCCTGTGGTAGACACCAGACCTAGTGATACACTCCTGTGGTAGACAACAGACCTAGTGATACACTCCTGTGGTAGACACCAGACCTAGTGATACACTCCTGTGGTAGACACCAGACCTAGTGATACACTCCTGTGGTAGACACCAGACCTAGTGATACACTCCTGTGGTAGATACCAGACCTAGTGATACACTCCTGTGGTAGACACCAGACCTAGCGATACACTCCTGTGGTAGACACCAGACCTAGCGATACACTCCTGTGGTAGACACCAGACCTAACGATACACTCCTGTGGTAGACACCAGACATAACGATACACTCCTGTGGTAGACACCAGACCTAGTGATACACTCCTGTGGTAGATACCAGACCTAGTGATACACTCCTGTGGTAGACACCAGACCTAGTGATACACTCCTGTGGTAGACACCAGACCTAGTGATACACTCCTGTGGTAGACACCAGACCTAGTGATACACTCCTGTGGTAGACACCAGACCTAGTGATACACTCCTGTGGTAGACACCAGACCTAGTGATACACTCCTGTGGTAGTCACCAGACCTAGTGATACACTCCTGTGGTAGACACCAGACCTAGTGATACACTCCTGTGGTAGACACCAGACCTAATGATACACTCCTGTGGTAGACACCAGACCTAACGATACACCCCTGTGGTAGACACCAGACCTAGTGATACACTCCTGTGGTAGACACCAGACCTAGTGATACACTCCTGTGGTAGACACCAGACCTAGTGATACACTCCTGTGGTAGACACCAGACATAACGATATGTCTACACTCCTGTGGTAGACACCAGACCTAGTGATACACTCCTGTGGTAGACACCAGACCTAGTGATACACTCCTGTGGTAGACACCAGACCTAGTGATACACTCCTGTGGTAGACAACAGACCTAGTGATACACTCCTGTGGTAGACACCAGACCTAGTGATACACTCCTGTGGTAGACACCAGACCTAGTGATACACTCCTGTGGTAGACACCAGACCTAATGATACACTCCTGTGGTAGACACCAGACATAACGATATGTCTACACTCCTGTGGTAGACACCAGACCTAGTGATACACTCCTGTGGTAGACACCAGACCTAGTGATACACTCCTGTGGTAGACACCAGACCTAGTGATACACTCCTGTGGTAGACACCAGACCTAGTGATACACTCCTGTGGTAGACACCAGACCTAGTGATACACTCATGTGGTAGACACCAGACCTAGTGATACACTCCTGTGGTAGACACCAGACCTAGTGATACACTCCTGTGGTAGACACCAGACCTAGTGATACACTCCTGTGGTAGACACCAGACCTAGTGATACACTCCTGTGGTAGACACCAGACCTAGTGATACACTCCTGTGGTAGACACCAGACCTAGTGATACACCCCTGTGGTAGCTTATGTACTTATGTATGACACAAAATATGTTGATGTACACAAGAAATACACAAAGCTACAATTACTTTGGACATCTCTATTCTACAGATGTGTTCCACAGACATGAGCAGACATTTACTTAACGCTAATACTGTCGTAATTTGGACATCACCAGAACGAAATCCCATTTACAAAAAATATGCAGGTGCATTGTAAGTGCTGGGTTTCGTGGGATGCACACAGAGCCCCAGCATGTCTGGTTCTCCACGGTATGTTTGACGGGGCTCAGAACTGATGCTGTCAGCACCCTGATTGTACATAATGACTCCTTCTTAGCCTGCAAAACATTTCTTTTCCTCGTCAGTGTGACAGAGGTCTGAGCCCTACACTGGTACGGAAAACACAAGTGCTAATATGATTTATAACAATACTTCCAAAAAACGATCTTCTCTGCAATATTATATTGTTTGTGTCACAAGTAGTTACAATATCCAATTATTATTAATCTTGATATACATTTTGTTTTATTTACTTCTTGGGAATGAAACATGCCACCGTTATATATATTTTTTCAAATAAATTTGTACCTGATATTTTGTTTAATTACATTTTTCTAATTGAGTTGAAACCAAGATATTATTACATTTATCTGCTGACAGGTGGAGCCACCTGTCTTCTGTTTGCAGTGCCCCCTGATGGTGTATCATTGACAGCCAATCACAGGGGGTTGAGTTGGTACTCCTGACATAGGCTCTGCCTCATCACTCCACACCAAATCAACAGATAAGGCTTTTCTCACTTATCAACATCCCTCTACAATTTAGACGATATCCTAGGTAACGACCCCAAGTTGACCTCAGGCATTTGAACAATAGAACCGACAGTGCCATTTGAAGCCTACAAAACAGGAAGTGCTGACCTCTGACACCTATCCTCATTGTGATACAAAGGCGTTGTTTTGGATACAGGTTATGCCAACATTCAGATAAAATCCTTTGCTATGATCAAAGATCCCTCAAATACTTGGACAATATTTGGTTTTGAAGTAATGCTGACCTCTGGCCCCTGACCTATCACCTAGTGGTGATCACAGCTGAGGTTTTTCAACTTGGTCGAATGTCAAATTAACGAAATGTAGATATAGATAGCATCCAAAAATTGGTGATAGTGTTTCCCAATTACTTCCCACTTTAGACCCTGTTATCGTCACACTTATATTGCAGCATCATCTTACCAGTCATGTTAGAGTTTGGAAGAAACACAAAATTTGGTAATAGAATTCCGATGATGGAATTAAGAGAGATGTAGATCCCACTAGCGTGTAGCCATCCGGATCGGACAGGGTGAAGTAAAGGCTATTACATTGTCTGGCGTAATAATTACGACTGCGTTCCTGATTGCTTGCAGCACCATGTTGGTTCGACCAGAGCCCAGGAAGTGCACATCCTTGTCAGCGACATGCTTCATTACAATTGTCAGCTTTTAAAAGCATCAGATCACTGCAAAGGCGGTCCGACCTTATGGCTTACCTACAGAGCTTACCAAATAACAGACATTTCAGAAAATAATATACCACTTAATCTGTATAGACTTAATTCAACCACACCGCAGCTGTTCTTTTGTATATAATTCACCAGGCATCACAACATATTTTTATAACATTTTTCTTTTTGTTGTACTATTAAAAGGAATGGTTTTACCTAAAAACACTTCGCTTGTATGTAAAACAGCTATTTGCTTGCTGTAATCTAAAAAGAGGCATAAGAGGCCTGTATTTGTACCTTGGTTTTGCTTTGATCGAGTTTGGAGAAGTTACCTAACACAGGTAAACAATCTTTCCTATATGATACCTGTTGACATTCAGGTATCGACATGATTGATGTCCTGATTGTGTTCCAGAGAAAAAGACATAAACAAAACTGTCTATTAGAAAAACAAAACTATTAATTAGCCCATACGTGTAACCTTTTCTATCCCTTTGGTATCTATTGTTAATTCCTGACAATCTTGGATAAAATAGCTGGTATTTTTACTATGTTTTAGAAAATGTTATTAAATTGCACCAACAAAGTCAGTTTTTATTTGTTTTGAAATCAAATCACCCAAGGACACATCCGCAGAGATGGTTTGATTCCAGTACATTAGAGTTTAAAGATTATTGGAGAAAATTTAGCAAATTGGACCCAATAAATATGATAAATATTGTAAATCACCTCCCTGTATTCAAGTACTCTTGGTACAAAGATGTAATATTTACATTTATTTTACCAACTTCTTTTAATCACTCCTGTTGGCCTAATTGAGTGAGGGAGGGGACTTTGTGTGGGAGGCAACCAGAGTACATTTGGTCAAACAGGTGACCCCATACCTTTTCTCGTCTGACTAGGAAGATGGATCAAGTAAAAGGGTGAATATTCCTGACTAGATCTAACTTGTAAGATGTTAAATACACATATCAAATACCATGGTAATCACATGTAACACATGTGGGGGTAACATTTGTCTAAAATGGATCTGGAGAAGAAATAGCTAATAAAAATATTAAAAAATGCTTCATCCTGTATCAGTTTTACCATTTGAATGAAATGAAGGGCACATTTACCAGTCTCCTTTAAGACAAATCAGCACTAAGACATTATTAAGTGGGAATCACATTAACCGGCCAGACACATCAAACTTCTTAAAGTGTGATTTCTTGAGATGCAGTCGTCGGTGGATTACTGTATTTTAACACCATTTTTGACAGAGAAATATGAATGGCCCGAAATGCTATGATTCACCAGTTTTGAGAGGACCCTGACAGTGACTCAGGGGCCTACAGTGGCTGTCTGTCATATAAGTGGGCGTGTCCCTACTCGGCTGGGGAGAGGGTGGGAGACGGAAGCAAAACAAATCTTTCTGGATTTCCATCATTCAATTAAGAAGTAATTACAATTTAAATCACAACGTAGAGAAATGTGCAATTTTCATTAAAATGGTGTCTGATCTGGGGACAGAGAGGAATTCTGCCACCTTATCAATTAAATGACTTTTGCTTGCTGGATATCTCCACAAGTTAAGATCAGAAGATTCTATCTATTCCTCCATAGAAATTCTAAATGAATATTTAATCCGATTAGCTGTACATATTAGCTGGGCTGGCATGTGTTTGATGAAGTAACTGATGACAAAACACTACAAGGTACACATTGACAAAATACTGTGGGGGTACATATTGACAAAACACTAGGGGGTACATATTGACAAAACACTAGGGGGTACATATTGACAAAACACTTGGGGGGTACACATTGACAAAACACTTGGGGGGTACATATTGACAAAACACTTGGGGGGTACACATTGACAAAACACTGGGGGGTACATATTGACAAAACACTGGGGGGTACACATTGACAAAACACTGGGGGGGTACACATTGACAAAATACTGTGGGGGTACATATTGACAAAACACTGGGGGGTACATATTGACAAAACACTTGGGGGGTACACATTGACAAAACACTGGGGGGTACATATTGACAAAACACTTGGGGGTACATATTGACAAAACACTGGGGGGTATATATTGACAAAACACTGGGGGTACATATTGACAAAACACTACAAGGTACACATTGACAAAACACTGGGGGTACATATTGACAAAACATTAGGGGATACATATTGACAAAACACTGGGGGGTACACATTGACAAAACACTAGGGGGTACATATTGACAAAACACTTGGGGGTACACATTGACAAAACACTAGGGGGTACATATTGACTAAACACTGGGGGGGGGGGGGGGAGGGGTTATATATTGACAAAACACTAGGGGGTACACATTGAGAAAACACTAGGGGGTACACATTGACAAAACACTGGGGGGTACACATTGACAAAACACTGGGGGGTACACATTGACAAAACACTGGGGGGGTACATATTGACAAAACACTGGGGGGTACATATTGTCGAAACACTAGGGGGTACATATTGACAAAACACTGGGGGGTACATATTGACAAAACACTGGGGGGTACATATTGACAAAACACTGGGGGTATATATTGTCGAAACACTGGGGGGTATATATTGACAAAACACTGGGGGGTATATATTGACAAAACACTGGGGGGGGGGGGGGGGGGGGGTACATATTGACAAAACACTGGGGGGTATATATTGACAAAACACTGGGGGTTATATATTGACTAAACACTGGGGGGGGGGGGGGGGGGGGGTTATATATTGACAAAACACTGGGGGTACCTATTGACAAAACACTGGGGGTATATATTGACAAAACACTGGGGGGTATATATTGACAAAACACCAGGGGGGTGGGGGTTACTTATTGTCAACATACAATGTTGGTTTTATTTTTTTATGATTCAAACTTTTTGTAGTTTTACCAAATAATTTAAGTATAAATTGTATTTTTTGCAGATATTATGAAATAATCCATTAATATGTTGTCTATTCATCCTAGAGTACAGCAATATAGACAATATGATTTTATAATGAAGTGCTAAGTACATTTTATCATGGAAATAAAATTGTCTATTGACTGAAATGAAATAATTGTTAACTGTTGATTTATATTCAGAGTAAATAACCATACATTTATCTGTTAATTTAGCTCTTGAGACAGAGAGCAGGAATATTATTATTTTATTCAGATTATGATCCATCACAAAACAACTGAATCAATGAAACAAAGAAAAAAAATATAAATACAAATAATTTGGTTATGGTATGCCATGTTAGTTCCAGAACAAAGTGAGCAGAGCTTTGCCATGTGATACTGCAGTGGATATAGAGACAGCTATCAAAATTATCAATCAATATTCTGATTCCTTTGTGTGTGGTAATGGTGGCAGATTCATGTATCCCAGGTTATGGACTGATGAATCATACTAGACATCATAGAAACAAAGCCAGAATCCATACCAAGTATCAATCACCCATCCAGTCAGTCAAGCATGAATGGAAGGATGGGGTATCTAACACCGTTATTCCATAACAATATCTTCAAAACACATTACAGACTTATTTTATCAGAGCTCTCAAAACACATTGAAGACTTATTTTATCAGCTCTCATAACACATTGAAGACTTATTTTATCAGGAGCTCTCAAAACACATTACAGACTTATTTTATCATGAGCTCTCATAACACATTACAGACTTATTTTATCAGGAGCTCTCAAAACACATTACAGACTTATTTTATCAGGAGCTCTCATAACACATTACAGACTTATTTTATCATGAGCTCTCATAACACAATGAAGACTTATTTTATAAGGAGCTCTCACAAAACACATTGAAGACTTATTTTATCAGGAGCTCTCATAACACATTGAAGACTTATTTTATCAGGAGCTCTCATAACACATTGACATTTGATGAGATATTTTATATTGAACACCAAAATAAAACCTGTCTATACTGAACATCACAGTAAAACCTGTCTAATCTGAACACTACAATAACAACTGTATATACTTAGATACTTAACACTGGATAAGAATCTTTTTTGAACACCAGAGAAATTTATATAAAATTTCTACAGAAAAGACAGAATTTTGGATTAGACATATTTATAGATGATTAAGTGTTTAACTTTACAGAAAACTGTTAAAGTTGTTACTGGTGTTTCTGGCATTAAGCCAGGAATGTATCGTTAGTACTATAAACAGGATGGTTCATTAAATGCTAGGACACAATAACTGTATATGCCTGTTGAATAATACATGTACTTCACAACTGTGTGACTGACTGCTCAATACTGTATATGTACTGTGCAAGTAAAACTAATTTCATGAATATTATTGAGTGTGTTATATAAATGTTTTTATTATCATATATCAATGTACACACGTCACCTTGGTGTCAGTTAATTTATATTGATGTTTCCAGAACACCCAGATTTGATTTCATAACAAGAGGTCCAGAGGGCTGGCATCGCTCAACTGAGTATTTTAGTAATTATGGCAAATATACTCTCATTTATGTTATATAACAAATATTTTCCTACTTTTTAAGGTGTCTCTCCCAACAATGGTTCAAATGGATTTTAAAGAATTTGCCAAACTTTCCACATATTATATATTGTATCTCCTTTGCCCAATAGTGCTCCAGACCGAAATGTATCAAAATCTATTCAGCTGTTCAAGAATAGTAGTGATTTAAAGGATTTCTTATACTTCCCCTATTGTAAGTACACAATATTGACCCCACTCTACCACTAAATTCCTTGTTCCAAAGACCATGCATTTCATAAATTCAAAAGAGATTATTATAATCAAATAAGCCATTACTCTCTGCTACATGCAGAAGAAGCTTTTTAAAGATTATCCTATTTTTACCAATTTGGCCATGTGTCTCAGGCCCCTGGAGGCACAGCCCCGTACATTTCTTAAATTCAGATCCCGATGTTCTAGTGATTTTCCATGTCAAGTTTGGTTAAAATTGGCCCAGTTGTTTTTAAGAAGAAGATTGAAATGTAAAAACTTAATGGATGTCAGGTGATGGATCATAAGCTCACTTGGTGAGCTAGAAAACATGCGTTACTGAAGATATAGACAATCAAATAAGTTTTTAAATGGTTTTGAAAGAAAGGAAAAACCTTTGAACTATATTTTTTCCACAAACTAATGAACAAAATGGTACAGTAATGAACAGATTCACATCAATTCAACAGTGATTGTCAGTTTTCCTGAACACATCAATATTAAATCTAATTCTGTCATACTTTCAATTAGGAACACGCTATAAATAGATAACATTTAAGTTTTTATCAGATTTTACTCATTGTCAGTAAAATTGGTTAATTCTGAAAATGACATCAAAGAGTCAGCATTAGATCCGTAGATCTCAGTAACAACATTATTTTAGACAATTAGGCAATCAGCGTTCATACTGCTATAAATGTCATAGCATTAGATATTTATTGTTCCTATTCTTGTCATCTCATTAGAAGAAAAGTTTCTTTCGAGGAGTGCTGAATGAAGTATAGGTGGTCACTACTTTCTATTTCACTGTAGTGTATCATTTTTAACAGATTGTCAGGAGTGCTTAAAATTGCAAGAGCTCAATCATAATCCTTGTATCACTTATAAACAAAACAATAATTTATTTGTTACATATCTATGTAAAGGACATATAATTCAGTTTGAATTGAAACAATTTGTAATGAATGAAATTATTACTTTATTTGGAATATTTCCTCTTGGTTTTCCTACTCAATTGTAAGAGTCAGATTTATATAGAGTCAGATTTATATAGAGTCAGATTTATACTCTTGGTTTTCCTACTCAATTGTAAGAGTCAGATTTTATATAAATATTGTAGGAAGGTTTATGTAAACCAGCCATCAGTGATGTGGCGATAGTCACATTATGCTGAACTACTCCTGTCCTAAAATCAACAAATCTGCCCTGTCCACCCTCAGCAGCCGAATCTTTCCAGCATCTGAAGACTACATGTTGACATGTGTCTCTAAGGGTGAACCAACATGAAAACCTCAGTCTTAACTCTTTCTGATATCAGGGAGTCTCAACCATTTTATATAAACATTTGAAACTAACACATCCTTCACTGTCAAACTAAATATATTTCAGTGCCATACAACTAAATCTATATATCAAACATCTCGCACTTTAAATTACACATAAACAAGTATATATATACCGTATGTAAATGGAACTTTTTATCAATTTTCAGTGCAAAACTTCCTTTCTCATTCGTCAAAAAAATAAATCTAGTTGAATTAAATTTCCTTGTGAACATTTAATGAGAAAAGCATGGACAAAATTTCTGTATATAATGTTATAAGAATTATAGGCCCTCAGAAAGTCTCCCCCTCCCAGCGGCAGTGAGTGGTAGAAAAGAGGAGATACTTGACTAACAGATAACCTTTTACACTGCACGTCTGGGTTGAAAGAAAACTTCAAAACTGTGAATTCTGTTGGAGTGAAGGTATGTGACACTTCAGCACAACAGTCTTTCACTGACAGCCTTAACTACCCCTCCCCACCCACCCTATAGAACTATCCCCCCCCCCCCCCCCCCCCCCCTCCACACACCCTCACCTCACTGAACTACCTCCACAATCACTAATATTTCTTCTCTCATTATACAAGGTCTATATAACTGAAGCAGACAGTGTTCTCATTTGTCAAAAGATAATTGGAAGGTGATTAAAATGTTGATAGCATATGGCCATAAACTTCAGATGTAGATAGCCGTCTTTGTTTTTGGGTTGTATCTGTATAGAAAACGTATTTCTGTGAGTGGCAGTCATGTCAAAAGGTGCCAAGATTTATAGCAGGTTGGTATGTGTTAACATTTGTAGCTGCACAGATTCATCCGAAATCCACTCAGCAAATGGAATAAACATGTTGTAGTGTTAAAATGAGAAAATCAACTCCCACAACACCAAGCGTAGCGAGACATCTTGTACATACCGCAATAAAATTCAAATCCAGGAGTTTTTCAAGGGAAAAAAAATGTTTCTGAGCCAAGTTGATAAATTTCGGCTAGCTATTTACTTCTTCAGTTCAACTGATTTAATATCTGGTGACTTTTTACATTATAAACAAAAGCAATATCTGGTGACTTTATACATTATAAACAAGAGCAATATCCGGTGACTTTTTACATTATAAACAAGAGCAATATCTGGTGACTTTTTACATTATAAACAAAAGCAATATCAGGTGACTTTTTCCATTATAAACAAGAGCAATATCCAGTGACTTTTTACATTATATACGAAACTAATATCTGGTGACTTTTTCCATTATATCTGTTTTTTCTTTGTTGTTTCAACTGCATTGACAATTAACTGCATTGACAATTTACAATATACCAATTCCATTATCCTTTTACAGTTGTTCAAGCAGGAAGAATTCTTCTGATATTTAAGGTAAAGTGTTATAGCCCACATAGTAAAAACACTGGCTTAATTGACATACACTACAATCTTAAATCCTACATATGCTGCCACACTTGTATCTATCAATTAAGATATACAGTTCCACTGATGCCACATTTGTATTGACCAATTAAGATATACAGTTCCACTGATGCCACATTTGTATTGACCAATTAAGATATACAGTTCCACCAATGCCACATTTGTATTTATCAATTACCGTTAAGATATACAGTTCCACCGATGCCACATTTGTATTGACCAATTAAGATATACAGTTCCACAGATGCCACATTTGTATTGACCAATTAAGATATACAGTTCCACAGATGCCACATTTATATTGACCAATCAAAATATACAGCTCCACTGTGGTCATATTTGTATCATTTAGTTCCACTGATGCCACACTTTAGTATTCATCATTAGATCCACCATGCTGGTATCAAACACAATGGTAAAGCAAGGAAATTCTGCTGATATCCACACATGTACCTTACACAATGATATAAGTCTGTACTGGTACTACTGTATCTAATGATTTTGTAAATTATATAATTCCACTGATGCCACACAGTCATCTACCAACATAAATTGGTATGAGGCATGAAAGACCTTAAGACCTTATTGATCAGCCATATGGCTGCTATTATGGAGTTAATCGAATGTCCCACAAGACGAAGTTGAAAGGAATCAATTAAAAGTCTCTTTTTGTTTCATAAAACCACACAGGGTTATCATATATTGTAATACACTAACTTGGACTTGACAGCCGTAACTGTGTATATTCTGTCTCAGTAAATATTACCATACCTCTGTTAAAACACTGCTCCATGAAGTTTGGGTTTTACAACAGGAACCTTTTTCATAAATAACTTGTTGGTTATATGTAAACCTGGTAATCTAGTTAACACAGAATTCTGAGTTAAAGTTAATGTATACCATGTTATGTTTATATAGTTCAATGTAACTTCTCAGTTAACATAAACCTGGTTATGTAGTTAAATATAACTTCTCAGCTACAATAAACCTGGTTATGTAGTTAATAACTTCTCAGCTACAATAAACCTGGTTATGCAGTTAGACATAATTTCATAGTTAATACAAACCTGGTTATGAGGTTAGACATAATTTCATAGTTAATATAAACCTGGTTGTGTAGTTAGACATAATTTCATAGCTAATACAAACCTGTTTATGTAGTTAGACATAATTTCATAGCTAATACAAACCTGGTTATGTAGTTAGACATAAACATCTAAGTTAACATAAACCTGGTGGTTATCAAGATTAACATTTCAATATCATATCTTCAAAAGTGTCTGAAGATAGAATATATTTTCACTGACCAGTTTTCAGAAGTTCAGATTTAGAACTTACTAGTTTAATTTAGTTTATGTGATAAACAAAACTTGGTTGAGATAATTTAACCTAGTCATAGTACAAATTCAAACCTGGTTATTTTGTCACAATATCTCCCGGTATATTTTTTATCTTTGCTGAATCATATTAGTGATTACAGCTTGGTTGTGATATAGACCTGTTTAACAAGTTAACACTTCGAATAGTTAATTATTTCTTAATTGTTTAATTCAATTGGCTCACCTGATAAACAAAATCAGAACATTGATTAACTCTTATAATACTGTTATAATATCTTAAAATCGGTTCAAAATTAAAAGTATGGGAAAGGAAAACAAATACAAAACATTTCAATAACTAAATTTAAATGTAGAGATTCAATTCACACAGTAAAAAGGTTCAATAAAAAGAGGGAAGACAATCCAAAATACTTTTGTTTTTGTTTTTTAAATTTCATTTTCCATATTTTGTAAATGTACTTTAAAAGTGTTTTTATTATAAATGATATATAATAATTTGTTTAACTTCAACATATTCTGAAAATATGCAAAAACAAGCAACCATTTAACAAAATATATTCAGAGCATTCAAATTCTGCATATAAGCTTCATATAATGATTCAAGAAATATTAATTTCAGTGAAACTATGACCACAGGTGCCTGACTCATTTTATAAAATAAATGTACTCTTATATGTTATTATTTTATAAAACGAGTCAGGCACCTGTGCTATGACTACAAAAAACACTGAAGGAAACAAACTTCCTTGTGAAAAACCTTTTTGGGGTTATATTTGTACATTAGAACTCAAATTATTAACGAACAACTTCACATGTTTATTTGGGAAATGAAAACTTAACCATTTTTTTCAAGATAATAAATACTAGAAAAGTGATTCAGCAGCAAGCGTTTTCAGATTAATAAAGCCAAATGTTAACCTCCAATGAAAGTCTATAATTGTTTAAGTTGATACTGATTGATTTATAACTGTTTGTTTATCTCAAAGTTTAATTTAGTGTTACTCAGGCAGGACTGTGTATACAATGTTTGACCCTTACAAATAAATTCTGACCATTAGATTTAGATCTATTTATAAGAACTGGTCAAAGTGATACACATGCAGTCCAGATTGGTACTGGGGAGGGGATGGAGGGAGGGAGGGTTGCTGTTACACAGATAAGGACGAAGGAGGGGGAATGTTGTAGGTATTTCCCCTCCTCACCTTAAAGATCAGTACAGAGTACCTCCCCTAATCAGAAACCGACCAGGGCAGGCAGATGCTGCTGTGTACACCCATAAAAGTGATCTGCTACAATCTGGTCCTATCTCATCTGTACTATATCATCCTACCATTAATAGAGGAACAAAACAACACAAAATACAATCCAAATAAACAACTTAAATTACTTCCATAATATGCAATGTCTCAAAATTCAGATTAAACAAATCCTGATCAAAAATAATTCAATTCATGAAGAAACACTAGTCTGATGTCATTTTGAATGATAGTTATTTCACAGATTTTAATCTGTATAAAAATTGTGAGCAAACTTAAACAAAATATAGAAAAAAAATATGGGAAAAAGGTTTTTTTCAAACATTTATGATAGTTTTAATATCAAACCAAGTTTTAAAATCAAAACAGCTGAAAATAACAACAACTTACCATTCAATAGTTTTTTTTTGGTGATGGAGTTTCACAAGAAAAGATCCCAAAAAATTAAAATCCTCAGACTCCAGAAATGAATTGGGTAGATGTAATCCTGTCTTGATGTGTAAAATAACGAGACAAAAACTGGCAGTAAAAATGTAAAAATACGGCTTAATCCACAGCAATTAGGAATAAAATTCCAAACAAAACACAGGAATCATGAAATATATCCTTTAAATGCCTCCAAGTAAATCCTCTGAATAATTAAAATAATTTTGGGTAACAAGAATTAATCCGATGGTACAGGTACTGGGAGAGGCACACCGATACACAGGCTGGGAGGGAGCAGCAGTCGGTTGCTGTAGGAGCAGTTCGTATCTGCGTGGGGTTTGACAGAGAACTCCCTGTAAATGCGACCAGTACATACAGATGTAACTCTCTAATACCTAGTCACACAGTCAATTAATGCTGTGAATTTTCTGTCCTCCACTTGACAACATCTCTCCGTTGCCTGTTCTATAAGCCTTCCTTTCTTACTGTCGTACACATGTGAGTGGGTATGTGTAACTGTGGAGAGATCACCAGAGACAGCAGATGTGTAATTGTTTCTCAGAACAATGGGCCTGGCTTTGCTCTGCTTACACTGCCAGTACACCGACTCCTTTGTAAGGTGGCCAGCTTAGCCGATAGTCAATAATCCCCTTCTCTCCACTTGTCAGCCTCCGCAGCAAGCCCTAGGCCTATACTCAGTTCCTACCAGGGGACTAATAGCCAGGGACAAAACCTTGTTATTGTAAATTTCTCTGATAAATCAATTAGTCATGTGATGCAACCTTTCCATGGAGTCCGGAGGAATCTCCACCAGCAGTCGATACCTTCTCTTCCAAGTTGTTTCCATTATACAAACAGCTTGCCATTTACCTTAAATTTTTGCTCATTGCTTTTTGCCTGTAGGCTACAAATGTAATGAATATTTCAACTTTTATAGTTTGCTTTTTTTTTTTTCTCCCAGGACGATTTAGCTTCTAGAACATATTTATCTTTGCTGTCTAAGTACATGGGTGAATATTTGTGTTTGAACAGTCTATGTTGTCCGAGTTAATTTGATATCATTGTCGATACTTCTCCATTCTTTTATCATTATCAGGCTATCTTTACCCATAATTCAGTACCCACATACATCACTACACTGCCGAGCAGTTCTACAATAGAATCATTGTACAAACCTCTCAGTACAATATATATTGTAAATGGATTATTTCTCTCTTGTTTTTCTGCCCTATCAGGACATTACCTTTAAAGGCAGTTTTATTTGTCTTACTCCGTTGAATGAACAGATAAAAAAGTCAGCTAAATGTGATTTCTATGTATTTTTTACAAGTTCTAGTTTGCAACATTATTGGTATTTCAGTTTACAAATTTATGAACAGAAAACATTATCAATGATGGACATTATACTTATTACAAAATACAAAAGGACAGGTTTAGCTGACATTGAAACAAATGTACAATTTGATGTGAAACAAACAAAAAATCAATGTTAATTCTTCTTCTTATCTATTTATTTTTTTAAACATATTTTGTTATTTTTTGTTTTTCTCAATGATTCTTCATGAATTTTGAATTGACAGTTTTTGGAGTTTACACAATTTTTCATCTGCAATTAAACTATAATAAATCTGAACCCCTCCCCAAGGTAAAACATAGGACCCAAGGTAAAACATAGGACCCAAGGTAAAACATAGGACCCAAGAGTTATGGAATTCACATTTTGGTAAAAGCACTCATCAATCTACGGAGAATATTTGATTCTACCATCTCTGGGTCTTGAGTAGAACATTTCTGATTTTTTATCAGTGCGACCCTTATTGGCCCAGCCAATCGATCCCTTGGGTTCAGTCAGGTTCAATATTATCAACCATCAAACTGACACTACCATTGATAATTCTAAAGAAATTAAAACAAATCCAATGGAAATTCAATAAATGATAGCCAAAAATGTGAAACCCCTAAATAAACTATAGTAAAGTGAACCCGCTCCCTAGAGGGAAACGTGAAACGCCAGGGTCATGAGTTCACAAATAGTAAACCATCTCAAGACCTTTCTTCTATCAAGAGCATTTGATTCCAACTTACATGGGTCTTGATGGGAAAAAGACCTGAAATTTTCCCTTTTTGCGCCATAACTCAGGCCCATGAGGGTGGGGACCATATAATTCACAAATTCGGTTGACCTTTGGCCATGAGAGGTTTCTGTTATATTGGCTGTGGTGGATTTAAAAAAAAAAAAAAAAAAAAAACCGACAACAGAGATAATCAGAAAACAAAACTTCATAAATATCTTAGAATCATATTTTCCAGCTCAGTGACGGAGAATATTTGAGTATTCCCAGGGACACACTGCTGTCCAAAACCTATGAATATGTACGCATATATGAGCTGGCAAATGCTATTTCATCTAAATATGTACCATGGAAAGAATTTAATGATGTCATGCAAGCGGTCCTGCTTTCGTGTGGTCTATAAATCGCTGAAACTGAAGCTCAGTGGCGGAGAGTAGTGGTAACAAAGACTTAACACCACAGAATCAATATCCTTTTGGAGATCAATATACCATAACATTAGAGGCCAGCCTAAGTCTTTCCTGTGTTACCATATCACCATACTAGTCCATATCATACTGCCATGTAACTCAATCTGAATCAAAGACCAGCCTGCTTCCACAATGGCATCATCAATCCGATTCCGAAGTACGTAAGGGCAACAACTGGTTCAGAACCATTGAAGACGATTGCTATTACCATGCACATCAAAGTTCAAACTGGGAAGTCAAAGCGATGTCGATAACTGTGAAATGAAATCAGATTTTTTTCTTTTTCTTTTTTTTTGTTTTTGCATTTTTTTTTAAATTTGGAGAAACCTTCATGGCTTCAAAAAGCAACGGTTATTGTGGAATTAAATTGATGCTTTTCCATTAATCATTTTCTGTGAAATTGCCAGTGATATTTTTTTTTCACGTATGAACTTAATAAATTTTATGTAAACTTTACTTATGTTGCAACACTTGCAAAACAATTGATATTTACTTATATTAACCATGGTTAATTTTTTGGCCCAGACGGAAGTGCACGAGGAATCTTACTGAAGAAGGAAACTTGAATACCAGGAGAAAACCCACATGGTCGGGCAGTAATCCCTAACCTTTTCACGTTCGGTCGGGGAATCGAACCATGGCCACTTAGGTGAAGTTAGGCAAGTGTTTATCCAACCACCCGACTTAATTTCCAGTTCCACAAGATTTAATTCCTTTATTACTAATTTATACACTATTGCCGTACAATCATTTGTATTGTTAAAATAGATCATGGAATCAATATCATTATTAAGGTCCTCAAGAAATAAAACAAAAAAGGTTTATACATTTTCACAGAATATATTTTATTATTTGATTTAAATATTTCTTATAAAATATTTCATTTTTCAAATAAATAAAAACTGAATATAATTGATAACAAAATGCACAGATTCAAACTTGTAATGCCAGGTAATAAGATATGATTGATTCTATCTGTGATTACAGGAAGATGACTGATGTTAATTTGAGGAGAAAGGAAAAACTATCCATCAGCAAAGTCTGTTATCATTGGGAAGCAGACAGCAGATGGGCGAAAGTCTAGATAGCAAAGACAAGCTACGCTATTTTTAGAATATTGATGAATAATTACTACAACCGATAAATTATCATTATTGTCAACATATGGTATAGATTATGTCAAGTAAAAATTGGAGACAAATCATATTCAGAATAATGAAGAAATCGGTTATGATTTAATGAATTATATGTTGCTTGCTTTCGGCATGGGTTTTATTTCGCTTGTGAGGAATGTATCAGCCAAAATTGAAAACTGATATTTTTTGTAGTTTGTCTTTTTCTTATGCTAGTAGTGGAACAATGATAGCTGCTTTGTTTGAGACATGAACAAACGTTTTGATGAAGCAGACTCATTCCTGTCGTAGTGATGGTAGGTTTTCCCTTGACGACAGGACACACAGACAGACTCTAGATGACAGATGATTTTGTTAACTATCGGTAAATTATTCACAGGGAAACAGGAGATTTTATGTCATAATGGCATCCATTTCTGACCACAGGGTCATTTTGATAAAAAGATTGCCGGCCAAAACACATCGCCTCAGTAGGAAATTGACATGGTTTATTACAACAGGACAGAGTGGCGATAACACCAATAAATTAGTGTTATCAGTAACCCCATAAAAAACACTGTCCAGTATATTACACATAACACACAATCTGGATCGGTCTGCATGATGTCTAATACAGCATCATCATAGAGATTACAGATTTATACATGTAACTTTAAATATCTACCATCAATCAGATTATCCTACCCTCTGAAGGCCTGGTTCTACATATTATAAGAAAAAAATTATTTGACATGTGACCTTACATTTTGAAAATTGGTAACCTTGTTTGTTTTAAAAATTGGACAAAAGAGTAATACCAGCTAGAACATCTCACATCTGTTTCCATTTCATAGGAGGTTTATCAAAGAAATCTTTGCATGTTTCATTTTTGTTGAATCTCGGGATAGGTGAAACAAAGAAATTGACACAACTTTCATTTTGTATGAATTGGCAACAAATGTAAGGTACTACCGTTTATCACAATGTCATATTTACGATAATTTTGCCATCGTTTGTGTAAACAGTGCTCTGTCAGACTGACTTGTATCTAAAATAATAATATTCTCATCTCCATGCCTTTGATGATGTCACAAAATATGTGATGGTCAAATATTATCTTTAGACAAGTTTGTTTTCTTAACCATACACAAGAAAACCGTCTTCTATACCACCAAGCTTTAAATTATCTTTATACACTGTTAACCTTCCCTATATTGTCCTTAATTGTTCATTATTAAATAATTGATGTGATCATTAATATATCTTAGAATAGATTCATAAATGCTTGATGAATGACATAATTTTTAAACAGACAACAAAGTATGAGAATTCACCATGTGTCAGTATCAGTCAGACATGGAAAAAAGTTTGAAGTGTTGTTATATATTCTACAAGGAAATATTTCATAAGAGCGATTCATTTTCAACAATTAAGAGACATACTTCAAGCTATCGTAACACTTTAGAAATGTCTGTAATGACTTATGATTAATAGGAATTGTAGGTTTTTACAAAATGAACAAGTTTTGGCTATAGATTACATGGTGTGTGGATGATACTATCAGATGTACATACATGCTAAATTAGGAAATGATAACACCCTTAATAGATCTCCCTGTTGTATACATCATGTACAATAAATGATAACACCCTTAATAGATCTCCCTGTTGTATACACCTTGTATAATAAATGATAGCATCCTTAATTGATCTCCATGTTGTATACACCTTGTACAATAAATGATAACATCCTTAATAGATCTCCCTGTTGTATACACCATGTATAATAAATGATAAAACCCTTAATTGATCTCCCTGTTGTATACACCTTGTATAATAAATGATAACACCCTTAATATATCTCCCTGTTGTACACACCATGTATAATAAATGATAACACCCTTAATAGATCTCCCTGTTGTATACACCTTGTATAATAAATGATAACACCCTTAATAGATCTCCCTGTTGTATACACCTTGTATAATAAATGATAACATCCTTAATAGATCTCCCTGTTGTATACACCATGTATAATAAATGATAACATCCTTAATAGATCTCCCTGTTGTACACACCATGTATAATAAATGATAACACCCTTAATAGATCTCCCTGTTGTATACACCATGTATAATAAATGATAACATCCTTAATAGATCTCCCTGTTGTATACACAATGTATAATAAATGATAACATCCTTAATAGATCTCCCTGTTGTATACACCATGTATAATAAATGATAACATCCTTAATAGATCTCCCTGTTGTATACACCTTGTACAATAAATGATAACATCCTTAATAGATCTCCCTGTTGTATACACCTTGTACAATAAATGATAACACCCTTAATAGATCTCCCTGTTGTATACACCATGTACAATAAATGATAACACCCTTAATAGATCTCCCTGTTGTATACACCTTGTATAATAAATGATAACACCCTTAATAGATCTCCATGTTGTATACACCATGTACAATAAATGATAACATCCTTAATAGATCTCCCTGTTGTATACACCATGTACAATAAATGATAACACCCTTAATAGATCTCCCTGTTGTATACACCTTGTATAATAAATGATAACACCCTTAATAGATCTCCATGTTGTATACACCTTGTATAATAAATGATAACACCCTTAATAGATCTCCATGTTGTATACACCTTGTATAATAAATGATAACACCCTTAATAGATCTCCATGTTGTATACACCATGTATAATAAATGATAACACCCTTAATAGATCTCCCTGTTGTATACACCTTGTACAATAAATGATAACACCCTTAATAGATCTCCCTGTTGTATACACCATGTACAATAAATGATTACACCCTTAATAGATCTCCCTGTTGTATACACCTTGTATAATAAATGATAACACCCTTAATAGATCTCCATGTTGTATACACCTTGTACAATAAATGATAACACCCTTAATAGATCTCCCTGTTGTATACACCATGTATAATAAATGATAACACCCTTAATAGATCTCCCTGTTGTATACACCTTGTATAATAAATGATAACACCCTTAATAGATCTCCCTGTTGTACACACCATGTATAATAAATGATAACACCCTTAATAGATCTCCCTGTTGTATACACCTTGTATAATAAATGATAACATCCTTAATAGATCTCCCTGTGGTATACACCTTGTATAATAAATGATAACATCCTTAATAGATCTCCATGTTGTATACACCTTGTATAATAAATGATAACACCCTTAATAGATCTCCATGTTGTATACACCTTGTATAATAAATGATAACACCCTTAATAGATCTCCCTGTTGTATACACCTTGTATAATAAATGATAACACCCTTAATAGATCTCCATATTGTATACACCATGTATAATAAATGATAACATCCTTAATACATCTCCATGTTGTATACACCTTGTATAATAAATGATAACATCCTTAATACATCTCCCTGTGGTATACACCTTGTATAATAAATGATAACATCCTTAATAGATCTCCATGTTGTATACACCTTGTATAATAAATGATAACATCCTTAATACATCTCCATGTTGTATACACCTTGTATAATAAATGATAACATCCTTAATAGATCTCCCTGTTGTATACACCTTGTATAATAAATGATGCGCTATATTGGAATTTTCAGTTGTCTCCCTTATTCTTCAATTTATTGAAATCTTTATGAAATTAAACTCCTTTGAAATAACCTGTTTGGTCAGTGCACGACTGTATATAAAATACCATAATGAACCGTTTATTTCCGGATGTAATAAACACAGACTAATATCTTGCTTTTTTAACCGTTTATTTCCGGATGTAATAAACACAGACTAATATCTTGCTTTTTTATTTCATAGTTTAAGTTTCTAAAATTAAAAGTCAGGAAAACAAAAATCTTTTTTACAAATACACTATTGAAGGAAAGCAATGAGGTAGTGTACAAATGGATGTCCTCGACATTTAACAACCTTCATGATAAAATACTATATCTGTTTATCTGATCAGAGGCATTATAAATTTTTATTTGCATGAATAATCAACAATCAATATGAATGATAGGGGCCGTGGTGGCCGAGTGGTTAAGGTGTCTCGACACTTTATCACTAGCCCTCCACCACTGGGTTGCGAGTTCGAAACCTACGTGGGGCAGTTGCCAGGTACCGACTGTAGGCCGGTGTTTTTTCTCCAGGTACTCCGGCTTTCCTCCACCTCTAAACCTGGCACGTCCTTAAATGACCCTGGCTGTTAATAGGACGTTAAACAAAAACAAACAAACCAATGATTCAACTTTATTTTAAGCACACTTATAAATTTTAAGTTTGATACCAGTTACTGTATGCTCTGTTTCCTGTTCAACAATAATGAAGGAAAAACCATAACTCTTTTATCAACGACAAAAATCATATATCTTAATATAAAGCTTTTAAAGTATGAAAACGAATATAAGGAAGATTTTAAAATAAGAATTACACATAATTGTATGTCATGCCTGTCCCACTTTGTCAATATGATAAGTGCATAACTCCTAAACTCAATAGAATTCAGTATTTTTCCAAAAAAAAAAAAGGAAAACCCCAAAAAATATTCAATGGCATGGAATTACCCTGTATACATTATAGACATGTGAAAATATTGATGCATTGCGAAACAAATATTAAATTTCCAAAAGTCATTAATCCTCAAAATTCACATAAATATGTATCATCCCCCCCCCCCCCCCCCCCCCCCCCAAATTTCTTTTTTTTTTCCTGAAAACTGAGAAGAAAAAAA
Source organism: Pecten maximus (assembly GCF_902652985.1). Taxonomy (NCBI): domain Eukaryota; kingdom Metazoa; phylum Mollusca; class Bivalvia; order Pectinida; family Pectinidae; genus Pecten; species Pecten maximus. The sequence goes on from NC_047018.1 coordinate 19,190,812, forward strand.
AAGTTGGGGAGGGAGGAGGGATGTGAAAATAGTAAGGAGAAACAGTGAAGAGGTTGGGGAAGGAGGGGGAAAAGTGAAGAGGTTGGGGAAGGAGGGGGAAAAGTGAAGAGGTTGAGGAAGGAGGGGGAAAAGTGAAGAGGTTGGGGAAGGAGGGGGAACAGTGAAAGAGGTTTGGGGAAGGAGGGGGGAACAGTGAAGAGGTTGGGGAAGGAGGGGGAACAGTGAAGAGGTTGGGGAAGGAGGGGGAACAGTGAAGAGGTTGGGGAAGGAGGGGGAACAGTGAAGAGGTTGGGGAAGGGGAGGGGGGAACAGTGAAGAGGTTGGGGAAGGAGGGGGACAGGGGAAGAGGTGGGGAAGGAGGGGGAACAGTGAAGAGGTTGAGGAAGGAGGGGGAACAGTGAAGAGGTTGGGGAAGGGGGGGGGGAAAGTGAAGAGGTTGGGGAAGGGGGGGGGAAAAGTGAAGAGGTGAGGGGAAGAAGGAGGGGAAAGTGAAAGAGGTTGGGGAAGGAGGGGGAAAAGTGAAAAGGTTGGGGAAGGAGGGGAAAAGTGAAGAGGTTGGGGAAGGAGGGGAAAAGTGAAGAGGTTGAGGAGGGGGGAACAGTGAAGAGGTTGGGGAAGGAGGGGGAACAGTGAAGAGGTTGAGGAAGGAGGGGGGGAACAGTGAAGAGGTTGAGGAAGGAGGGGGAACAGTGAAGAGGTTGGGGAAGGAGGGGGAGGAAGAGGTTGGGGAAGGAGGGGGGGAAATGTGAGGGGAGAGGAGCGGAAGGGAGGTGGGGAGGAGGGAACAGTGAAGAGGTTGGGGAAGGAGGGGGAACAGTGAAGAGGTTGGGGAAGGAGGGGGAACAGTGAAGAGGTTTGGGAGGAGGAGGGGAAAGTGAAGAGGTTGGGGAAGGAGGGGAAACAGTGAAGAGGGGGATAAGGGGGGGAGGGAACAGTTAAGGTTGAGGAAGGAGGGGGAACAGTGAAGAGGTTGGGAAGGAGGGGGACCGAAAGTTGGGAAGAAAGTTGAAAGGTTGGGGACGGAGGTGAAAGTGAAGAGGGGGGGAAGGAGGGAACAGTTGTTGGGTAGGAGGAGGGGAACAGTGAAGGGGTTGGGGAAGGAGGGGGAAACGTTGAGAGGTTGGGGAAAAGAGGAAGGTGGAAAAGGTTGGGAAGGAGGGGGAGGGGAGGGAAAAAAAGGTGGGGAAGAGGGAGAAGGTGGAGGGGTTAAGTGAGTGGGAGAGGGAGGGAAATTTAAGAGGTTGGGGAAGGAAGGGGGGACAGTGAAGGTTGGGAGGAGGGGAAAAGTGAGAGGTTGGGAGGGGGGAAACAGTGAAGGGGGGAGGAGGGGAACAGTAAGAGGTTGGGGAAAGGGGGGGAAAAATGAAGGGTTGGGGACAGGAGGGGGAAAGTTAAATGTTGGGAGGAGGGGGAACAGTGAGGGTTGGGGCAGGAGGGGAACGTGAAGAGGTTGGAAGGGGGGGAACAGTAGGGTTGGGGAGGAGGGCGAGGGTTGGGGAAGAGGGGGGGAAGTGAAAGGTTGGGGAGGGGGGAAAGTTTAAGAGGTTGGGAGGAGGGGAAAGTGAAAGGGTGGGGAAGGAGGGGGAAAGGTTGGGAAAGGTTGGGAAGGGGGTGAAAGTTGAAGAGGGTGGGGGACGTGGGGTTGGGAAGGGTTGGGGAAGGAGGGGGAGGGAAGGAGGTTGGAAAAGGGAGGGGGGGAAAGGGAGGGGGGGAAGGGGGGGGGAGGGAGAGGGGGTGGGGGAAGGAGGGGGAACAGTGAAGAGGTTGGGGAAGGAGGGGGAACAGTGAAGAGGTTGGGGAAGGAGGGGAACAGTGAAGAGGTTGAGGAAGGAGGGGGGAACAGTGAAGAGGTTGGGGAAGGAGGGGGAACAGTGAAGAGGTTGGGGAAGGAGGGGGGAACAGTGAAGAGGTTTGGGAAGGAGGGGGGAACAGTGAAGAGGTTGAGGAAGGAGGGGGAACAGTGAAGAGGTTGAGGGAAGGAGGGGGAACAGTGAAGAGGTTGGGGAAGGAGGGGGGAACAGTGAAGAGGTTGGGGAAGGAGGGGAACAGTGAAGAGGTTGAGGAAGGAGGGGAACAGTGAAGAGGTTGAGGAAAGGAGGGGGAACAGTGAAAGAGGTTGGGGAAGGAGGGGGAACAGTGAAGAGGTTGGGGAAGGAGGGGAACAGTGAAGAGGTTGAGGAAGGAGGGGGGAACAGTGAAGAGGTTGGGAAGGAGGGGGAAAGTGAAAAGGTTGGGGAAGGAGGGGGAATGAAGAGTTGAGGGACTGAGGTAGAAGGGGAAGAGTAGAGGATTGGACAGTGAAGTGAGGTGAAGGAGAGGGAACAGTGAGAGGTTGGAAGGGGGAATGGAGGTGGGATTGGAGGGGAAATTTAGGGTTGGGAAGAGGGGAAAGTGAAAGTGGTAGTGGAACAGTGGGAAAGGTGGAGGAGGGGGAACATGGGAAGAGGTTGGGAAGGAGGTGGACATGAAGGGTTGAGGGGGGAAGGAAGAATTAAGGTGGGAAGGTTGGGGAAGTGAAAATGTGGAGGGGAGGGACATGAGACTGACAGTGGAGTAAGGTTGGAAAAGGGGGGAAAGTGAAGAGAGGTTGGGAAGAGTTGGGGAACCTTTGGGAAGGAGGATGGAGGGGGAATAAGAGGATTTGGAAGGGGGGAGTAATGTGGAAGGAGGGGGAAAGTGAACGTTGGGAGGAGGGGATGGAACGAGGTTGGGAAGGGAGGGAAATTGAAAGTTGGGAAGGAGGGGGAGGAACAGGTGCAGAGGTTGGGAAGGAGGGGGAAAGTGATGAAGGTTGGGAAGGAGGGGAACAGTGAAAAGGTTGGGGAAGGAGGGGGAACAGTGAAGAGGTGGGAAGGAGGGGAACAGGGAAGAGGTTGGGGAAGGAGGGGAACAGGGAAGAGGTTGGGGAAGGAGGGGGAACAGTGAAAGGTTGGGAAAGGAGGGGGAACAGTGAAAAGGTTGGGGAAGGAGGGGGAACAGTGAAGAGGTTGGGGAAGGAGGGGGAACAGTGAAGAGGTTGGGGAAGGAGGGGGAACAGTGAAGAGGTTGGGGAAGGAGGGGGGAACAGTGAAGAGGTTTGGGGAAAGGGGGGAAAGTGAAAGGTTGGGGAAGGAGGGGGAACAGTGAAGAGGTTGGGGAAGGAGGGGGAAAGTGAAAAGGTTGGGGAAGGAGGGGGAACAGTGAAGAGGTTGGGGAAGGAGGGGGAAACAGTGAAGAGGTTGGGGAAAGGAGGGGGAACAGTGAAGAGGTTGGGGAAGGAGGCTGAAGGGGGAATTAAAGGTTGAGGAAGGAGGGGAATTGAAGAAAAGGGAGGTAGGAAGGGGAGTATGGGAAATGAGGGAAGGAGGGGGAACGTGAAGAGGTTGGACAGGGGGGAAGGACAGGTGAGGAAGGAGGGGAAAGTTGGAGTTGAAGGGAATGGATTGGGGAGGAACAGTGGAAAGGTGGGGAGGGGGGCAACAGTGAGGTTGGGGAAGGAGGGGGAAAAGTGAATGAGGTTAGAGAGGGGAATTGTAAAGGGTTGGTAGGAGGGAAAGTGAAAAGGTTGGGGAAGGAGGGGAGAATGCAGGGTGAGGAGGAAGAAAGGGAGAGGTTAGGGACGGGGGACGGGGATTGGCTGAAGGATGGGACAGTGGGATTTGAAGAGGTCGTAATGTAAGTTGAACCGGGACAGTGTAAGGGTATGGCAAGGGGAAGTGTAGTGGATAAGGGGCAAGGGAGGGGGGAGGGTGGAAGAAAGAGAGGTTTTGACATCGGAAAATTAGTACAATGTTTGAGGAGGATGGAACAGTCCACTCCAAGAGGTTAACAAAATTGACGACCTCACAAGAGATGCGGGGGGTAAAAGTTGAAGTAAAAAAGGTAACTTCGGTAAGAGGGAAAAGTAGGGTTTTAAGTTTGGGAAAGTTTGTAAATTTGGGAGAGGGTAACATTTGGAAGGTTTGGGGCAAGGAACAGGCAAGAAGTGGAGGATCGAAGTGTGGGTTTGAACTAGGGAAAAGTGGGTATTTGATGGAATTTTGAAGTTTGGACGGTACGTAAATGGTTCGGACAGAGAAAGTTGAAATTTGGAAGGTGGGGGTGATTGCAGGGGGAAGTGAGAGGTTTGGGAAGGAGGGAACGTGAAGGGTGGAGGGGGAACGTTAAAGGGGGGGAAAGGGGGAAACAGTGAAAGGTTTGGAAGGAGGAGGACAAGGGATTTGGGAAAGGGGGGAAGGAAAGTTGAGGGAAGGAAGGGGAAGTGAAAATGAAAGAGGAGGGGGAAAATGAAAAGGGTTTTAAGGGGGGGGGAAAGTAATTGGGGAAAAGGGAATTTTTGGGGGGTTTGGGGGGGGGGACCCCTTTTAAGGGGGGGGGAAAAGGGGGCCTTTAAATTGGGGGAACGGGCCCCCGGGGGGAAAAAAGGGGGGGGAAAAAAAAAAAAAAAGGGGGGGGGGCTGGGGGTTGGGGAAAAAAAAGGGGGGGAAAAGGGGGGGGGGAAAAGGGGGGGGGGGGGGGAAAAAAAAATTGGGGGGGAGGGGGGGGGGGGGAGGTTGGGGGGGGGGAGAAGATTTAAAAAAGGGGGGGGGGGGGGGTTTGGGGGGGTGGGGGAAAAAAAAAGGTTGGGGGGAAAGGGGTTTTGGGGGTTTTTTAAAAAAAATTAAAAAAAAGGGGCACTGATACTGTACAGTGGGTATTTGTCCACACTGTAGGATACTGTACAGTGGGTATTTGTCCACACTGTAGGATACTGTACAGTGGGTATTTGTCCACACTGTAGGATACTGTACTATGGGTATTTGTCCACACTGTAGGATACTGTACAGTGGGTATTTGTCCACACTGTAGGATACTGTACAGTGGGTATTTGTCCACACTGTAGGATACTGTACAGTGGGTATTTGTCCACACTGTAGGATACTGTACTAGTGGGTATTTGTCCACACTGTAGGATACTGTACAGTGGGTATTTGTCCACACTGTAGGATACTGTACAGTGGGTATTTGTCCACACTGTAGGATACTGTACAGTGGGTATTTGTCCACACTGTAGGATACTGTACAGTGGGTATTTGTCCACACTGTAGGATACTGTACAGTGGGTAGTTGTCCACACTGTAGGATACTGTACAGTGGGTATTTGTCCACACTATAGGATACTGTACAGTAGGTATTCATAGCTCCAGGAGTAGGTCAAGCTTTGACCACTTTCCATAGAACAGATCCAGATTTTATCCTCGTCACAAACACAGGACTTGTTACATATGTCTTACTGAAGGAGGATCTGGTCCCAACAGCATCCCAGTCTCCACAACAAGCATGTTTTAATCATTAAAACATTAACACTATCAGCCCTAACACACAGCAGTGTCCCATTTCCTTTGATCGTTTTAAGCACCTACAGTACACAAAAGGCTTTACACTTCTTTAATCATCCCATAAGTCCAGGATTGTTTTCTTAAATCTTCTGTAAGAAAATTTTATGGAATTCATGTGTCTATGTAGTCAGAGACATTCCTGCTCCAAGGTACTGGCACTGATTAGTCTGTTACACAGGGCACTGATGAAGATATTTCAAAATTACCACTCATCTCTGGGGTATAGCATACTTAGAAAAATTGTGGTTTTATTTTTATTTCTTTTTACATTTTCACTGAAAGTATTGAACTTTGGTTTTGTTTGGTTTTATTTGTTTAACGTCCAATCAACATCTAAGGTCATTTAAGGAAGGCCTCTTTTGGGTGCAATATGCATGCGTGTGGTGATTGCTATGTGTGTTTTGGGAGGCTGCGGTATGTCTGTGTTAAGTCTCCTTGTGATAGGCTGGAACCTTTGCCGATTTAAAGTGCTACCTCACTGAAGCATACTGCCGAAGATACCCAGCAGGACACCCCATCCCGGTCACATTATACTGACAACGGGCGGACCAGTTGTCTCACTCCTAAAATGCTGAGCGCTAAGCAGGCAGGAGTAGCAACTACCATTTTTAATGACTCTGGTATGTCTCGGCCAGGGGACAGAACCCAAAGCCTTCCTCACAGCGGCGAACGCTCGACTAAAGGCCTAGAAGTGAGGCATTGCCAAGTTGTTAAGAAAGAAGAGAAGAGATAAGATCTCAAATTTAGTCGCCTCTTACGATCATGCAATGGGGGAAGCAGGTACAATTCTTATGTCGTACCAGCAGGGCAGAAGTTTTAAGAAAAACATTGCAGACAGAAATGATCAACAGAAAACACTTTCCTCTACAAGTTTTATTAACAAGGAATCCTTCCCCAGTTTCATCAACATTCCTTAGCTTTTTAACTTATGATTGTCAATAGGAATCCATTACAAAATTTCTGTTTAGCTCAATCAGTTGAGTGTAAGACTAATAATCCTGAGGTCCCAGGTTCGATTCCTAGCAGAGGCAGTGAAATGAATTTGATTGGTCATGCTCTGGGCTACAAAAGATGAGGTAAGGTTGAAGGGAGGATAAACTGCAGGGTACATTAGCATACACATGAATACAGTTCTGAATTACTTTCAGATAAATCTGTAATCTGTCCACAATTCACACGCATTATAGAGGTTATGCCATAAAGCACTTGATTATTCAAAGCTTACACAAGCAGCTATTTAGCAGCATAAAGGCGAGATTTTGTATCGCTTTCGTTTTAATTTCCAATTATTTTCAGGAAAGAAAAATCAATTTCATTGGCACGAATGCACATTTAATTGAAAGCAGTGAACCAAGCCTCTTGGTGATCCAGATGGCTTTTCTGAGTTAAGTTGTATCACAACCAATCAAGGTAATACAGTTGTCATTATGAATATCTTGTGTCAGAGATGTGAAACTCTCATCAATATTTATATTTTGTTAAACGGTGTTGGCTTTCCTTCATTTCCTGCCTCTGTTTCCTCCCATGACTTGAAGTCATCACGAAGCTCCAGGTGTGATCAAAGTCTCGTTAACTTCACATACCTTTCACAGAATATTTTTATGAGATATTGTCATGAATTTTGAAATCCATTTATTATGGAAAAATAGTCACCCACAGTATGAAAATAAATGATGAAATCTGTATCTCATTTTATCCTTGCATGGAAAGAATTTCTAAAATGACTGAAATATTAACATTCGATAGCTAAGAAATGTTTGTGAAAATAATCACATGCATTCCTCTCATATATTGATCTATCTGTGTATCTTTTGTAAATCCAACATACAAATCCCAGTGTTTCAAGAACGTTAAAATATATAAAAGACGAAACAAATATTAGATATGATTGTTTTTTGAATAATACAAATGTGATAAAATTATTTTAAACAATCTAGGCTAAACACACAAAGACATTGCACATAATTAAAACACCGCTAATTGATTAATTAAACTGAAAGGATCATAATATTATGATAAAACTGAATGTTCCCATATTTTATCTAATTAATTGTACCCATTATCACAGCCATCCATCACCTGTTGATGTGAAAGTTAACAGAACCAGAGGTAATTCTGATCCTACTAGATGGATTTCAACACGAAGCTCAGACGCTTCACATACTCAAAACACCCATAAACCATGTACAAAACTTTTTGTTTAATTAAATTTGCTCCAATTTGAACTAATTATGTTATGCAAACAGATTTATCAATCTAGGTTCCATTCTTGTTCCAACAGGGATTTTTTTTTTTTATCAACTGTGGTTATAAACGTGTTACATGAGGCCCATAGGGCTAAATGTTTAATGTTTTACATGAGGCCCATAGGGCCTACATTATCTTGCTGACAATGTAATATATTCAGTGTAGGATCAAATTCATTTTCTTCAAAATTTAAAATAAAGACAATGAAAATATTTAAATTTCTGTTGCAATCAAAAGCAATATAAAAGCTTCTTTGATAAGTTTATCAAAAATATGAAAATACCATTAACAATCGGAGGTTATAGAGCATATCATGGATTCTGATAAGAATAAAGAAATAAGATACACTTGTTAACAACATAAAAATACATTGCATAAAAATATGATAATATGATTCAACCGATCAAAACTTTTGTTAATTTCAAAGTAATCTAAAAAAAAAGGACAAGAGGGAATGATGGCAGGACAAGAGGGACTGATGGGAGGACAAGAGGGAATGATGGCAGGACTAGAGGAAATGATGGCAGGACAAGAGGGAATGATGGCAGGACAAGATGGACTGATGGCAGGACAAGAGGGAATGATGGCAGGACAAGATGGACTGATGGGAGGACAAGAGGGAATGATGAGAGGACTAGCTTGACTGATGAGAGGACAAGAGGGACTGATGGGAGGACTAGAGGGACTGATGGGAGGACTAGATGGACTGATGGGAGGACTAGATGGACTGATGGGAGGACAAGAGGGACTGATGAGAGGACTAGAGAGACTAGAGGACTGATGAGGGACTAGAGACTGATAGAGGACTAAGGACTGATGAAGACAAAGACTGATGAGAGACTAAGATGATGAAGAACAAGACTGGTGAGAGAACAGAGGATGATGAAGGACTAGAGAGATGATGAGGACTAGAGGACTGATGAGAGGACTAAGGATGAGAGAGGATAAGGATGATGAGAGACTAATGACAGATAAGACTAGAGGACATGAGAGACTAGGGGACTGATGAGGGGACTAGAGGGACTGATGAGGGGACTAGAGAGACTGATGAGAGGACTAGAGAGACTGATGAGAGGACTAGATGGACTGATGAGAGGACTAGATGGACAGATGAGAGGACTAGATGGACAGATGAGAGGACTAGAGGGACTGATGAGGGGACTAGAGAGACTGGTGAGGGGACTAGAGGGACTGATGAGAGGACTAGAGGGACTGATGAGAAGGACATGAATGGACAGATGAGAGGACTAGAGGGACTGATGAGAGGACTAGATGGACAGATGAGAGGACTAGAGGGACTGATGAGGGGACTAGAGAGACTGGTGAGGGGACTAGAGGGACTGATGAGAGGACTAGAGGGACTGATGAGAGGACTAGATGGACAGATGAGAAGACTAGAGGGACTGATGAGAGGACTAGAGAGGACTGATGAGAGGACTAGAGGGACTGATGAGAGGACTAGAGAGACTGATGAGAGGACTAGAGGGACTGATGAGAGGACTAGAGGGACTGATGAGAGGACTAGAGGGACTGATGAGAGGACTAGAGAGACTGATGAGAGGACAAGAGGGACTGATGAGAGAACTAGAGGGACTGATGAGAGGACTAGAGGGACTGATGAGAGGACTAGAGGGACTGATGAGAGGACTAGAGGGACTGATGAGAGGACTAGAGGGACTGATGAGAGGACTAGAGAGACTGATGAGAGGACTAGAGGGACTGATGAGAGAACTAGAGGGACTGATGAGAGGACTAGAGGGACTGATGAGAGGACTAGAGGGACTGATGAGAGAACTAGAGGGACTGATGAGAGGACTAGAGGGACTGATGAGAGGACTAGAGAGACTGATGAGAGGACTAGAGGGACTGATGAGAGGACTAGAGGGACTGATGAGAGGACTAGAGAGACTGATGAGAGGACTAGAGGGACTGATGAGAGGAGATGGACTGATGAGAGGACTAGAGGGACTGATGAGAGGACTAGAGGGACTGATGAGAGGAGATGGACTGATGAGAGGACTAGAGGGACTGATGAGAGGACTAGAGGGACTGATGAGAGGACTAGAGGGACTGATGAGAGGACTAGAGGGACTGATGAGAGGAGATGGACTGATGAGAGGACTAGAGGGACTGATGAGAGGACTAGAGGGACTGATGAGAGGACTAGAGGGACTGATGAGAGGACTAGAGGGACTGATGAGAGGACTAGAGGGACTGATGAGAGGACTAGAGGGACTGATGAGAGGACTAGAGGGACTGGATGAGAGAGGGACTGAGAGAGAGGGACTGATGAAGGGACTAGAGAGGACTGATGAGAGGAGAGACTATGAAGAGGGGACTGATGAGAGGACTAGAGGAGGACTAGAGGGACTGATGAGGGGACTAGAGAGACTGATGAGAGGACTAGAGGGACTGATGAGAGGACTAGAGGGACTGATGAGAGGACTAGGGACGAGAGAGGACAGAGGGACTGATCGGAGGACTAGAGGGACTGATGAGAGGACTAGATGGACGATGAGAGGACTAGAGGGGACTGATGAGAGGACTAGAGGGACTGATGAAGGATGAGACGACAAGAGGGATGAGAACTGATGAGAGGGACTAGAGGACTGATGAGAGGACTAGAGGGAACTGATGGATAGAGGACTAGAGGATGACTGGACTGAGAGAGGACTAGAGGGACTGATGGAGGACTAGAGAGACTGTGAGAGGACTAAGAGGTGAGGACTAGAGGGACTGATGAGAGAACAAGAGGGACTGATGAGAGGACTAGAGTGACTGATGAGAGGACTAGAGGGACTGATGAGAGGACTAGAGTGACTGATGAGAGGACTAGAGGGACTGATCGGAGGACTAGAGAGACTGGTGAGAGGACTAGAGGGACTGGTGAGAGGACTAGAGAGACTGATGAGAGGACTAGAGGGACTCATGAGAGGACTAGGGAGACTGATGAGAGGACTAAAGAGACTGATGAGAGGACAAGAGGGACTGATGAGAGGACTAGAGTGACTGATGAGAGGACTAGAGGGACTGATCGGAGGACTAGAGAGACTGGTGAGAGGACTAGAGTGACTGATGAGAGGACTAGGGAGACTGATGGCAGGACTAGAGAGACTGGTGAGAGGACTAGAGGGACTCATGAGAGGACAAGAGGGACTGATGGGAGGACTAGGGAGACTGATGAGAGGACTAGAGGGACTGATGAGAGGACTAGAGTGACTGATGAGAGGACTAGAGGGACTGATCGGAGGACTAGAGAGACTGGTGAGAGGACTAGAGAGACTGATGAGAGGACTAGAGGGACTGGTGAGAGGACTAGAGAGACTGATGAGAGGACTAGAGAGACTGGTGAGAGGACTAGAGAGACTGATGAGAGGACTAGAGGGACTGATGAGAGGACTAGAGGGACTGATGAGAGGACTAGAGGGACTGATGAGAGGACTAGAGGGACTGATGAGAGGACTAGAGAGACTGATGGCAGGACTAGAGAGACTGGTGAGAGGACTAGAGAGACTGATGAGAGGACTAGAGGGACTCATGAGAGGACTAGAGGGACTCATGAGAGGACAAGAGGGACTGATGGGAGGACTAGGGAGACTGATGAGAGGACTAGAGGGACTGATGAGAGGACTAGAGGGACTGATGGCAGGACTAGAGAGACTGATGAGAGGACTAGAGGGACTGATGAGAGGACTAGAGGGACTGATGAGAGGACTAGAGGGACTGATGGCAGGACTAGAGAGGACTGATGAGAGGACTAGAGGGACTGATGAGAGGACTAGAGAGACTGATGAGAGGACTAGAGAGACTGATGAGAGGACTAGAGGGACTCATGAGAGGACTAGAGGGACTCATGAGAGGACTAGAGGGACTCATGAGAGGACTAGAGGGACTGATGGATCACTGTTCGTTACAACTGTAAATATCTATTCCAACTATCAACCAGTTGGCATTGGCAACTTACAGATTGAGGAAAAATAGTCATCTAAATTATCTGAACCATGACCTATCCACCAAACTCTGATACCAAATGATGTACATGTGTAGGATATCAAAGGGGTTCAGAATTCAAACCTTATTGCCAATGTTTATAGTTGGGTTTTAAACCACAGACAATGTTACAAGTTATGGTCTGATTGCTTGGTGACCAGATTAAGACCTTTCATGACCATCCACATGCAATAATCAAGTGTATTATTCCAGACACCAGATTCAGCTCCAGACCAGACTTAATTTTGAATGACATCTGCCTTTGACACCGTCTAGCTTAGGACCATTCAAAATAGAAGAAACAGAGTAACAGACAGCAGAATGACTCATGCTCTATTCACCATTGTTCTCTGGGCAAATGGTTTTTTTCAAGCAACCTTTTTTTGTCTTGCATTTCACCAGAAGAATTTGTATTTTCTCATTAAATGAGGAGAAAAGATTGTTTTATTATTATTAAAGCATCTTGATGACAATGAAAGTAGATCTGTTACAAGTACCGCTCAGACAATGGAAATTTTCTCATTTGCCTCGACCTCCGAAATCCTGAAAAATCCCTAAAACTATTGTAATGATGCCTTCAGGGGTGACCATGTAGCAATACATTGTCATTACACCAACTCGTTAAAACACAATTAAGGGCTTTATTAGGCAGCGTGCCTTACAATTAAGCATTTCTCTTTGTTTTCCATTTTGGCCATGGTTATACCTCAGATTGAATGAAAACAGAAAATTTTATCTTCATCAAAGAGACACTTTTTCCTGAATTCACACACTTTATCCAATGAAATTTCAGACATTGAAGAATGGGAAACGAAATGGAACAGTACATTTTACAGAGAGGATCTATCAGGTGCATCAATATATATCAACATTAAAATTCTTTTTGAGTATTTAGTCAAAAACCTTTGAGCATGCATGTCTTTGAAGGTTTCAAATGTGTCTGTATTTTTACTAGGTGTTTTTATGTACAATTTTGAAAGACATCTTTAGTAATGGATATGGTATGTGCTGAACACCATACAGTTAGTTGGTCAGTTCTGATGCTAAAGGCAAAAAACATGAAACTCTGGAAGGGATGTGAGAGGAAAATTAAAAATGGACCGAAACAAATGTTAGAATACATTGATCAATTTGCTAAATTTTCAACATTGTCCAATTAGATAATTCAAACTTACATTAAAGCGTTATTAGCAGTTTAAATAGAAACTTCTATGACTTATTGGTAAAATTAATTGTACCTGGTCAATTGAAAACTTTTTAGATTGTCTGTATGCATGGAGATATCTAATACCAGGTGTATATAGATACATGTACCTAGGGAGATATCCAAGTACAGGTATATAAATACATATACCTAGGGAGATATCTAAGTACAGGTGTATATATATACATATACCTAGGGAGATATCTAAGTACAGGTGTATATATATACATGTACCTAGGGAGATATCTAAGTACAGGTGTATATATATACATATACCTAGGGAGATATCTAAGTACAGGTGAATATATATACATGTACCTAGGGAGATATCTAAGTACAGGTGTATATATATACATATACCTAGGGAGATATCTAAGTACAGGTGTATATATATACATGTACCTAGGGAGATATCTAAGTACAGGTGTATATATATACATGTACCTAGGGAGATATCTAAGTACAGGTGTATATAAATACATGTACTGAGGGAGATATCTAAGTACAGGTGTATATATATACATGTACCTAGGGAGATATCTAAGTACAGGTGTATATATATACATGTACCTAGGGAGATATCTAAGTACAGGTGTATATATACCTAGGGAGATATCTAAGTACAGGTGTATATAAATACATGTACCTTGGGAGATATATAAGTACAGGTGTATATATATACATGTACCTAGGGAGATATATAAGTACAGGTGTATATAAATACATGTACCTTGGGAGATATATAAGTACAGGTGTATATATATACATGTACCTAGGGAGATATATAAGTACAGGTGTATATATAAATACATATACCTAGGGAGATATATAAGTACAGGTGTATATAAATACATGTACCTTGGGAGATATATAAGTACAGGTGTATATATATACATGTACCTAGGGAGATATATAAGTACAGGTATATATAAATACATGTACCGAGGGAGATATCTAAGACCAGGTGTATATATATACATGTACCTAGGGAGATATCTAAGTACAGGTGTATATAAATACATGTACCTAGGGAGATATCTAAGTACAGGTATATATAAATACATATACCTAGGGAGATATCTAAGTACAGGTGTATATATAAATACATATACCTAGGGAGATATCTAAGTACAGGTGTATATAAATACATGTACCTAGGGAGATATCTAAGTACAGGTGTATATAAATACATATACCTAGGGAGATATCTAAGTACAGGTGTATATAAATACATGTACCGAGGGAGATATGTAGCTGTATTACCAGGTAGACTTCAGCAAAATAATGAGATGCTCTCTGCCCAGGTGGTACTGAACACTTCCCATGTGCTGACAATATCTCTTATAATTAGCCTCTAAGACAGATGTCTAGCTACTTTAAACAAAGAATGACTTTCCAAACATAACCAGCTCTCACAACCATCACAGCAGTCCCCTCCCAATAATGTACACCTAAGAACAGTCCACAAATAACTCTATTCCACAACAGACCCTTGTCTGATAATTAAAGAACTTATAGCTCAATATCATTTTCATATACTGGTGGTACACAGATAAAAAGTACAATAGAATGGATATACCAATAACGGTTTTAAATAAATGCCTTATTGCTTCCTATTTTTTCAACAACATGACTTGGGTTCCTGTGAAACCTAGATTTGTACACCTGTTATACACAGGTGACACAGATTAGTTACACAATCAGGTGATATAAGTTACACACAAAGGTGATATAAGTTACACATAAAGGTGATATAAGTTACACAAACAGGTGATATAAGTTACACACACAGGTGATATAAGTTACACAAACAGGTGATATAAGTTACACAAACAGGTGATATAAGTTACACACAAAGGTGATATAAGTTACACACAAAGGTGATATAAGTTACACATAAAGGTGATATAAGTTACACACAAAGGTGATATAAGTTACACAAACAGGTGATATAAGTTACACAAACAGGTGATATAAGTTACACAAACAGGTGATATAAGTTACACAAACAGGTGATATAAGTTACACAAACAGGTGATATAAGTTACACAAACAGGTGATACAAGTTACACATAAAGGTGATATAAGTTACACAAACAGGTGATATAAGTTACACACAAAGGTGATATAAGTTACACATAAAGGTGATATAAGTTACACACAAAGGTGATATAAGTTACACACAAAGGTGATATAAGTTACACACAAAGGTGATATAAGTTACACACAAAGGTGATATAAGTTACACACAAAGGTGATATAAGTTACACACAAAGGTGATATAAGTTACACACAAAGGTGATATAAGTTACACATAAAGGTGATATAAGTTACACACAAAGGTGATATAAGTTACACACAAAGGTGATATAAGTTACACAAACAGGTGATATAAGTTACACAAACAGGTGATATAAGTTACACACAAAGGTGATATAAGTTACACACAAAGGTGATATAAGTTACACATAAAGGTGATATAAGTTACACAAGTTTGGTTTGGTTTGGTTTTGTTTGGTTTATTTTGTTTAACGTCCTGTTAAGTCCCGTTAACAGCCAGGGACATTTAAGGATATGTGTCAGG
The DNA here is from genome assembly GCF_902652985.1 of Pecten maximus. Taxonomy (NCBI): domain Eukaryota; kingdom Metazoa; phylum Mollusca; class Bivalvia; order Pectinida; family Pectinidae; genus Pecten; species Pecten maximus. The sequence goes on from NC_047018.1 coordinate 19,206,194, forward strand.
TTTTTGAGGTGGAAGAAAGCTGGAGTACCCAACCAGGTGATACAAGTAACACATAAAGGTGATATAAGTTACACAAACAGGTGATATAAGTTACACACAAAGGTGATATTAGTATACAAGTTTTGTTTTGTTTTGTTTTGTTTGGTTTATTTTGTTTAACGTCCTGTTAACAGCCAGGGTCACCAGAGGTGGAGGAAACCTGGAGTACCCAACCAGGTGATACAAGTTAAACACAACGATGATATAAGTTACATACAAAGGTGATGTAAGGTTCCTCGCAGCTGTACCAATCCACATTCAACAATAAACTTTCTACAGGTGAGAGTAAAAAGTGGTTTCTCCAGGTGTGAATATTACAGGTTCTTTGGTACAAATACAACTGAACCAGGTCTCAAGAATGTATAAACAAGTTTACTCTTAACTTCTGCACTTTCATTCTGTTGGTATTGAGAAAATAGGACAGAAGAATTGCAGGAGTGGGTAGAAATCTGATGCGGGCAAGAATAAAACAAATGTAAATTACCCGTTTAATGCCTGAGGAAATTACCAGTTCTGATTTTTTTAATTGGAAATGTGCGTTATATGGTAGTTGGACAAAAGTAGGGTTGTCGGACATTGATCCAGCTTGAAGGCCAGACCGGTCGTTACACAAGGAAGAGGCTGGTGGTATTTACACCTCCAGTTATCGGAAACGTGAACATCCCACAAAGTCCTTCATCAAATATGCGATTCCTGCATTCCCAGAACTTTTCCACCATACTGCTGCAGTATTGGTTAAACCACTATAGAGTCTGCAGAATGTTTGAGCTCTACTCAATGTTTCTACTGTAAGAGGTATCAGAATGTCTGAGACAAAGGAAACCCAGTATACTCCTCTTGGTAAATAATTACAACTCCTTTGGTCAAGACCTGCTATAGAGAATTGATGAGGTTCCAGTCTGGATTTCAAATTTCACATGTACATTTGCAAAAGAACTCTATCTTATAAGCTGCAAGTGTCCTTGAACAAACAATGCACTGTGTGTATTAGGTTTTGATGAAATCTCTAGAAAACAAGGTCAAACGAATATTTCTTTTCTTAATATACATATTATCAATTTTATCATAAATCTTGGTAAAAATAACACACATCAAGTTGAAAGCAGGAAAATTTAGGAATGAGATGATATACAATCCCTGATCAGATTTAATGATTTCATCCTAGAATAAATATAAAGAAACCTGAATGAGGCGAGTAGAAAAGCCAGACCACTACAGTTACCTGATGTTTGTATTTATTATGTACCACCTGATGTTTGTATTTATCGTGTACCAAAATACTGTTTAAAGACATGGAATGCATAACAAGGTTTCACATTATCTATTAATCAATTCAGAATTCACTGAATAAACTATTGCCACAAGAGGAGGTTGATGATGTTAGTCATGCTGATTTCTTTGTTACCAGGTATTGACAGACTCGTCACACGTACATTGAAGTTTAATGATCATCAAATACACCAAAGTCAATATTTAAAGTACATTAATGTGCCTGCTTCCTGTGTGAAAGTGACAAAGCTCAAAGACAGTTGGGCCCAAAATGTCATGACAACCAGCCCATTTGTCATTCTATTGTCCATGACAACGACAGGTGAGGAATGGAATAATTACACAAGGCCATTAATATAGAAACAACACATCTGTCATTGTTGATCATCAAAGTTTGAGAAAATTAAATAACACAACATAATAAAATATTTTTCGAATAAACCCAATACAATGTATTGTGGTAATGTGATGCTATATCAAACCCAGCCATCACAAATCCACTTTGTAACTCTAGCCTGTTCTACCATGTCATATGGCCATGTCACAAATATTGTAAAACACACATGTGCAATAACACTATTGTGACTTCACAAAGACTTTATGATGTCACAATGAATTTGTGATGCCACATAACTGTAACAATCACACTCAGATTCACCTGTCTCATATAGAAATAAATTTGAAAGCTTTTACTTACATTAACTTATAAATACAAGTTATATTATAACCATAATCTTATACATATATTTTAAATGTCAAGAGAGTTCAACTCTTCATTCCTGATAATACATTAATCAAAACTGATCACCTTTTAAAACAGGTAGCTATAATGACTGGTGACCTCTAATGAGAGGTAGTCTTAAGGACAGGTGGCCTCTTATGATAGGTAACCTTAATGACAGGTAGTCTTAGTTGATGGCAGGTGTCCTTTCATGACATGTAGTCTTAATTAATGTCAGGTGGCCTTTTATGACAGGTAGTCTTAATGACAGGGGACTTCTCATGACAGGTAGTCTTAATTAATGGTAGGTGGCCTCTTATGACAGGTAGGCTTAACAACAGGTGACCTCTTATGACATGTAGTCTTAATTAAAAGCAGGTGGCCTCTCATAACAGAAGCCTCTATGGAAGGTTGTTTTTATGAGAGGTGACCTCTTATGACAGGTAATCTTAATGACAGGGGACCTCTTATGACAGATAGTTTTAATGGCAAGTGGCCTCTTATGACAGGGTTATCTTAATGACAGGGGACCTCTTATGACAGACAGTTTTAATGGCAAGTGGCCTCTTATGACAGGTAATCTTAATGACAGGGGACCTCTTATGACAGACAGTTTTAATGGCAAGTGGCTTCTTATGACAGGTAATCTTAATGACAGGGACCTCTTATGACAGATAGTTTTAATGGCAAGTGGCCTCTTATGACAGGTGATCTTAATGACAGGGGACCTCTTATGACAGATAGTTTTAATGGCAAGTGGCCTCTTATGGCAGGTAGTCTTAACGCCAGGTGACCTCTTATTACATGTAATCTTAACTTAAAGCAATTGGCCTCTTATAACAGTGGCCTCTATGACAAGCTGTCTTTATGAGAGGTGACCTCTAATGACAGGTAATCTTTATGACTTGTGGCTTCTAATGACAGGTAATCTTTATGACAAGTGACCTCTAATGACATGTAGTCTTTATGACAAGTGACCTCTAATGACAGGTAGTCTTTATGACAAGTGGCCTCTAATGACAGGTAGTCTTTATGACAAGTGACCTCTAATGACAGGTAGTCTTTATGACAAGTGGCCTCTAATGACAGGTAGTCTTTATGACTAGTGACCTCTAATGACAGACTTTATGACAAGTGACCTCTAATGACAGACTTTATGACAGATGGCCTCGTTTAGATATCTGTAAAGATATATGTTTCTTCCCTCTTTAATTGTGTCCTAATTTAAAACATTAATAAGAAATAGTAAAATCATCACCAACCCACACCACCCAAAAAATGTACATCATGTAAACAATATGTCATATCCTCTTTGAAATTACTTTAATCTGCGACTGTGCATTTATTGATCCCGCCCAGCTTATCTCTGTCCACGCATTTACCTGAATTGATTTACACATACCTGTATAGATTTTCTCTTTAATTTCAAAGGTCACACATTGATAAATGCCATCATTTTACAGATCCTCGACTTAATCTCCTATTACAGGTGTTCGCTAACTATTGACCTAGAAACTACCTGTAATTACCAGATGGACCAATACGGGAGCTAGTACTGCTATCCACAACTTCTATTTCAATAATCAGGGCCCCTCAGGTTAATATATAGATCTGGGTCTTTTAGTCACATTTTGGACAATTGGACAAAATTACTTCAAAAGTTCATATTCACAGTCGTTGAACAATTAAACGCATCTTAGGCCAAGCATGCTCAGCACAAATTCATTAAAAACAACGTCGATTTCATAATTAATATATTTCTTCCTGTATTACGACAGGTAATTCGTACCTTAAACTTCTAAACACTAGCTGTGTTAGAAATTACATAAATACAAAGGATAAAGGCAAAACGTTCGGTAAATAAGGTCAACTGAAGCTTTATCAAGATCATTGTTAAATAATACTTAGACCTAACTTCAATTGACGATAGAAGCTTGGCAATTTGGTGCTGCAGAACGTGACTTATAGACACACTTTTATGTACTTTCAAAACAGTCCTATAGCTATTCATTACATCGATTGTGCATTTTCCTTAACAAAAGCTTACGTATACTACCATGGAAGTGGTATGTGTAGGTGTATATTGTACATCTCTAACAATGGCCAATACCAAGATAGAGAAATCAACATCACGCATGAATGACTATAATTGTCACTTTACGGAACACTGATTTACATACATTTTTAATGACAGCAATTCAGTGGGGAATCGCTTCCATCATTAACTGCTGGAATAGGGATGCTGGATTTCAATCTATTTAATTAGCATATTTTTTATAAACATGTGTACATATTGTGGGTTCAGTACAATATAACAGGAACTAGTCCTCAACTGGTGCTTATAATCGTCAACAAATTTGCATTATGAAAAATATTACAGAAAAATGTCCTGGCCTGAAACATATTCCTTAAAACAATATGTACCCATATCGATAGATCTTTTACTATAATCTGCTTATTTTCTTTATAAAATATTCATAAGATGTATGTAATGTCAACCAACAGCATGTTTGTCATTAAAATGACTGAGCATTCTTGCTTCATTTGACATTTGAGAGGCATACTTAGACCATAAAGGAATACAGTGGCAGAGATCTGGTATCAAAGTCTGAAAGTTGAGATACTAGCATAATCTATTCAGCTGAAGTGTGGCATGCTGAGCGGACAAAGTAGGATATGTTAACACTTGAGCCTTGCTTGTCTTTTTCCAACAAAACGCTGAGAACTAATATGATGCAACTTTGGGCTTTCAACTGATGTGAGAAAAAAATCACACTGTTACAGAAAACATATGTTAAAGACTTGTTAAAAGACATTGATGTAAAAACCATGTAGATGTCTTCACAGAAAGGGAATATATTGAAATTTCATTCTTAAAGGTGAAATGTATCCTGTGTTTGATTTCTGTACACACATGGTGAAATAGACCAAGCAATCAACAGCTCCATCTCTGAGGCACATGATATCAACATTAGATGAAGGTGTCTATTTCAATTTAATTGGGTTACAAGTTAGTCTCCCACAGTTGTGAGGAGGCTGATAATTGCCTCACAGTTACAAATCTGGTTTCTTTTGAACTGGTAATCTATTAAATTCCATGTGATATTTTCATCAAATATTTAAACTATTCTATCCCTATTTAATGGTGTTTCAAGCTTTTTTTTTCCTCGAATGTTACCTGATCCACTATCATCCACTTTGTCGGAATATGAAACAGAACTATTTAATATCAAGAAGCCCAAGAGGCCTGCATCACTCATCCTGATATTTCATTAATGATCAGAAAAAAGCTTATTAACTATTGTTCCCCTTCCCCCAAGGATGATTATGACAAAATTTGGTCAAAAGCCATTCCGTCGTTCAAGTCAAGTAACTTATAAAACGAAAAACTGAGAGACCTTCTGACCAGTTGAGAGCTCACAGGTCATACTGATGAGGTGAACAAAAAATCAAAATAAATAACAAAATATAATGAGATCTGGTTTATTCTAAACCCAAATCAACTCTACACCATAGATAACCTTTATAGCACAATTTGTCCTTTTCTTTGATCTTGATTACAATTTGTCCCTCAACCTTCACGATGACCTTCCTCTATGGACCTTCACTATGACCTTTTACTGTGACTTTTCTCTATGGACTTTCACTATACCAAAAAAAGGTATAAAAAGTTATAACTTTTTTGTACCTTTTTAGTACCTTTTCTGTACCTTTTTCAAAAGGTACAAAGAAGTTATAACTTTTTTGTACCTTTTTGAAAACTTAGAATTTATGAATGTAACTTTTGATAACTTTTTTGGACTTAGACAATTTTAGATGTAACTTTTTTGTACCTTTCTAGACTTAGAAAATTTCATGTATAACTTTGTGTAACTTTTCACTATGACCTTTTACTGTGACTTTTCTCTATGGACTTTCACTATGACTGCAGTTCTCTATGGACTTTCACTATGACCTTTCTCTATCCCTTTCACTATGACTGTTCTCTATGGACTATGACCTTGCACTATGACCTTTCTGTATGACATTTCATGAACACTTTTCTCACATTATCTACTGAAATATTGGTGAAAAATAACTGATATGATCAAATTGTTCCAGTTGATGGTTATGACCTTGACAGTGACCTTGAATAACTAGTATTATGTGTCTCCAACTGACAAAGTCCTGCATTGTAAATACAGTCTTAAGGAAGACAACAGAATCACATATCCCACTTTATGGTCAATTATTTTAGGTTTGATGAAAGTTTGTGTGTCCCAAAAATATTTGACCTAATACCTCCCCAAATACGTATTTCAAATGTCTCTTCATTTATTTATTTTTATTTTTTTTTTTTTGAGAGGAAGAATTGACAGGAAAAACTTCTGAATGAAAAAGTAAGGAATCAAGGGGAATGGTTCATGACGCCATATTCTAATGACGTTATACACTTTACAACAATAACAACATCACTTAATTTACATGATCAACACAATTTCAGAGTTGTTCACCAAACTGGTGTCAAACTAGTGTTTGATTAAGATTACTGTTTGTTTACTACAAAGATACTGCAAAATAACTACCTTGACTACCTTTGCTTAATTTGGATCAGAACCAAACAATATCTATGGAGTTAATTGTCTGTATAGAAAGCAATGTTCTAATTTTTCAACATCAAACATAACAGCAGTAGTGTTTTATCATGTTGTTAATTTCTGATAGTTCATTGGTAAAATTGTAATAAATTAAATTGATAAATATATAATACACTGACCTTTTCTAAACTGTTTATAAGTCTAAAAGATGACCTTCCATGGTGATGGTCAATTAGAGAGGAAGACCTCTAGGGACGTTATGGAACCTCACCATGTCACTGAATCTACATACCACTCCTAATCCTTTTCTCATAGTCTATTTCATATTCCTCTTACCGTAATTATCTAGAAATAAGCCCATGTCTGATGAACAGCCCGCCTATATCTGTTGAAGTGAAAATGCTAGGATAGTATATTTCAATAACCTGTAATAAGCCCATTTCCTTGTTTGAGTTAGAAATTATGTGTTACAGAATTAACACAGCACTTTCTCTTTTTTCTTTTTCCCTCAAAAACAAAATTTCCAAAGAGTTCTTTTCCCAACATGGACATGCATAGTATATCATATTGCACAAAAGGTAAGAAAATACAATTTGAGGAAAAATCAAAGTGTCGTACAGGTTCCCTAGTATTGTCAGGTATGTGTATTGGACATCTTATGGAGGAAGAACTTGTAGTTGATTGTATGGAAACATCAGATAGCATAACAAATTGAGTGGAGAAAGAGGAAGAGAAAACTTCAAAGTTCACCCCGTATCTTAATGACTGAAGGTGATGGAGTTAAATAATGTAATTACAGTTTATCAAGATCATTGGTTAAATAATGCCCAGATCCGACTGGATTGAAACCAACAGCCTTGCACCATTGATATCAACACACATCTGACAAATAGCTGATGTTGCAATGTAATCTTGAGACATGAGCACTAGGATTTTAACTTTAATTGAAATAATGTTAACATGTCTTCTTCTTTTCTGAGATGAATATGAAATATTTATGAATAATTTCTTGACAAAACTGATAATAAAATTTAACTCCGGGAAACACTTTTATAAATACGATTAAAACATTACAGTAAACGATGAATATGTAAAACAGTAAAGATCACTGAAATGGTTGTCATTAAGGATACACATCACCATACATATTACATCAAATTCTTCAACAATCTTCAACATACTGATATGATCGAAGGTCTCTGCTTACAAACTAAAACATTTCCTCTTGGACGTTGTTTCCACACCCTCCACATCATCACAATAAATTTGTTCTTGCCACCAGAATCCAGTACAAAGATAAGAAAGAACATTCCTGAACAGGCAAGAATGAAATGTGATATAACGACCACCAGGTTTTAACAATGTCTTTATGACTTGCACCAACATGTTATGTAACATTGATATACCAGACTTTGTTCACTTTCCAATTTAATTCATATCTACTGCCCATTGTCTTAAATAACAATTCATTACTATGGCCCAACAACTGTTGCAACAGCTAATATGGTTCCATTTTCATCCTCCCACTATTTCTGGAGTTGCCTGCGTTTTTGCTGTTGCAATCTATCAGCGCTATGCTCTGGTACAGTTCCCCAAGCTTTGTCTAAAGTTCATCACTCTCTACCTTCCTCCAATAAAGCCATTGCTTTTCTGCCTCGTAAATATAATTAGAAAGATTTCACTTTTGTCTGACTGAGCAGGAATGCTTGATTGCATGTAAAGAGCATTGTGTAAGGAATATTTTTATTTACTTTGCAATTTTTCTGGTTCCCACGCAATTTTTTTACGAGGATTTCCCTAGAAACTAAACAGAAGGCATAATGGCCAGTGGCCAAGTGGTACCCCACACAAAAATTCGGCCAGCGATTTCCCACTTAATTTTTCTTAATCTACATAATGTACCAGGACATGACATGGACAGCATCGTGACATCAAGATAAGTAAACCTAATTATGTGAACCCTCGGAATCATGATGACGCCATTACAAATTCCCACAACTGATGTTCCTCCTTTTAAATGTATAGCATCAAGTTACAGCCCTTTATGGCAACAATTGAATAATCTAACTCATTTTGCAACTGTTAACTTTAACAAAGACTTAATCTTAACGAATCTCTATAAATAGAAACTAATCGCTGCTATCTATCTGAAGATGTGTCGGTGATGATGTGATTCAGGCATGGAATGGTCACCATGGGTATTACGTCATGGCTACCACACCAGTGACAAGCTCCTCAACGATCCAGTACAATCTGACTCACTGTTTACATAATATCCGACAAAAAAACCCACAATAACCACTCAACCTTAACCAATGTCTAATTAAACTTGAGCCACGCTCCCTATCATATAGATCAAAGAAGTAGGGTTGTAATAAATGTTTTGATTATAAGCTAAGACTTTCATTATATTTTGACTCGAAATACTTGTGTAAAAACATTTCACTGAAAATACAGGGATCGCATTTATTAGATTGGAATTGTCCTGAAATGCCTTTCTCCAATAAAATAAATAGCAGATAGTTTATATACTATAACATCCGATTAGAATATGTTTATATACTATAACATCCGATTAGAATATTAAGTACTTAGGAGTCTGGAAGGAAGAACGTATCTACACCATATTATCTTAATATACCTGAGCAAGCACTTTGGAAGTGATCTTAGGGGAACTAGCACTGGAATAGGCTACAAATCAGAGGTGTACCAGTGTGTAGCAGGTTTACAGTCAATGAGCTAAGTGATTACATAACTACAGGTTCACAGAAGTAGGGTTGTTTGGGGGGGATGGGGATGATGGAGGAGAGGGCATGGGAGGGAGATGAACATAAACAGATGGGCCTATTCTCTCCCACTTGGCCAAGAAGCTTTCTCATTATTTATTTACTATTTCTCAACAGGCATAACAATAGTCTCCTTACACACTGGCCGTATCTCTGTCGACTGGTACTGATTGGCTGGCGCCATTCACAGTAAACAAACACACACCTGACAGTGTTAACAGCCAATTAGCCAGATCAATAAATAGGACACTGTTCATATTGATCTCTGAGCCTATTTAGGAACAATTATACTCTGTCTTTCTCTCTTTAAACAATATTACAATACTTTCATGAAGAAAAATAACTGAAAAATGAACCTAATGTAAAATAATGATTTTCATTTAAACTGAAAATTTGAAATCTTAATTTCACTGAAAATTTGAAATATGTAATTCCATCATGCAATAACAATGCCAATTTTAAAGCTTAAAGCAAAATTTAGCAAAAACCATGATTATATAGGAAATCAAGAAGAAACACCAAGAGTTTGGATTTATTCAGGAAATGATTTGTTCAACCAGTCGAACATCAATAACTAGTCGACTCAACTAGCCAATACTAGTACAAGTTCAAAATGTTTCTCGCGAATGTAGGAAACATTTTAACGGTTCATAGCCATCAATCAAGCGGTTTTTGTCTTTAAAAAAGTGTTTCCAGCTTCCGTGATATAATTAAAAGGGATAGGATTTGACTGGTAGTGTGCTCATCGGGCAATACATCAAATTAATCTCTATTCTCACGATGTCCTCTTCCAAAAAGATGGATTTTGTTTCTAAGGTTTCTGAAGTGTAAAACGTCAACGAAGATGCAGACGTGAAGGATGTTCTTTGTTAAGAAAGACATTATCAAACATCATCTGGCTATTGCAGCCTGGAAAAATATTTTAGTCATGCCAATAAATGTGGTTGGGTGAGCAGACATCATAGCATGACAACATTCAGCCATTTAAACTGCAGTTCAAAATACCATTAATTTTCGAAACTATTTCCATAGAATCAGCGGCCCAAAAATATCATCAAGAACAGAAAAGATAAATTACTGAGGGAAAACAGCTTAGTAAACAGTTGATCAAAACTGTTTTTACATGTTCACAATTTTCCTGACTGAAAAATGTGAAGTTATTCTTAGTCAAATAAATGCTGATTCTGAAAGAATTAAGTGATGATTTTGACAATACTAAGCCAATTATCAAATCAGAATACAGTGATTATTGTGAAAGTACTTGGCCAATTATCAAACACTTCACACCTATAAACAGCTAGCCAACTGTTATATCTTTAAAGGTTTAATAATGTTCCTTGTAAAACAGAGAAGAAGTTTTAATGACGATATTCAGATGTGTAACAAATTTAGGAAGTCTGCCAGATTTTAAAATCTTTCAAAATAAAACACCATACAATTTTATAATCACAAGTATCTGCATCACTATAAACAAGGCAAAATATTGATAGCAATTACTAACCTCAAATCAAATTAAAAAGGGCCTTAATTTTTGTGATAGGATATGAAACCCAATTTCAGTTTATGTCATATTTCATTATTTTCAGGAGTAATCACAGACAAAATCTGTAAATTGTAGCCATGGACAACATGATAAACGATAAACAAGGGCCATAACTCCTTATATACACCGTGTCATGACAGTAAGGTTTATCAAACACAAGCTGTCCATCACCAGCCAGGATTACCTAGGGACACTCATATCCAAAGTTGTTGAGCCGCCCACCATCTAGGACTGGTAACCATCAATATCCAGTATGACTCATTCTCATTGACCAATTATAATCCATGCCAAACACAGCAGACAAAGTAGAAAGAGTGCAGCTGGTATTAGAAAGTAGAGTCTAAACATAGTCCAAACTTCTGGCATCACAGATTCTAGCATACACAGACCATGCCAAATTGGTAAAAATTTTGGATCAAATTTGAATGGCTTTCTCAGATTGCATCTAAAATCATGTCAGTAACAGAACTAAATCCACGACTTATTTGAAGGCTTTTATCTGTTTATTAAGAATAGTCTAGAACAATGGGAAAAGATTAAATTACATGCACTGAATATCCATCATAGAGTGCTATCTATCCCAGCATGCATCAGTTGTCATAAAAGAAGAATATTATGGATCAGGCATGACAGTTTCATGATAAGCCTTTCTTTTATATATAAGCAGATAGTCAGGGCTGCAGGGGTGATACATTTCATCAAGTATTGCAACAACAGATAAATATGCAAAGAAATGCATTCAAGGATTTTACACTCATTTTCATATTGTTTTTCACAATAAAATTGTTTGTGAACACAATTCAGATACATTCCAGTAGAAGACACATAACTAACTGGTAGATTGGACACTATGGGTCAGTATACAGTATCATTACACTGAGAACAATGGAATGTGGTATAAATACAAGTACCTAAGTACCAAAACACATGAACGTCTCTAGGTTGAAGTTTGATCAGGGAGTGGTGGGTCTAGATTTCACATGTATCTTTCCCTAAGGAGTATTTGACAGAGAAGGTGTTAGGTATGTAATAGGTATTACAGAAATGTGTCTGAGCAGGTAAACCTACAATCAACTAGGAAGTTATCCAAAATATAGCCATATCTTAACTCCAGCTCAGAAAACACTTCACACTTCTGAGAAACAATTACAGTGAGTGAAGAAGCGATTTGTATATCTGATCGCTGTAATCTCCCGACAAATGGCACACTACACTACCAAGATCGCATCTCATCACTGTATTATAGGACACAAGGCACAGTTTATGTACAGCATCCAACCACATTTAGATATTTTCCCTTTAAGATAGAGTGTCCTACCACTTTTCTACTGTATACAGAATTCATAAGTTATTTTCCTGTTAAGGTGGAGTGGCCCACCACTTTTCTATTGTATACAGGCCTTCATAAGTTATTGTCCTGTTAAGGTAGAGTATCCCACCACTTTTCTATTGTATACAGGCCTTCATAAGTTATTTTCCTGTTAAGGTAGAGTGCCCCACCACTTTTCTACTGTATACAGGCCTTCATAAGTTATTGTCCTGTTAAGGTAGAGTGGCCCACCACTTTTCTACTGTATACAGGCCTTCATAAGTTATTGTCCTGTTAAGGTAGAGTGGCCCACCACTTTTCTATTGTATACAGGCCTTCATAAATTATTGTCCTGTTAAGGTAGAGTGTCCCACCACTTTTCTACTGTATACAGGCCTTCATAAGTTATTGTCCTGTTAAGGTAGAGTGTCCCACCACTTTTCTACTGTATACAGGCCTTCATAAGTTATTGTCCTGTTAAGGTCGAGTGTCCCAACACTTTTCTACTGTATACAGACCTTCATAAGTTATTGTCCTGTTAAGGTGGAGTGTCCCACCACTTTTCTATTGTATACAGACCTTCATAAGTTATTTTCCTGTTAAGGTAGAGTGTCCCAGCACTTTTCTATTGTATACAGGCCTTCATAAGTTATTGTCCTGTTAAGGTGGAGTGTCCCACCACTTTTCTACTGTATACAGGCCTTCATAAGTTATAAATTAAAAAAAAAAATAACAAGACAAAGTTGTGACGTTTCTACCAAGCTTTTGTTGGTAAGTAGGATAGTCCAATATATAAACACAAAAATGATCATCCTCTAATGTAATGCATCGCACAACTTCGGGCAATTCAAACACAGAGAATTTAGAGTTGACCAGTTTCCTTGAATGTCATGACATACATATAACTGTCCTCTCTATGGAGGACCTTAAACTGGGTGAACAGAATCTATACATATAACTGTCCTCTCCATGTAGGACCTTAAACTGGGTGAACAGAATCTATACTTTCCTCTGCTTTGATTCGTTTTGTTATTTCCTTTTGTAATTTTGATTCGGCTTTCTTCTTTCATTGTTAGATAAGTTATTTTTACCAATTTAAATTTCTTCTTGTTGTTCAGTTGTTTAATATTTCTAATCATCTTTAATTTGTCTGCTGGGTTACCAGAAGACACCAAAATAAGTCTTGTTTTTCTACCCATTGTTCGTTTTCCCAAGACGCCCAAGATTTTTGTACTCTTATCTATTTCCGTTTTCTTTAGTTTGTATACAGACAGCATCTCATTTATTCCTTTTACAGTCAATCCCTTTTCTGGTGCCTTTGCTTCCATCATACAAAACACAATAAGATTTTCTCCCTCTTAATCCAGACCTTAACTTCTTTTGTGACATCATGTAGGTAAAATCATTAAAACAAAATTTTTATACAGAAAAGTAAAAAGCTTTTGATACAAGATAAGATTTTCTATCTTTTTCAAACACCTGGTACCGTATCTTTCTGACTCTGGTGAAATGCCAAGAATTTCATTCACAAAGAATCTGGCATCAACAGAAAATTTGTATAATACTTTAATCGGTCTTTCATGTTTCTGTCATTCTCATTCTTCAGAAGAATTTAGTGGAATTCCATTGACATTACAGATTTTTAATCAAAGGTGACTGTTACACAAGTGAAACTTTTAAGTTATCACATTTGTTAATGTTAACACAAGAGTTCTTTATATGGAGGTGGCTTCTGTAGACAGGTATTTGAAAGTAAACATGTTTCAATAAACTACAATGCTTTTTCTGCCAATTTATTTGGAATGAGACTGAGGAAGTGTTGTCTTGTTTTGGAAAAGAAAACTGACCCATTCTGAAGCAACTTTTCAGGAGACTGAGTTTTAGAAAATAGATACTATCCATTGAGCAACAATTATCTGCCCCAAATATTCCTGATCAGAAAAATTGCATATAGACTGTTATGACAGGTATTCATCACACAAGGTTGACTTACCTAGAGAGGCACTCTTACTAGAATGGTATATAGGTAACCATTATACACAGGTATAGAGGTGACCATTATACACAGGTATATAGAGGTGACCATTATACACAGGTATATAGAGATGGCCATTGTACACAGGTATATAGAGGTGACCATTATACACAGGTATATAGAGGTGACCATTATACACAGGTATAGAGGTGACCATTATACACAGGTATAAAAGTGACCATTATACACAGGTATATAGAGGTGACCATTATACACAGGTATATAGAGGTGACCGTTATACACAGGTATATAGAGGTGACCATTATACACAGGTATATAGAGATGACCATTATACACAGGTATATAGAGGTGACCATTATACACAGGTATATAGAGATGGCCATTATACACAGGTATATAGAGGTGACCATTATACACAGGTATATAGAGATGACCATTATACACAGGTATATAGAGGTGACCATTATACACAGGTATAGAGGTGACCATTATACAAAGGTATATAAGTTGACCATTATACACAGGTATATAGAGGTGACCATTATACACAGGTATATAGAGGTGACCATTATACACGGGTATATAGAGGTGACCATTAAAGACAGGGAATAGATGAAGACTGTACTTGATGTAGAAAAGTAGATACAGCCATATGTTATGTATCAGTAAACACAAAAGTCTGAGTGCCAATGTTTTGGCTCTTCTTCTAGAACTGATGTAAACAAGACATTTTCCTGGATAATTTGTTATGAAATGTTTGGTCTAACAAATAACACTGCTTTGTTATGAAATGTTTGGTCTAACAAATAACACTGCTTCATTACACAAACCATTCTACTTTAAGTCTATTCAAGCACATTATTATTTTATTAGAATACCTTTTCAAAGGCACTGAAAGGACCACATCTTATATATCATATACTGTATAAAAATAGGTAGAGAAATGATACAACACTACCCTATACAAAAATATTGTGTGGAGTGGTATGTGGAATGGTATGTGGAATGGTATGTGGAATGGTATGTGGAGTGGTAAGTGGAGTGGTATGAGGAGTAGTGTGTGGAGTGGTGTGTAGAGTGGTGTGTGGAGTGGTGTGTAGAGTGGTATGTAGAGTGGTGTGTAGAGTGGTGTGTAGAGTGGTGTGTAGAGTGGTGTGTGGAGTGGTGTGTAGAGTGGTATGTGGAGTGATGTGTAGAGTGGTATGTGGAGTGGTGTGTAGAGTGGTATGTGGAGTGGTGTGTAGAGTGGTCTGTGGCGTGCTGTGTCGCGTGGTGTGTCGCGTGGTGTGTGGCGTGGTGTGTCGCGTGGTCTGTGGCGTGGTGTGTGCGTGGTGTGTCGCGTGGTCTGTGGCGTGCTGTGTCGCGTGGTCTGTGGCGTGCTGTGTCGCGTGGTGTGTGGCGTGGTGTGTCGCGTGGTCTGTGGCGTGCTGTGTCGCGTGGTCTGTGGCGTGGTCTGTGGCGTGGTCTGTGGCGTGCTGTGTCGCGTGGTCTGTGGCGATGGTGTGTCGCGTGGTCTGTGGCGTGCTGTGTCGCGTGGTCTGTGGCGTGGTGTGTCGCGTGGTTTGTCGCGTGGTTTGTGGCGTGGTGTGTGGCGTGGTCTGTGGCGTGCTGTGTCGCGTGGTCTGTGGCGTGGTGTGTCGCGTGGTTTGTCGCGTGGTTTGTGGCGTGGTCTGTGGCGTGGTGTGTCGCGTGGTGTGTGGCGTGGTGTGTCGCGTGGTTGGTCGCCTGGTGTGCGGCGTGGTCTGTGGCGTGGTGTGTCGAGTGGTGTGTAGCGTGCTATGTGGAGTGGTGTATAGAGTGGTATGTGGAGTGGTGTGTAGAGTGGTATGTGGAGTGGTATGCGGATTGGTATGTAGAGTAGTGTGTGGAGTGGTGTATAGAGTGGTATGTGGAGTGGTGTATAGAGTGGTGTGTAGAGTGGTATGTGGAGTGGTATGTGGAGTGGTAGGTGGATTGGTATGTAGAGTAGTGTGTGGAGTGGTGTTAGCATGGTATTATGAATGTACCAGGGTACAGGATTATATACACTAGATATTGATGACTCTAACCCATACATGGTGACTACTTGTCTGTTCCATTCTGACAAAGTCTCCACAAGTCTTCACCACACCAGGAGAAAGAGATGAACATAAACAATTTAGAAAATTACAACTGTAAACGATAAAATTGCATCGTCCTCGGACCAGGAATGTTAATACACATAGGATCGATACCCACATATAATAGCCCTTCTATCTAGTCACATAGAGACATATAACAGGTCCATCCGATTGCTATTAACATTTCTGCCAACTTTAGACATGCTTATAATAATCAATATCCAGGAACAATTGTCATATAAATATTATAAACAACATTTACTTAAACAGGATTTTTAGTTGTAGCATTGTATATTAATGTATGGAATGATGATGTACGGAGGTGAGGCTTGGTAAACTATTATTCTGGGTCCCTGATGGGCCCTACACTCACTTACATCTCTATCAATAATACATAATCCTTTTAAACAAGTAACTGTTTTTGAGCTGGAGAAATCAATAAACAGGCTGAGAGAACATACAGTTTACTTCCACAACAGCTAAACCAGGACACAGCAAGAATCACATCAACCAATTCAACTGTCTTACAGAGATGTACACAGCTGTATTTAACTGTGAAAAAGTGGAACCAGTTTTTCATATAATTACAGTAGAACCTCATCTATCTACACTGTACAGTAGAACCTCACCTATCCACAGTGTACAGTAGACCCTCACCTATCTACACTGTACAGTAGAACATCACCTATCTACACTGTACAGTAGAACCTCACCTATCTACATTGTACAGTAGAACCTCACCTATTTACACTGTACAGTAGAACCTCATCTATCTACACTGTACAGTAGAACCTCACCTATCTACACTGTACAGTAGAACCTCACCTATCTACACTGTACAGTAGAACCTCACCTATCTACACTGTACAGTAGAACCTCACCTATCTACACTGTACAGTAGACCCTCACCTATCTACACTGTACAGTAGAACCTCACCTATCTACACTGTACAGTAGAACCTCATCTATCTACACTGTACAGTAGACCCTCACCTATTTACACTGTACAGTAGAACCTCACCTATCCACACTGTACAGTAGAACCTCACCTATCTACACTGTACAGTAGAACCTCACCTATCTACACTGTACAGTAGAACCTCACCTATCAACACTGTACAGTAGAACCTCACCTATCTACACTGTACACTAGAACCTCACCTATCTACACTGTACAGTAGAACCTCACCTATCAACACTGTACAGTAGAACCTCACCTATCTACACTGTACAGTAGAACCTCACCTATCTACACTGTACAGTAGAACCTCATCTATCTACACTGTACAGTAGAACCTCACCTATCCACACTGTACAGTAGAACCTCACATATCTACACTGTACAGTGGAACCTCACCTATCTACACTGTACAGTAGAACCTCACCTATCCACACTGTACACTAGAACCTCACCTATCTACACTGTACAGTAGAACCTCACCTATCTACACTGTACAGTAGAACCTCATCTATCTACACTGTACAGTAGAACCTCACCTATCTACACTGTACAGTAGAACCTCACCTATCTACACTGTACAGTAGAACCTCACCTATCTACACTGTACAGTAGAACCTCACCTATCTACACTGTACAGTAGAACCTCACCTATCTACACTGTACAGTAGAACCTCACTGATGTTCCCAGAAATGCGATTTGAATGATTGACCTCAAAAAAGAACCAAAATAACCTATCACATTTGACAATTCTCCCCAATCCACAAAGACCCTGGGTACTTTCTGCTCTAACTATTAGAACCATCTGGATCATACAATATCAATCAGTTCAACATTCAACCATCAATCGACAGCCAAGCTGTAATTACACAGATCAGCAGCCAGTCATTATTGAATATCAGTGAGAAAAAAAAACAGAATATAAGGTAGTGAGAAATCATTGTAACATCAATAAATTTCTTCCTTCATTTTACAGTTATCAAAGATATTTACAGGTGTGGTTTTTGCCCTTGATGAACCTGAGGACCGTGTCACTCAATCGATGGTGTTGATTAACTCCAGTAGAGGGCAGCACTGTATTGATATACAGGTACTGAGTGATTAGAAGCAGCTGAAACACACTGATAGTACTCCATCACACTACAACACACTGTGGAATGAGTGTAGGAATGTCATAGTGCAGTCACATACAAACAAATGGTCCACAATACATCCACTCATTACTCAACACTTCCAGTGATGATTAGCCCAGGAGTAAACACATTTCTTTATCTGTCAACCCTTCCTATTCTTCTTCTTTTTTTTCCCTTTTTTTAAGGGGGGGAGGGGGGAGGAGATGAGGAGTCTGCCTTATTTTTCCTGCACTTTATTTCAGGAATAGCTCAAATTTTGACAATTTTAAAACATATTTTCTCCATTTCAATTTCTAGAGGAAAATCTTTCTTGTATACAAGGTCATATTCAGAAGGAAGACTATCACCACCTATAGAGTAGCCTTCTAAAACTGTAGGCCTTAATGGGTGACTGACTAATTAAGTTAAAATTATACAGATAAACCCTTCAACAGATTTAACAGGCATAAGGGTCCCTCCATTAATATAGGATCTAATCTGGTTAAACAGTGGTTCTTCTCCATTTCTAAGCACCACCACACCTAATCAACACTTCCATCACCATAGTACTTATTGTATTAGTAGAATCGTGTACACGATACATACTGGTCTTATTGCAGGATAAATATATTTAATGTTCATTTCTCTCCCTGAACACCTGTCCGTGAGTTTGTCCTGAATCCCCCTCACCCCAGAAAAAATTGCGGTGAAGAAGTTCAATAAGAGCCAAGCATTGTTTGCAGTTAACCAGAAAAGGCTTTCATTTACTCATACAAGGAAACAAAACTTAAAAGGATTTCATTTAATCTGGTAAAGCAATTTACGACACTTAAAATGTCAGTAAGAGCAGACAAGTGTTTTAACTCTTGTTCGGAATAAGCCTGGGTTTAGTGGTAGAGAGAAATTGTGGTATTGATTTAAAATGCTACATCATATTCCTACAGCAACAGAAGATCACTGCACCAGATACCATAAAAAAACTTCCCATGATCCTTTTGGAGTGACCTCATTCTTATCACAAATTGGTTCTCTACTTTAAAAAATCCCTTAATCCTGCAACTGCTATGTAACAATGTGACTATATACCAAAAGACTTTACCCAAT
This sequence comes from Pecten maximus, assembly GCF_902652985.1. NCBI lineage: Eukaryota > Metazoa > Mollusca > Bivalvia > Pectinida > Pectinidae > Pecten > Pecten maximus. The sequence goes on from NC_047018.1 coordinate 19,225,708, forward strand.
GATGTCTCCCTCGTAATACATGTAATTGATTACCACTGCTATTGTGGATCAGGGATCGTCGCGCTGAGAAAGCCCAGGCTTTGGTCGAGCGTTATGATGTCCTGGGAATTATGCCAGTCGTCAGCAAGAGTTACGAAAACGGGCAAAGTCAATCCGCACGAGGGGCTTATCGGCCTTAGCAGTACGATCAATAACGTCTTATTATAATGTCTCCCATACACAGAAGTGTTGGAGCTACTGCAACAGACAGCAGTACAGAAGTTTGATCTAGGATCATGGAAGCGCACAACATCATGCATCAGTCCCTTGCGCTTTCCCCACGCAGGATCTCCACAGGAATTTATCACGGCTACATTTAAGTCACTTAGGCACATGTTGATTTTGGAAAGTGAAATGAACAGGCGTACACAAAGTGATAGTGGTATTAGGCATGTCCAAACGATCAATGACATCATGACAATCTCCAGACACAAGCCACTCACCATGACAGATCCCAAAGAAATCATTCAGAAAGTTCTTCCCTTAGTTTAAGTCTTTTTAACAGAGTTGAATAAAAGTTAAACTTTTATATTCAAATTTTTTTAAGGTTGTTTGAATTGAAGAGAGAGGTTACTGATGAAAAATGATTTACAATAGATTTGCCACCACTAGGAACAATGTTGTAGGGTTTAACATTTGGGAGCATATTTATGGGGACGTACTGGAGAAACACAAAGTCTGGTGTGTAGGAAATCACATTCTATGATAATTCATATTCAATATTCACAGAGAAAATATTCTATGCTTAGCAAAATACAAAACAGACCATACGTGCTGTGGTTTTCTTTGAAACAGACCATACATTCTATGGTAGTCTTGGAAACAGACCATACATGCTTTGGTAGTCTTGGAAACAGAACATACATGCTTTGGTAGTCTTAGAAACAGACTATACATGCTGTGAGTCTTGGAAACAGACTATACATGCTGTGATAGCCTTGAAAACAGACCATACATGCTGTGATAGCCTTGAAAACAGACCTACTAGTATAGGATAGAGACCATACATGCGAGTCTGATCTATACAGGACATACATCATGTGTGGCCATCAGCTTTGCTTCAGACCCTATCATTACACTTAGCCAAACCTGGGCATTAGTAGACGAAACATGGATGCTTACATTATTGATTTCAACAAAAACAGGCATGTTTTCCCAATTTCCCTCATGGTAGGATCTATATCAAAATAGCGGCCATTAGTCAACTATGTTTGCAAAGGTCAGGCCAAACAGAAAGAAAGGGACAAAATTCATTTAGCAATTGACATGAGTGGTTCGGACAATAATTGTTTGTTGGGCAAAAGACAGAAATTCAACTCAGCAGAAAAACTAAGTGATTCCCTGTGGAATAGCAGGGCATGATAAACCGCCATAAATACGACATAAATTGGACCCCAGCTCCGAGGTCCCTCAGTTACTGTAAATGCTTTCGTTAGTTTTCCGAATATTCAGAAATACTTCAAGAAAGATACACTTCCTTTTCACTATCACCAATGGAGATGTCTAGTGTGGCCATCTTTGTCAATGAAGACAAGCAGCACTTTCTTCTGTAAATCAATTAGGATAAATAAAGACTTCCCAATTATATGTGATCAACCTGCATACCGAGTCAGAGTATATTCTGTAATGACAAAAACATTTCCCTGATAACCTGACATATTTCTATATATAACTGAACCTTCATAATCAGACATATTTTATATACAACTGAACCTTCATAATCAGACATATTTTATATACAACTGAACCTTCATAATCAGACATATTTTATATACAACTGAACCTTCATAATCAGACATATTTTATATACAACTGAACCTTCATAATCAGACATATTTTATATACAACTGAACCTTCATAATCAGACATATTTTATATACAACTGAACCTTCATAATCAGACATATTTTATATACAACTGAACCTTCATAATATAACACATTTTATATACAAATGAATCTTCATTTGACATATTTTTACATACAACTGAACCTTCATAATATAACACATTTTTATATACAAATGAATCTTCATGATATGACATATTTTTACATACAACTGAACCTTCATAATATGACACATTTTATTATAAAACTGAACCGTCATAATCAGACATATTTCTATATAAAACTGAACCTTCATAATATGACACATTTTATTATACAACTGAACCTTCATAATATAATTTCTATATACAAATAAATCTTCATGATATCATATTTCGATATACAACTGAACCTGCAAAATCAGACATATTTCTATATCCAAGCTAGAACCTTTCTAATCTGATTGACACATTCCTGATTTCAGAACAATTCTTATCCAACATATCCCTATGGCAACATAACCTATCTAATCCAACATATTTTAACACAAAACCCTCCTAGTCAAACATTTTAATACATCAGAATTATTCCATTCTCACATATACCAATGACAACAGAACCCTTCTAATCTGACACATTTCTGTAACAACAGAACTGTTTTGACCCAACATATCACTATGACAACAAAACTCTACTCATCAAACATATTTATTACATCAGAACTCTTAATCGAACATATCTCTAAGACAATAGAACCTTTATATTCTGACACATTTATGTACTATGGCAATAGAACCCTTCTTATCTTAAACATTTCTGTAACAACAGTATCTGCCTATTATATAGTTGCATTATTCTTGTAGGGTTAGAACTCTAGTATATCCATATTAATGATATTTTTACTATCGTAATTTTTTTTATGTTTACCAAAAATGAAAATTCAAAGGGATATGTATTTGCCTATTGTTGTGAACCTCATTTCAATTTCCTTAATTCAGTTTTTTTTTTTTTTTTTTTACAAACGCTTAACAAAATCTTAACAAATATTACGAATGCCCCACAAAGGAAGTGCAGTACAGTCTGAAAGCCTGTTATTATATAATGTCCTACTTTAAACCAACTGCTAATAGAGCCCCTACTGAGACTCGATAGCACAAACGGTTTCCAAAGAGATTCAGGAATTGTCCCACTACAGTAAGAGCTGTGAACCCTAAACACTATTGACAAGCTCTAACCACTTCCTTTGTAACATACCCAGCCACAGAGGCATAATTGGACATAGAAGCTCCATGGATTTCTAGTTTGTTTATTTTATCCCTGCCATGTATTTGTTTGTAACTCCACGGGGCCATATTGCCAAGTAGTTCTGAAGTGCTGACTCTGTTTCAGTCTCAGCAACTGTAGAAATGTCATAAAAGCAGGAGAAAGGAGATATGATACGTTTAGAGTAAGAACAGAAAGCCAGAAGTAAGACTATTACATGTCATATGTAATGTCCCTGTACTTGTCTTACCTCCCTATCGCCTTTATCTCCTACAACCCTTTTGTGTTTCCCGATCTGCCTTCTATCTTTATGTTTTCTCCACTGTCCTATCTCACCACTGCATTCTCCATTCAGCCCCCATAACTCGGATCGTCCTATATTGAGTTTGTCTACCCAGTCGTGGATTAATCAACTTTTACGTTCGTTAGAATGCGGCTTCCATTCAGACATATGTATGTAGGTATATACATATACCTACACAATACATGTTCCGCATCCAATAATTGATGTAAGGGGATTCAGACATCAAATAGACAGCCTTTGTCATCAGGTTCCGTACACGCTCATTACCTGTATCCCACTCCGACACCTAATTACCTAACATCATTACTGTAGAATGCGCCGTCTGCTTCTCTATCTCATATACCATCATGTTCAACTCTTAATCAAATTTCAAAAATAGAATTATTTAGTTCTGTGCAAAACAATATCCTAATCAACTTCTTGACAAAAAATCCACTTTATTTCAACATTTTATCTTTGTTGTGACTTCTGTACACAATAATAATGAAAGTTCAGAATGCTACTGATGTTTTCCTTTTCTATATAAAAAAAACATTCAAAATAGATTTGTTTCTACAAATTAAGGAATGAGACAAATCACACAAGAAACTTGTGAAAACATGTTGATGGATATTTGACCTTAGTTGCATGCTCAAGGTCACCGTGAGTCAGCTAGAACAGAAGCAGACACACTGGCACCAACACATATTTGTCACATTTCCTTACCTATTTAATTAAAATAGGTTACTCCTTTATTGATATGGACTAGTCCATTTTAGTTTTCTGGGTAAAAAGACATCCAAAAGACATTAGGTTCATCAGAATCAAACATGTACATCCCCATCAAACGGCCAGGAATAAGTACAGGATTCTGGCGTGACATCTATACATATGTGTCGCAGAATGCACCAACATGCATGCCATCTACACTTGTTCAACCTTCTGATGTTTATTTTTTAATGTTACATATTGACACGTTGGAGATTTGTTAGTCAACAGATGCTTACATCAGATGCACTGAAAATACGCGACATCATAAACTGTACAAAAAATTGATTTAACTGAAGAACAGTGAGCTAATTACACAGATATAAGGCCCATAGGGATAGAAACAAAATAGTAGGAGCAGCCCCACGTGGGGTGAAAGTGGCTAGTAAGTAGGTCCTCAAACTGTTTTTTATCTGGTGATATAAATTTAAAAAGAAAAAAAATGGTTGCCATCATGGATTTTTATTAGCAACCCTTGTTCACAGTGCAAACATTGAAGCACTTGTGTCAATTTTTTCCAAAATTCTAAAGCAGTATCAATTTACAGATTTAGGCATTTTCTTCCCTGGATTGAGTCCTCTTTTTGAGGAATCAAATCTCACCTTAAGACAGTTCATACTACGTAGTGTTAAAATCTGTATTTCTCTTGAGGTTCAGATATGTCAAACCAAATTTAAGGAATAGCCTTTTAAATTTTTACCCCTATTTCCTCTACGGCCCTGTCTTTTGCCACCGGAGGGTCACATGATTAAGTTTAAACAACATAGCGTTCTTGGCTCTGAGATGTTCCATAACTAATTTAGTCACTCTGTGAAAGTTGAGTTAACAAACAGGAGGATTCCATATAGAACAAATTTGGGATTGATTTTTGTAGCTTCTCAAGTAATTTTTGGATTTTAAGGGCGAGTAGATAGAATGAATTTGATGATTTGAGGGTATCCATGGCAATACATAGTAATGTGGTTTACCAGAGAGTATCCTATAGGAGTCTTTATTCTGTAACAATGACATTCCTGGTTTATACCCATGACTTCAAACTCTTCACATTATTACCGAATCAAGAAGTGATACCAAACCTGAAACAACTTTTCTGAACAAATTTAAATTACCATTCTCCTAATCCAATTGTTCTTCTCAATAACTAGTGTCTTAAACTAAATTTTCCTGACTTTTTTGTCACCAAAATGTCATCTGACTTGACAAAATTCAATCTGTACGGTCCAACTGTGTTCACTGATTGCATAATCTGGTTACCATTTCCCCTTCATTTTGATCCCAGGTTACTGCCGTCTGCTTCTGTGCATGGAAGAGAAGCAGTTACCAAAAACACTCCATTTCTGAAAAGTCACATTCACAAGGCTAATAGAATTATAGCATTGGTGTAATTACACTGTACTGAAACCTATACCACTCAGTGGGGTTGCCACTCAATTTGTTTGGGACAGAAATAAACGTGTATATGACTGTAGAAAATAGGTGCAAGATGGCATGAAAGTACAATAGATGGTGACAGTAAACGCTCAGTTTATAACTCTCTGTGCATCACTGTGGACACTAACTGGGGACTCTACCTTGGGACACTATAATAAGAAAGTTAAGGTTCCTATTACTCATATATTGTCCTATGTCTTTTCTATTTTTAGATTAATTTATTTTCTTGTTAAGTGGAACATTCCACCATTTTTCAATTGTATTCAAAACCATCATAAGTTATTGTCCCGTTAAGGTAGAGTGCCTCACCACTTTTCTATTGTATACAGGCCTTCATAAGTTATTTTCCTGTTAAGGTAGAGTGTCCCACCACATTTCTACTGTATACAGGCCTTCATAAGTTGTTTTCCTGTTAAGGTAGAGTGTCCCACCACTTTTCTACTGTATACAGAATTCATAAGTTATTTCCTGTTAAGGTGGAGTGTCCCACCACTTTTCTACTGTATACAGGCCTTCATAAGTTATTGTCCTGTTAAGGTGGAGTGTCCCAACACTTTTCTATTGTATACAGGCCTTCATAAGTTATTTTCCTGTTAAGGTGGAGTGTCCCACCACTTTTCTATTGTATACAGGCCTTCAGAAGTTATTTTCCTGTTAAGGTAGAGTGTCCCACCACTTTTCTATTGTATACAGGCCTTCATAAGTTACTTTCTAGTTAAGGTAGAGTGTCCCACCACTTTTCTACTGTATACAGGCCTTCATAAGTTATTTTCCTGTTAAGGTGGAGTGTCCCAGCACTTTTCTACTGTATACAGGCCTTCATAAGTTATTTTCCTGTTAAGGTAGAGTGTCCCAACACTTTTCTACTGTATACAGGCCTTCATAAGTTATTGTCCTGTTAAGGTGGAGTGGCCCACCACTTTTCTACTGTATACAGGCCTTCATAAGTTATTTTCCTGTTAAGGTGGAGTGTCCCACCACTTTTCTACTGTATACAACAATTTTCATATGGCTCAATTTATAATTTCTCCTAGGTATATATTCATTCATTTATAGGTTGGTGATCTTTTTAGAGAGCTATAGGTTTTGAAATATTATTGCCAGTTTCGTTGCAGAGAAACACAAGTATCATGAGCGTAAGGGAGGATTGATATAGGTTTGCCTGTTTTCCAATCTAAACAATAAAATTTGTTGAAATGAAATAACATAATGGTACAGCTCCCACCTTTATAGTCAGAAGATGTTCAGTTTGAACCCCAGTAGTGAGACATGTCGGTTTTGTTGTAAATAGTGACTGAATCATGAAAATGTTTCATCTGTTACCTTTTTTCTATAGTAAACTCCAAATTAGAAAATACCAAATAAATAAAATAACAGCTCTTTTTGGCTGCTGATATAGCTTTATAGCCTGAACTGTTTCTACAGATTTGTACAAGGAATCACACAGATCTTCAAGTCCATTCAATGAATAATTACTGACACTACAAGCTCAATGGAACACATTTTTCAAAATGCTAGAACAGAACATTAATACCAGAAAGTTTTGGTGACAAAAAAAAACTGACAATCACTTAAGAGGATAAAATTTTTGGTGGATAAAAATTCAGGAGACAGGTTTTGCTGAAGTTTTTCCCACTTCAATGAATTAAAAAGAAACAAGATTTGAGAGAAAATAGTGCAAATGCTAACATGCAGCACAATCATTTATTTGAAAATTAAAATCCTAATTCTAACGGCTCTGGTCCTACCAGGAGAATCCCTAGCCAATCGTCAGTATCGCCTCTGATTCATGATTCCAGGGTATGATTTCCAGGAGACTATAAATCTGTGTTCAATCCCAGACCCACCATTATGAAGACCAGTCCATTACAACACAGTAAGGCAGTATTTACTGTAGGCCAGACATTACAAAACCTATCTGTCCATCCCACGACTACCACCAAACTAATTAGTCAGTGTCCAAACCTCCTTTGGGTGTCCAGGGTATTTTCCTAACACCCATTAAATTGTCCACCCCAAATATACTGTTATTAACCACCACAAATAATGACCAGAGTAAGTAGTAGGAAAGATTGACTTCAGAAGACTGACCTTTTAACCTTGGCCTCAGCTTAGATCAGCATCTTTACTATTACAAATCTTGGCAAAGACATTTGGCCAGGGCCAGCATTGTACCCATGAAGAAATAAAGACCTACTGGTCATGCAATAAGTACTATCATTACAATCAACAGAACTGCAAGCTTTCAGCTAAAATGATGGCAGTGGAACTTTTACAAGCCAATATACATAATATTGCAAATTACATTTGACTATAGAATACAGAGACACCTCGTGGTCACACCTACACACATGGCAGCTTACATCACACTGAAATACAGAGACACCTCAAGGTCACATGACTGAAATATAGAGACACCTCATGGTCACACCTATAGACATGTGGCAGCTTACACCTGACTGAAATACAGAGACACCTCATGGTCAAATGACTGAAATACAGAGACACCTCATGGTCAAATGACTGAAATACAGAGACACCTCATTGTTACAGCTACAGACGCATGGCAGCTAGCTTACATCTGACTGAAATACAGAGACACCTCATTGTCACAGCTACAGACGCATGGCAGCTAGCTTACACCTGACTGAAGAAAAGAGACACCTCATGGTCACATGACTGAAATACAGAGACACCTCATGGTCACACCTATAGACACATGGCAGCTTACATCAGACTGAAATACAATACCTCTTCATGGTTTGAAAGTGGACATAGTAAAAAATAATGATTTGGAGTTTTATACGATGCTATATTACAGAAGCACAGCCGTCTGAAAGTGGTTCACAAATTATTAACCGGAATTACAGCTGGAGCTGCCATTTCAATGCTTACAGCTTCCACACAACATTTCTTGAACTGCCATACTACATACTCATTTACAGCTGAGTCAACTGGAATACTACTGAGTGAAGTATCTTGTTCAAGGAAAGCAACACTTGGATCATGTAGCCCTGCATCCTACCACTAGACCACCATGCGTCTTAATACTGGTAAGATTCATTTTGATGTAGTGGAGTTGGCTGAACCAGAAATATATGCAATGGTATTGAAACTCATCAGCCATCATGTAATTGATTCAAAGATTCTCTGGTTATATCACATACCAATCATACACCATGATAGAGTGGTAGGAAGTAGCTTTAAATGCATGGTGTCACACACCAAGTCGTCCTTAAATAAGATATATGTTATATACCTCAATCATGCTTTTCTAGTCTACACAGCCGTAAAGATTGGTACCTACATCAGCATGCTGGAAATTAATCCAATCACCGTTATACTGATTTTGGTGGATATATGGTTTAATTAAATTAAAAAACATTATACTGTGTTTATTCTAATAAGCACACCACTAATTAATGCATGCTCCAGAGAAAGTAAACAAAACAAACATCACAGTATGAAACAAGTTTATACCTGTCAAAAATTAAATCAAAGTCAAAGTGACTATTACTATAGATTTCTTAATTTCTTCTGATAAATAATGGAATGGGTTTAAGATAGAGTGATGCGCCCAAGCCTGTACTGTAAACGATGTCCTATAAATATATGTTAACAGGTTTTAGACATCGTTTACTTCAATTGACCTTTGTTCTTGCATTCTTAAAGGACCTACCAAAATGTAAATATACATGTTATTTCTTTTAGGGTTGCGGACATTCTTAATGTTCGTAAGTTAGGGAAAGTCTAAGTTTTATAATGAAATTTTCTTTTTAAATACTGGGCCTGATAATATTTTACAGCGGTGATTTTCACAGTTACAGTCACTTTAAAGCTGATAATTAAGTAGATTTTGATCAGTACATCTTGGTTGCTGTACACAAGCCCTTTAACACTAAATGTCTTATGTTTTCCAAATTAATCAGAATTCTGTAATGACAGATTTTTAAATTGTCTACAAAACCCTGTATAATCTGATACCCTGTACAAGAAAAACGTCATCATTGTTAAACGATGTACCCATTTTAACATCAATAATACTTGTGTAATCCAAATACCATCTATTCTGAGCACATTCATCTTTAATTGTGAAATTCAGTTTACACAGGCTTTGTTGTACAATTAATCTCTGTTACCATTTTGTTTATTTTTATAAAGATATGTTTATTTTTTATTACAAGTTCAGTCTAGAGATGAGCCTCTCAAAGTCTTGTCAGCTTAGTCACAAACTCAAATATTTAGAAAACATTTCAATAAAAAAAAAGTGTTGTTTTTTTTCTGTTCCATATTTTTCCCTGAGCATCCCTGAGGATGCATTTTATCCACCAATGTAAACATTTTTGAGAATACAAGAAACTTTTATTCCATACAAATTTAATGCTCAGCTAATAAGACATTGAATGGGCCCTGGAAATCTTGGCATGCACATCACAGATCTGTGACTTAGTCACCATGCATACCTCTTTAAAAATCAGTATCTTTTCCGCGTTTTCCATAATGATATCTTATCAATTATCAGTGCTTCGTGCAGGAGCAACGCTACTTAACAAACCGCGGTATCAATAATACACCCAATTATGCAAATGTTTCTTACCCTTAAGTCTACGGCAATGGCTGCCGCCGGGAAATGTCATCTCAGAAATTTACTGATCCAACATTCCCCACTTACTAGATACCATGTGCATATTTGGAGTCTGTTTGTAGCAATTTTTAATACAAACTATTTTATCATACATGTTTGATAACTAAAACAACTTACATAAAATATCATTTTCAAAATACATACAATGCCAAAAAAATTAGCTAATGATTGATCAGATTTAGATCTGATTGATTCATTCACAAAGATAAAAAAGTCATCAAATAAAACAATGTTTTCTAAGTAAAAAAGAAAATGATTAGAAAAACTATGGAATCTTTTGACAAAGATAGAAGATAAAATAAAGTCTTGACTTGACTCACCATCAGCAATATCAATTGTCAGAGCCCGCCAACAGTGGAATCACCAGTCAAAGTGGATTCGCTGCGTCCTCTTATTCAGCCATTTTCCCAAGCCTCGTCTCATCCGCTAAATCCTGTGCTAATGGAAGAAAGAAAGATTGCAACAAACGAAAAAAAGCTTGCTAGCTAGAACAGCACACTCTTGTCAGTAGAGAGGAATTATCTTAAGCTTCACTGTTCTCAAAAACAATTTCTTGCCAGATCGGTTTGACTTGATCTGTTTGCCTTTTTTTCTCTATGCCTCTCAGTGAGAACAAACTAAATCAGTAGGATCCAAACTCTATTAGGAGGGATTTCTCCACAATCCACAATGATGTTTTACAGAGTATCCGTCACTTTCCTTGCTATCTGACAGATTTCAGAAAACTGGATCCATAAGTGAATATGCAAAAGACACACAGATATTAAGACGATGACTAAAGGCGTTTTCCAAAACAGGAGAACACCAACTCCCGGAAACTGGTTTGAAGGAAAGTTGACTTAATTAGTACATAGGATTTGGAGGTTATGTTAGTCGGATGCTTGGAGTGGGTTAGTGTAATGCATCACTACTATATCAACACGCTCCAAACAATAGGCAAACCATCTCCCCGAAAAAATCAATGGTTTGAAACACTGACAACAAGCTTCGGTACATACACTTAGGCCCCAGCTAAATAGTTATAAGTCTGTACAGGCCACGGCTATACAGTTAGTCTGTACAGGCCCCAGCTATACAGTTAGTCTGTACAGGCCCCAGATATATAGTTAGTCTGTACAGGCCACAGCTATACAGTTAGTCTGTACAGGCCCCAGATATACAGTTAGTCTACAGGCCACGGCAATACAGTTAGTCTGTACAGGCCCCAGCTATACAGTTAGTCTGTACAAGCCACAGATATATAGTTAGTCTGTACAGGCCACAGCTATACAGTTAGTCTGTACAGGCCATAGCTATACAGTTAGTCTGTACAGGCCCCAGCTATACAGTTAGTCTGTACAGGCCCCAGCTATACAGTTAGTCTGTACAGGCCACAGCTATACAGTTAGTTTGTACAGGCCACAGCTATACAGTTAGTCTGTACAGGTCACAGCTATACAGTTAGTCTGTACAGGCCATAAGTTTGTACAGGCCATAGCTATACAGTTAGTCTGTACAGGCCCAAGCTATACAGTAAGTCTGTACAGGCCACAGCTATACAGTTAGTCTGTACAGGCCCAAGCTATACAGTAAGTCTGTACAGGCCCCAGCTATACAGTTAGTCTGTACAGGCCACAGCTATACAGTTAGTCTGTACAGGCCATGGCTATACAGTTAGTCTGTACGGGCCACAGATATACACATAGTCTGTACAGGCCACTGCTATACAGTTAGTCTGTACAGGCCCAAGCTATACAGTAAGTCTGTACAGGCCCCAGCTATACAGTTAGTCTGTACAGGCCACAGCTATACAGTTAGTCTGTACAGGCCATGGCTATACAGTTAGTCTGTACAGGCCATGGCTATACAGTTAGTCTGTACGGGCCACAGATATACACATAGTCTGTACAGGCCACTGCTATACAGTTAGTCTGTACAGGCCCAAGCTATACAGTAAGTCTGTACAGGCCCCAGCTATACAGTTAGTCTGTACAGGCCACAGCTATACAGTTAATCTGTACAGGCCCCAGCTATACAGTTAGTCTGTAAAGGTCACAGCTATACAGTTAGTCTGTACAGGCCCAAGCTATATAGTTAGTCTGTACAGGTCACAGCTATACAATTAGTCTGTAAAGGTCACAGCTATACAGTTAGTCTGTACAGGTCAAAGCTATACAACTAGTCTGTACAGGCCACGGCTATACAGTTAGTCTGTACAGGTCACAGCTATACAATTAGTCTGTAAAGGTCACAGCTATACAGCTAGTCTGTACAGGTCAAAGCTATACAATTAGTTTGTACAGGCCACGGCTATACAGTTAGTCTGTACAGGCCACGGCTATACAGTTAGTATGTACAGGCCATGGCTATACAGTTAGTCTGTACAGGCCCAAGCTATACAGTTAGTCTGTACAGGCCCCAGTTATACAGTTAGTCTGTACAGGCCACAGCTATACAGTTAGTCTGTACAGACCACAGCTATACAGTTAGTCTGTACAGGTCCCAGCTATACAGTTAGTCTGTACAGGCCACGGCTATACAGTTAGTCTGAGCAGGCCACAGCTATACAGTTAGTCTGTACAGACCACAGCTATACAGTTAGTCTGTACAGGTCCCAGCTATACAGTTAGTCTGTACAGGCCACGGCTATACAGTTAGTCTGAGCAGGCCACAGCTATACAGTTGGTCTGTACAGGCCCCAGCTATTCCATTAGTCTGAACAGGCCCAAGCTGTATGGTTAGTCTGAACAGGCCCAAGTTATACGGTTAGTCTGAACAGGCCCAAGTTATACGGTTAGTCTGAACAGGCCCAAGCTATACAGTTAGTCTGTATAGGCCCAAGTCTGTTAGGGACACAGGACAGACACATTATTAGGGAAACAGGATAGATACATACTGTGTTAGAGAGACAGGACAGCCACCTACAGTGTTAGGGAGACAGGACAGACACCTACAGTGTTATAGGGACACAGGACAGACACCTACAGTGGTAGGGAGACAGGACAGCCACCTACAGTGTTAGGGACACAGGACAGACACCTACAGTGTTAGGGACACAGGACAGACACCTACAGTGTTAGGGACACAGAACAGACACCTACAGTGTTAGGGACACAGGGCAGACACCTACAGTGTAAGGGACACAGGACAGACACCTACAGTGTTAGGGACACAGGACAGACACCTACAGTGATAGGGACACAGGACAGACACCTACAGTGTTAGGGACACAGGACAGACACCTACAGTGTTAGGGACGCAGGACAGACACCTACAGTGTTAGGGACACAGGACAGACACCTACAGTGTTAGGGACACAGGACAGACACCTACAGTGTTAGGGACACAGGACAGACACCTACAGTGTTAGAGACACAGGACAGACACCTACAGTGTTAGGGACACAGGACAGACACCTACAGTGTAAGGGACACAGGACAGACACCTACAGTGGTAGGGACACAGGACAGACACCTACAGTGTTAGGGACACAGGACAGACACCTACAGTGATATGGAGACAGGATAGATACATACATTGTTAGGGACACAGGACAGACACCTACAGTGTTAGGGACACAGGACAGACACCTACAGTGTTAGGGACACAGGACAGACACCTACAGTGTTAGGGACACAGGACAGACACTTACAGTGTTAGGGACACAGGACAGACACCTACAGTGTTAGGGACACAGGACAGACACCTACATTAATAGGTAGGCAGGGGGAGGCAGGACAAAGACCTGACAGTTTTGAATGGTTTCTTTTACAATTAACTGGCACATTTTCATAAAATATGTATCTGGCTGAATTTATATTCTACAAACTAAATGAAATATTCTATTTAAAAGCATCTGTGTGTATGATTCCTTTGCATGATAAACAAATAATTTGTAAAAGAATTAATTATCCACATGTCTCCAACAGCCAAGCATGAGATAATTCAGTGAGTTATTCAAATAGTATTTTGATCATTTCCTGATGATTTCCTGTCCACAGATGTCATTATATAAACCTATATTGATATATCACTTTGTCTTCTTTCTTGTATACCTGTAGGTTGGCTGTTTGCATGAGCATGTGATGCATGTAGGAATCGGCTGAATAATGAATAACCCTACCATGGGTATGTATCTTGTGAATCAAGAATGGACAGCTTGATATTAGAATATGATGTTGATGAGGCTTCTTAAAATTGAGGAATCACACAGATGACAAGTTACAGCTGTTTCATAAATGTTACATAATAAATATAAAACATAACTTTAGTTAAAGCTAGCATAGAATATATAAGAAATGAGTTTTTCTTTAAAAGTGACAAAAATATCCACGCTCTATAGAATTTATTAAACAAGTGGAATAATTTGATATATGCCTTTAGATAACTGGTTCATCATATTATTTAACAATTTTAATCACTTTGTATTCCATCTACATGACATGCAAATTTTCAACTGAATGCTGTTAAATGTTTCTGACAATTGAGACAATTGCCCGACGACATTCTAACAATGGAGACAATCGCCAGACAACATTCTAACAATGGAGACAATCGCCCGACGGCATTCTAACAATGGAGACAATCGACCGATGACATTTATGTCATTAGAGTGTTACACAATGTCATACAATGCTTATTGCAAGTAGGACATAATATTATTGCAGGATGTATAATCATATTTATGGAAATAAAATCCAGTTATTGATAAAAAGTAATAGTCATAATAATCATATTTGTTTACATTAAGCTAACAAATACCTAACTGCACTACATGCATGTACAGATAAATAAACTCTACTCCAGATCAGTGAGGAAGAACCATACATATCCATTGTTATGCATGGTTTCCAATTGATTATGACCTCAATCTCCCGGGGGTCCTTAATCAAAGTATATGTCTACCTTTACCTCTCTACCTACAGCTCCCCTGGGGGTGGGGAACTTGGCTATGTATACAGGTGTGTTGATAAACTTACTCCGGACCAATGACAATGCTAACAAACTCCCCTAACAAGATCTTTACAGCTGATCTGATACAAAAAAAATATGAATGATTGATGATATCAACACATGGTACCATTAAGGTCTATGTTACTCTTAAGCATTACAAAAATTACTTCTTTTTTTAACCACCGGTAAAAAAATGTTTTTTGTTTTGTAGAGTAACTTTTTGAAAATATGTAAATTATTCCATTTAGCATATTTTTTAAACAAATATTGAACTTATTAATCATTTCAATAATTTTAATCTATCTTCATTCAAACCATTTCAAGAAATTGAAAGTGTGAAAATCAGCTCATAGAAAAATGGCACCTACATAATCAAGCATGAAGAACTGATTGGTTATTTGAGTCAGGTGACATGAAAACACGATCGTGATAATAAAGGTGACACGAACACACGATCGTGATAAAGGTGACACGAACACACGCTCGTGATAAAGGTGACTGTGTGGGGTATTTGAACACATAACAATGTTGTTGTCTGATACAAGTTAATAGCTTACAAAGATCAATGAAAACACCTCACTTACGATTTGTTAAAAAACAAATCTGCACTGGACGACCCTAATTGCAACATCAACAATTTCTACCTGTGTCAGCAGGTACATTGGAACAGAACATCAATATCTTTACTCAACTCGCAGTAAATCAAGCAAAATTTGCTCCAATAATTCTTAAGGTGAATGATCATCATTCTCGAGTTGGATTTTCGCAGGTTTAGGTATTACAGATTAATATCGATATACAAAATGATTGAGCGATATGTAAGTAGTTGATTGAACACTGCTGATTAGGGCCTGATAATGAATGGTACTGAGGTAATACTAGGTGTATGTGTGGGTGGGACTTTGTGTAGGTGGCAGGTCAGCTGTAAAATGGAGGCAACTTTGAAATTATTATCTATAAATTCATTACTGCACCCATTTGGAGGGTCTGTAATGATCTACAATGCAGTACGCCACATTAAAGCTGCAGGGTTTGAAATGAGTTCATCTGACGAGAAGTCAGGAAAACATAAAATCTACACAGATGTCAGCGACCTGTAAAGCTGACTTTTAGAGGTTCAGAAATAGATCAATTTGTGAGAGGGATTTGAGAGACATCTATAAACTGGATATAGTGACCATCTGTGGGAGGGTAATGTTAGTTGACGTTGAACCCCTACCAAGTTGTTGATGTTATCATCATAAAAACTAAGAAAAACAAAGAAAATTTAATTAAAACAGAGAGACAGTAATGAGTAGACAGAAACAAAATGTTTGAAGATTTGTTAGGTTAAACCAGTTTTCAGGTGTTTTCAAGAATCTATTTTACAAAATGTTTCAAAATAGGTAAATATTCAACATGATGATATCAAATTTATAAAATATAATTGCAAATATGAAAATTGAATTCATCAATCTTCAAATAAATTACATGCACAGTCAAACAGGTATTTTCATTTATATCACTTCAAAAACATTTTGTAATCAAACTTTTCAGACAATTAAGTAATCTGAATGGCTAATTTGATTTTTTCAGTGCATGAAAGATTTTTAATTTTTTTTTATTATTTTTATTGTGTGATACATTTTTCATTCCTAAATTCATTGTCAAACATTGTGTTTATTATAGTCACATTACAGCATTTCCTACATCATAACAGAGACTTTTTCACTGGCAAATCTATTCAAAAACAAATGGCTAAAACATCTTTTTGTCCCATCAAACATCCCCTCTCCTTTTTGCCCAATTCCCTCTCATTTTTTACAGACTGAATAAGAAATCTCATACATATTCTTCAGTATTTTAATCTTAAAATGCTGACAGTAACATTGATTTGTCCTGTTTCGTCTTAATTACAACATTGTTTTAAAATTCAGAAAGTTGCTAAAAAAAGTCGCTTTTAGGTATTTGCAGTTAATATATACACTTATAATCCTAACATAAGTATATATCTGTAGACAGGTTACATATATTTAAACACTTTAATATCAGTTGAATAATTGCTTCAGTTTGTGGTTAAAGTTAGCTATATGTGGGTTTTGAAAACATCACACAGTTATGTCATAAAATTGAAGCTAAAAGGAAAGCAACCCTGATAGTGTGTTCCAGATCCAGGGTTTCATATTACATCTTACATAATGTAACAAGAGACAAAACCGGCCTGTATCGCTCCGCAGATACTAAGCTGATTAACACTTTATTCAAATAATCACAGCAGGCTAGATTTATCCAAATCAATAAATTCTAATTTTCTAGTCCTTAATATTCATTCCAGCATACTATTGGCCTAGTATCAGGTCTCAAGAGTCTTTTGGCTATGGAGAAATCATTGTTTAAAGATTTAAGCTTATTTGACCCATGTGACCTTGAATGTAGGTCAAGGTCATTCATTTTCATTTGAACAAACTTGGTAGTCCTTCAACCCAGCATGCCACTGGACAAATATGTCTATGCCTAATGGTTTTTAAGAAGAAGTTGTTTAAAGGAATATGTTGACACAGGATAACAGGACGGCGGGACAGCTGGACGGCCGACAGAAGCCAAACCATGGCAGGCAGGTGAGCTACCAAAAATTCCTGACCTTTTTCATCAGATAAGGGAAAATAATCTTACTCATGAGCCATGCTGACCATCTGGTGATAAGGCATTATGCATATTTAATGCAAGGATAATTATCAATGAAATAGGAACACCAATCCCTGAAATGTGAGCAATCATGAAACAAGTCCGCCCTATCATTTTGTCTTGGCCATGGTCACTACTTGTTACTCTCTGTGCTCGGTCAGGTTCTGTTCCTTCAAACTTCATCTCCTGTGAACCAGTATGATGAGATATACAACATTTACCAGAAAGTCTTGCTCATATATCACATTGTCCACACAAACATATCGGCATATAAGACCTGTCTGCATGTTTTTGCATAAAAATGCCATCCTGTTTGTATAGAAATCAGTAATGGCCATCAAATATGCTGGCAACCAAAATGGCAGCCATACAACTTCATTATACTTCCCAGCTCTGTCAAAAGGAGGGCTTTTTGATGTCATTAGCGTCAAACTCTCAAATATTTATGTAGAAAAATGTGTTGTTGGTGTAAAATCAAACAAAAAGGTCTTGTGGACGAATAAATAAAAAAAATAATAAAAACGAATAGTAAAATGGGTCGGATCAAAGGTCATACCACCTTTATCAAGCCATAATGTATCTTATTTACAGAAGAATCTATTCAGTCACCAGAACTTTAATAACTGGAAACCTAACATCTTTTCATGATGATAGTTCAATTAAATTGGGGGGAAAAGGTGATATCAATTAATATAATTTGCTGTTTCTTTTTCAAGATGATAATTAAGATACAAATTGATGTTGCATAATTGAAAATTGTAAGATAAGATAACTTAGCTTATAAAGAATTGTCTGGAGAGTGTGTCCTTGGTCATTCTATTGTTTAAAAAGTTGTTAATAATATTAAGCTACTTAGTAGTTCTTATGCAAAAAAAACAGGATAAAATACTAAATTTGATTTTGAGAAATACAGAAATTGGTTTGTGTATAAATTATGCTAAATTGAGATGTTTTGGTGTGCTAAATCTTATTTTGGGTGTGCTAATGCTAATTTGATTTTTTGGTTATGCTAAATTTTATCTACTGTGCAATATATTTTCCAAAATAATTCATTGTGAGACACTTTCAACAGCACACTGGTTCTGTTATCCAGGATATACAAAGTGTAGGGGTAGGCAGGCTTGTAGAATCATCATGTATGATGGGTAAAAGGCCCCTTCTGTATTTCACACAATTACAGTGTGCATACTAATTCATATTAATTACAAACTGATTCACCCCTAACTAACTTACATATAAAAAGAAACCAGATACAGATTATTAATGAAAAGAAATCTGATTTATTTTCCTAATACACATTAACAATAATTGGTTACAGAATGATCAAATTCTTAATTTCAATAATCAAATTGTTTCCAGATTACGCCAGTCTATGTGGAAGCTGTGTCTCTGCTGTTCCGCAGCAGGGAATATTCCCCTTGATTCCGTCTAGCTAGGCCCTGTTTAGCTATCGGCTCTAGACAACAGTCAGTTCATGGATAACGAACCACTGATCTCCATAAAGATAGCCAGTCAATTACAGCAAGCTCAGGATGTGTGAAAATCAAACGGTCAAATCAGAATCTTATGGACCACAATTAAAACAGACAACATTAAGTGCTTAATTTTCTAGACAGATCAGCATTTTGTCAGTCTGCAATTCAGTTCTGTCAATAGACCATGGAAATTGAAGTAAAACTTTGATATAAAATCACATCGACAGAATATGACCCACGGTTTTTTGTTAAGATTTGAAATTCAGAAGAAACAACCAGTATAAAATACAGGTTTTCTTTGGCTTGCCTCACTTACTGTTAATTCTAGATATTTCTCTAGGTCAGCCAGTTAGTACAATGGTCAACTGTACCCAGCTGGTAAAATCTGTCCATCTGTTTCCTTCTCTAGGTCGGCCAATAGGTTCAATGGTCAACTGTACCCAGCTGATGAAATCTGTCCATCTGTTTCCTTCTCTAGGTCGGCCAATAGGTTCAATGGTCAACTGTACCCAGCTGATGAAATCTGTCCATCTGTTTCCTTCTCTAGGTCGGCCAATAGGTTCAATGGTCAACTGTACCCAGCTGATGAAATCTGTCCATCTGTTTCCTTCTCTAGGTTGGCCAATAGGTTCAATGGTCAACTGTACCCAGCTGATGAAATCTGTCCATCTGTTTCCTTCTCTAGGTTGGCCAATAGGTTCAATGGTCAACTGTACCCAGCTGGTAAAATTTGTCCATCTGTATCCTTCTCTAGGTCGGCCAATAGGTACAATGGTCAACTGTACCCAGCTGGTGAAATCTGTCCATCTGTATCCTTCTCTAGGTCGGCTAATAGGTACAATGGTCAACTGTACCCAGCTGATGAAATCTGTCCATCTTTATACTTCTCTAGGTCGGTCAATAGGTTCAATGGTCAACTGTACCCAGCTGATGAAATCTGTCCATCTTTATACTTCTCTAGGTCGGTCAATAGGTACAATGGTCAACTGTACCCAGCTGATGAAATCTGTCCATCTGTATCCTTCTCTAGGTTGGTCAGTAGGTACAATGGTCAACTGTACCCAGCAGGTAAAATCTGTCCATCTGTATCCTTCTCTAGGTCGGCCAATAGGTACAATGGTCAACTGTACCCAGCTGATGAAATCTGTCCATCTGTATCCTTCTCTAGGTTGGTCAGTAGGTTCAATGGTCAACTGTACCCAGCTGATGAAATCTGTCCATCTGTTTCCTTCTCTAGGTTGGTCAGTAGGTTCAATGGTCAACTGTACCCAGCTGATGAAATCTGTCCATCTGTATCCTTCTCTAGATCGGCCAATAGGTACAATGGTCAACTGTACCCAGCTGGTAAAATCTGTCCATCTGTATCCTTCTCTAGGTCGGCTAAGTAAGTACAATGGTCAACTGTACCCAGCAGGTAAAATCTGTCCATCTGCATCCTTCTCTAGGTCGGCTAGTAGGTACAATGTACAACTATGTATGGTCAATTGTACTTTTCAGTGGAACTGAACCTCTGCCAATCATTGCATTCTCGTTGTTGGCAATGTAACAAGTTTGTATGAGCTGTTATAGAAGCTTACTTGAGATTGTCCATCTGTATGTGCCAGCAGACTGTCTCTGACTAATACACCAGATGTCCAGTGAGCTATGGTATCCTCTACCTGATAGCCCTACAAGTGACCATTAAGGTCAATGGACACTGCCAATTAGCGGCAACAATTAGGGATGAAATTGGTCCTTATTGATCGCAACAACAAACAGTGGCCTCTCACAAACATCAATATCAGTCACCTCAAGTGCTCTCTATAGCCAATACTTAAACACGTCAATGGATTTAGATTTGATTGTTTAGGAAAGTATTTGTTCATGTATATACAACATATCTCTTGTCGTCCTTACCAATTTCTGTCATTCCTTTCATGTTTGTCAAAATTCTTCAACCATCTGTCCTTCCTGATCTAAATCTATCAGGTAACACTCATTGGTAAGACCGTAAGACAGTTTATTTTTCATTCCATCAGTGTCCCTCTTCCATTTTCCATTCTGTAACAGAAATTCTATACTCACTTAAGGATGTATCCCACCTTAATGCAATATGTAAGAAGAGTATCCCTAACCTGGCATTTATTCCGAGAAGCGGGTTTAAGGTGAAACATCTTTGACTTTCATGATCAAACTTCAAAATATATTTGAAAATCAAAACCCCAGGTCGACAGCCATTTATCCCAGCATATTGCTGGCCAAATGTCATCACTCTAAGCCTTTCAAGCTTTCAAAAGAACTTGTTTAATTGTTTTAAACAAATTTGATTTCTGTGACTTGGATATAAATCAGGTAGCCCTTCATCCCAGCATGTAGCATACCCAACATACGGCCTTTGGGCCTCTTGGTCATTGAGAAGAAGTTGTTTGACTATTTGACTACTGTGACCTTGAAAGTATAGCTAAAGCGGATTTGTTTGAACAAATTTGGTAGTACTTCAGTCCAGTATGCTACAGGCCCCGTATCAGCTCTCTTAGCTTATTGACTATTGGAATACATTCTTTAAGGTATATCAGCACATTTAACCTCCTTGACCTTGAATTTCAACAATCTTTGTAGCCCTTCACCCCAGCATGCTACAGACCTAACATCAGGCCTCTACACCTCTTGCTTAATGAGAAGTAGTCAATTAAAGAATTTAGCATATTTGATCCCTGTATCCTTGAATGATGGTCAAAGTCATTCATTTGAACAAATAGGCTAGCCCTTCACTCACACATACTGCAGGCCTAATATCAGGTCTCTGAGCCTCTTGGTTCTAAAGAAGAAGTTGTTTGAGTGAAAACTTGATGACCGCCGGATGCCAGACACTGCATCACAGCATAAGCTCACTTGGCCCTATGGGCTAGGTGACCTAAAAATTATTTGAATCATTCATGGCCATTAGTTAATTTGGTGCTTTTGTTTGGGTGAATAGCACATTTCGAAGGTTATAAAAGAATGAATTACATCAACAATAGGACAACTCTCTTACAAAGCCTATTGTAGTATATTTTCCAACCTTAAAGGTCAAAATCGTTCATGAAATGGAGATATGTGGATTGTATAAGGGAAGTAACTTATCTGGTAAAATGTGCAAGGCAGCATGTACCTTTAAGTCCTCTCTCAGAGTCATGTACATAATTGGATTAGATGATGATGTAGATACTAGCACATCACTTTAACAGGATAATGTGGGATAAACAACCAAAGTGTAAATAGTTTCAATGAGAGGAATTCAAATATTTATATTTAGGGTTTAGGTTCTCTGGAATCACTTTACACACACAAATAACTGTCGGTTACATACTGATGACTGCCAGAGGGTGAATACCATGAATGTCAGTGGCTAACTACCTATGTGTTGTGTGGTGGCCCTCCCATGCTTCTGATGAACAAACAGCGTTTACTAATCAGTGTCAAATCATACACATCCACTAGTTAAATCATAAGTCTTTCCGAATTATATCTTAATCAGCTCGGAAGAAAACTGGCCTCCTTGGTCGCCTTACCCAACACTAACCAGTTGCTCATTAGAACACAGCGGATCATTTAGACCTACTGAATGGTAAAAGGTCCAGTCGTCCTTGTAAATTTAGTGAAAAGTACAGTTATCAATCAAGACATTAGTCAGAATATTTCTTGTAGACTTCAAACCACCATATCAACAAGATTTTTTTTTTTTATTTTAAACATTTTTTTTTTTTTTACAGCGATTGAAAACAAGTTCTATCAATTTATATTTCTCCCATTTGTTGGCCTGAATGGAAGCAGGCGATGGGTAAACTAGAGTACTGGTTAGTTGGTCCTTCGCTTAGGAATCTTTTTTTGAGCACATGGTTGTCACTGCCACAGCATCAATAAGATTATGTTTTACGACTAGCTTTGTGGCACTTATAATATCAATACTTTGTAATATATTTTCTGCAAAATATCATAAGAATGAGAAGAATTTTGTTTCCTGAATATCTTCGACAAAACCATTCAGAAGAATGACAGGAAGTACGTCTGTTGATCTACTCACCGTGTCACTCATGTGTAAATTATCACTCATTTGTAATATCAATTTTTCGTTGCGTACACAAGTTATTTATCTATTCCTGATTTATTTTGATGATGATCGTTTTATCGTGTTTTCTTGTCAACACGGAAAACGAAAGTAAAATCTAAGTCCACCATTTTGTTGTCAGTATAATTAAATCTCATATAACACCTGTCAAAAACCAGCCAATTTCCAAGCATTAGATAATCGTAACGAATTAATATGCTTAAAACACATTACATTTATTATCCTAATTCTTCTTTTCATGCTTACTAATTGTTAAACACATATTTAATTGGTCAATTAATACCTACATACAGCTATACTAACTAGAGAGTAACACGAACATGTTTCCCAAAGTATTAAGACGTCACAAATGAATTAAAGCATGTTTAACACATCCTATGAAGGACACACAAGACCTTTTTCTGTGATGTCTCAAGACGTCATGAGTATGGAAGGAGTTAAGTCAGTAAGCCTAATCTCATTTTAAGATTAGTAAAAATATAGTTACTTTATTATTTCAATTTTCATGGGTGTACAGTAAGGACAGGGATGATGTCACAAAAATACTGGCAGGAATTAAAACAGATGATATTGGTATTTTGTGGCAATTCATTAGTTTGTTTAATCACTAATTTTCAAGTATTGATTAAAATATAATTAGCAAACAAATGGCTATGCAGTGGTATTTGTCAATTCTAAACCACAGTAGAAAGATGTTCATCATTGATCATGTAATATTGCTTATACATTTTCCAACAAGGGCCCAATGGGCCCAAATCGCTCACCTGCAATGCAGTGATCTTTTCATATATGGATCCTGCAGTTATTTGAAAGCATGCTACAGGACCAATATAATAATGTCTCTCTGCACTTTGGCTTTTCACTAAAAGTCATTTAAAGATTTAAGCATACTTGATCGACGTGACCTTGAATGCGAGTCAGGGTCATTCATTTGAACAAACTTGGTAGCCCTTTACCCAAGCATGCTACAGACCTAATATCAACTCCCTGTGACTCTTGGTTATTGAGAAGAAGTCGTTTAAAGATTTTAGCCTTTTTGACTCCTGTGACCTTGAATGAAGATCAAGGTCATTCATTTGAACAAACTTGCGAGCCCTTCACCCCAGCATGCTACAGGCCAAATATTAGGTCTCTGGGACTGTTGGTAATTGAGAAGAAGTTGTTAAAATTTTTAGCCTTTTTGACTGCTGTGACCTTGAATGAAGGTCAAGGTCATTCAATTGAACAAACTTGGTAACCCTTTACCGCAGCATGCTACAGACCCAATATCAACTCCCTGGGACTCTTGGTTATTGAGAAAAGTCGTTTTAAAATGTTAGCCTTTTTGACTCCAGTGACCTTGAATGAAGGTCAAGGTCATTCATTTGAACAAACTTGGTAGCCCTTTACCCCAGCATGCTACAGGCCAAATATTAGGTCTCTGGGACTGTTGGTTATTGAGAAGAAGTCGTTTAAAGATTTTAGCCTTTTTGACTCCTGTGACCTTGAATGAAGGTCAAATCACATTTGAAAATTTGGTAGGCCTTATGAGATCTCCCCAATTTAATCCCAAACTTGGGATTTAAACCGTTTTTTTTATTAACTTGTTTTTCCTTTAGGGAAAGAGTCAAGGGATTATTGAAAAAAGAGCCTTCTCAAAGCATCTAAACCCCAAACAATTTTTTACTTAAAAAAAGGTCTTTTTTAAAAATTTTCCTTTTTGACTTTTCAAAAATTTTAAGTTTTTATTTCACAAATTGTAACCCCTTTTTTTACTTTTCCCAAATTTTTGGTCCCATCCTTTTTAGGGAATTTTTTGATTTAGCCCTTTTTGACCAACCCGTCCCTGTGAATGTACAAATGCCCATTTTATAAATTTTTTTTGGGAGTTTTCCCACTATTCCTACTTTCCCACACTTTTCAGACAATTTCATGTCCATTTTAGTCAATTCCTGGGTTTTCACCTTTACTTTCATTTTACTTATTTGCTTATTAAAGGGTCTTAAGATTTTAGCCGGGCCCTTATTGGGTTTAGTTATTATTTGAACCTTACGAAACTTTTTCTGTACGAAATTCCTCCCGGGGGTTTGGAAAAAATGTTTAAAAAATTTTTAGCCTTTTTGCCCCTTTTTTTTGATGAAGGCCGGTTAATTCTTCCAAATTGAGTCCCCCAAAAAGCCCAAATATCAAATCTTTTGGCTTTTTCCTATTTTAAGCTTTTATTTTGTTGTTGAATCTTTGATTACCCTTAGGAAGAAGAAAGGCTCCTTCCTGTTCAACAAACCAGTTGCCTTACCCCCGAGGTCAAAACACAATTAAAAACCCGGATCTTGGTTAAAAATTTGTTAAAAGAATTTTGCCTTTAACCTGTCGAATAATAACTTACAATTAACAAATTTTTTTCATTACCCATGTCCCCAATAAACCTGGGCCTTTTATTTAAAATTTTTTGATGGAAAAGGAAGGAAGGAGCGGGCCGGCACGATACTACTTTCGGGCAGGTGCTAAGGGACTATTAAATACCTTTTCCTACTTTTTCAGTACTTTTTCAGTACAAATTTCCTACTTTTTTAGTACTATTTTCCTACTTTTCTAGTACTTTTTTCCTACTTTTCCACTACTTTTTCGGTACTAATTTCCTACCTTATTGGTACTTTTTTCCTACTTTTTCAGTCCTAATTTCCTTCTTTTCAATACCATTTTCCTACTTTTTTGATACTTTTTCAGTACAAATTTCCTACTTTTTTAGTACTATTTTCCTACTTTTCTAGTACTTTTTTCCTACTTTTATAGTACTTTTTTCCTACTTTTCCACTACTTTTTCAGTACTAATTTCCTACCTTATTGGTACTTTTTTCCTACTTTTTCAGTACTAATTTCCTGCTTTTTCTGTACCATTTTCATACTTTTTTCATACTTTTGTACTTTTTTTGTACTTTATGGACTTACCTGTAAAAGTACTAAAAAAGTATAAAAGCACAAAAAAAGTACACCATCAATTTGGCCCTGTTCACTTTATACTATTATTGTACTTTTAATGTACTTTTTCTGTACTATATTTGTGCTTTTTCTGTACTTAATGAAAACAATAAAATGTACTAAAGGTATACTTTTGTTAGACTTTTTTTGTACTTTAGTACTTTTTTTGACTCAATTTGGAACCGTGTTGGAATATCGGTTCCAAATTGAGTCAAAAAAAGCATACTTTTTCTATGCTTTTTTAGTACTTTTTTCCCATACTTTTTTTGTACTTTATTTCGGTGTGGGAAGTCTTTCTGAATTATATCTTAATCAGCTCGGAAGAAAACTGGCCTCCTTGGTCGCCTTACCCAACACTAACCAGTTGCTCATTAGAACACAGAGGATCATTTAGACCTACCGAATGGTAAAAGGTCCAGTCGTCCTTGTAAATTTAGTGAAAAGTACAGTTATCAATCAAGACACTAGTCAGAATATTTCTTGTAGACTTCAAACCACCATATCAACAAGATTTTTTTTTTTCATTTTAAACTTTTTTTTTTTTTTTACAGCAATTGAAAACAAGTTCTACCAACTTATATTTCTCCCATTTGTCGGCCTGAGTGGAAGCAGGCGATGGGTAAACTAGAGTACTCGTTAGTTGGTCCTTTGCACAGGTCTCTTTTTTCGAGCACATGGTTGTCACTGCCACAGCATCAATAAGAGTATGTTTTACGACTAGCTTTGTGGCACTTATAATATCAATACTTTGTAATATATTTGCTGCAAAATATCATAAGAATGAGTAGAATCTTGTTTCCTGAATATCTTCGACAAAATCATTCAGAAGAATGACAGGAAGTACGTCTGTTGATCTACTCACCGTGTCACTCGTGTGTAAATTATCACTCATTTGTAACATCAATTTTTCGTTGCGTACACAAGTTATTTATCTATTCCTGATTTATTTTGATGATGATCGTTTTATCGTGTTTTCTTGTCAACACGGAAAACGAAAGTAAAATCTAAGTCCACCATTTTGTTGTCAGTATAATTAAATCTCATATAACACCTGTCAAAAACCAGCCAATTTCCAAGCATTAGATCATCGTAACGAATTAATATGCTTAAAACACATTACATTTCTTATCCTAATTCTTCTTTTCATGCTTACTAATTGTTAAACACATATTTAATTGGTCAATTAATACCTACATACAGCTATACTAACTAGAGAGTAACACGAACATGTTTCCCAAAGTCTTAAGACGTCACAAATGAATTAAAGCATGTTTAACACATCCTATGAAGGACACACGAGACCTTTTCCTGTGATGTCTCAAGACGTCATGAGTATGGAAGGAGTTAAGTCAGTAAGCCTAATCTCATTTTAAGATTAGTAAAAATATAGTTTCTTTATTATTTCAATTTTCATGGGTGTACAGTAAGGACAGGGATGATGTCACAAAAATACTGGCAGGAATTAAAACAGATAATATTGGTATTTTGTGGCAATTCATTAGTTTGTTTAATCACTAATTTTCAAGTATTGATTAAAATATAATAAGCAAACAAATGGCTATGCAGTGGTATTTGTCAATTCTAAACCACAGTAGAAAGATGTTCATCATTGATCAGGTAATATTGCTTATACATTTTCCAAAAGGGGGACTTTTTTTTTTATTCAAATTGGAAAATTGACAATTATTTGTTTTGGATTAACAATAGTGTTTCGTTAAGTATTGGAAAGGTTCATTTTGATTATATGTGTTTTTGATGCTTGTATGGTACCATGACAATACAAGAAGAAAATTGGATCTTTGTTGATGTCAATGACTACTTTTTGTTTTATACAGAGTTTTGATTGATTTTA
Source organism: Pecten maximus (assembly GCF_902652985.1). NCBI lineage: Eukaryota > Metazoa > Mollusca > Bivalvia > Pectinida > Pectinidae > Pecten > Pecten maximus. The sequence continues at coordinate 19,253,930 of NC_047018.1, forward strand.
CCATAAAATGTTCTAAATAACATCAAACAGAATGAGAGCTACTGACAAATGTATTAGAGTATACCAAAGATTCTTCCCAACATGCATAATTATAAAACTAAATAACTACTTCCATTCAAAAAAATATATATACAATAGCATTCTAATGCTGTAATAAAATTTGGACTGATAAATCTATCTTCTTAATTGCAATGATTGTTACAAAGACCTACTCTCAGGCTGCCTAAGCTGACCTTCGCTGACCTTTCTTGACCTACCCTTGACCTTCCATGACCTCCAGAGGCTTATCTTGTCCCCCTGACATGACAGTGTAAGATAGATGACTGGAGGGTTAGCCAAGCCTGCAGCCACAATCCTGTCATGTATCACACACTTATCTAGCAGGCTGGCACACAAGTGAAGCAAAAACGACAAGAACCCCAGAAAGAGGTGTCCATACCATACCAAACATTATCAGAACTACATTTCATCTTTACAACTCTCCTGATAGCTAGCTCGGTTAACTAACTCAGCAATGAAAATGAAGCAAACTCACAGAGATTAGCAGCATTAAACAACAGTCAATCTCCAACATTTTCCTGTGTACCTTGACACCATATAAGGTCAAACTCAGGTGGAAATAGGGATCAGCTGTACCGTTAGGTGTGGGTCGGATTAAATCCAACATTTATTGCGTGGCACTGTATAATGACGTAAGTGATTTCTAAACCTAACACCTAACTATCTTTATTCTTGGAAGATTTTTTTCAGCTTAAATTTTTTCATGTCTTTTTTATCTTGAGCTACCAAAAGTTGTTTTCTCAATACATAGACTGTGTGGCTGATTCTATTTTTTTTCTCTCCTCAACACATGACAATGAGACCTGTATGAGCAATCATACAGGTCTTAATTTGAAAATGGACCTATTTTGTTCTATACAAGTCTGAGTTTTACTTCAGAACTCAACTGTGTCCTGGGTCCACTTTGTTTCAAATAACCTTATCAATCACATTTTCCAAAATATAAGGTTGACAAGACCTACCATCTCTATAATGAGAAATGATGAAGCATCCTAATGACAGAATGATATCCCCTATATCACCTCCCCTGCCTAGAGCCCCCTTCCCAGCTGTCTAAGTGGCACTGACGAAAAGGGTATCCCCTATATCACCTCCCCAGTCTAGAGCCCCCTCCCCAGCTGTCTAAGTGGCACAGACAAGAAGGGTATCCCCTATATCACCTCCCCTGTCTAGAGCCCCCTCCCCAGCTGTCTAAGTGGCACTGACAAGAAGGGTATCCCCTTTAGCACCTCCCCTGCCTAGAGCCCCCTCCCCAGCTGTCTAAGTGGCACTGACAAGAAGGGTATCCCCTTTAGCACCTCCCCAGTCTAGAGCCCCCTCCCCAGCTGTCTAAGTGGTAGTAAAGAATCTAATTACACATAAACAGGCCATCAAGTGGTAATGTTTGAAAATACTTCAGCAATAGGTTCTGATGGATTAATGGGTAAAGGAAAGGGGAGACAAGGAAAGGTACACAAGGAAAGGAGGACAAGGAAAGGTATACAAGGAAAGGTATACAAGGAGGGTATACAAGGAAAGGTACACAAGGAGGGTATACAAGGAAAGGTACACAAGGAAAGGAACACAAGGAGGGTATACAAGGAAAGGTATACAAGGAAAGGTACACAAGGAGGGTATACAAGGAAAGGTATACAAGGAAAGGTACACAAGGAGGGTATACAAGGAAAGGTATACAAGGAAAGGTACACAAGGAAAGGTATACAAGGAAAGGTACACAAGGAAAGGTATACAAGGAAAGGTACACAAGGAGGGTATACAAGGCAAGGTAAACAAGGAAAGGTATACAAGGAAAGGTACACAAGGAGGGTATACAAGGAAAGGTATACAAGGAAAGGTACACAAGGAGGGTATACAAGGAAAGGTATACAAGGAAAGGAACACAAGGAGGGTATACAAGGAAAGGTACACATGGAAAGGTACACAAGGAAAGGTACACAAGGAAAGGTATACAAGGAAAGGTACACAAGGAAAGGTATACAAGGAAAGGTAAACAAGGAAAGGTACACAAGGAAAGGTATACAAGGAAAGGTACACAAGGAAAGGTACACAAGGAAAGGTATACAAGGAAAGGTACACAAGGAAAGGTACACAAGGAAAGGTACACAAGGAAAGGTATACAAGGAAAGGTACACAAGGAAAGGTACACAAGGAAAGCTACACAAGGAAAGGTACACAAGGAGGGTATACAAGGAAAGGTACACAAGGAAAGGAACACAAGGAGGGTATACAAGGAAAGGTACACATGGAAAGGTACACAAGGAATGGTATACAAGGAAAGGTACACATGGAAAGGTACACAAGGAAAGGAACACAAGGAAAGGAACACAAGGAATGGTATACAAGAAGAGGTAAACAAGGAAAGGTACACAAGGAAAGGAACACAAGGAAAGGTATACAAGGAAAGGAACAAAAAGGCAAGGTATACAAGGAAAGGTACACAAGGAAAGGAACACAAGGAAAGGAACACAAGGAATGGTATACAAGGAAAGGTACACATGGAAAGGTATACAAGGAAAGGTACACATGGAAAGGTACACAAGGAAAGGTACACATGGAAAGGTACACATGGAAAGGTACACAAGGAAAGGTACACATGGAAAGGAAAATACACAAACAGAGGTAAATCTGGAAAAGTAAAGAGACAAGGAATGGTATACAAGAAGAGGTAAACCTGGAATGGTAAACAATCTACCTAGGGTTTATAGCTAGTTTGCAACTGAGTCAGATACATATATAATGTGACAATAAAAACAGAAAAAAACCTGTTAACTTGGCTAAGTAACATTCAAACCAGTAATGTGGCTACACTGTTTATTCCCAGTAACTTCAGGCATTGTTTTGTCCCACCAATTTTTCTCCTTTTCATGAGAATGGACTACTGGCATGTATCAGAATGTCCATGAATCATCCAAAGGACTCTGCGGCAGGGGAGAGAGGAACAACGATTGAGCCTGAGACTGGAACATTTCTACACAAACCACTTGTCAGGTTTCAGTTATGGAGCTAGAACTCTACACAATATACATAACTCCCAATGGATTTTATTTTGCCTGGGATAAAAATCTTCTCCATGTTCCGAGCTCCAGACCCATAGATCTTGAACTGACACTTCTGTATTGCTTGTGTGTTTCCCTGAAGATTTATTCTGTCAATGTAAGGGAAATATTTGATTTACACTCTATAACATATATGTAGTTCTTATTAACAGGAATATCATCAACTAATACCAGAAACACTGATATACAACCAGTATACTGCATGTAAATAAACGTTTGCACCCATCATCTTGAATTTTATCAGATTGGCATTCATTACATGGGTGTTTTATAGAAAACAGTTCACAGTCAATGCAAGTAGTGCAAATATTTTTATACAAATAATTGCTTAAATAAGATGACATCATTGCTAAACATGCACCATTGCAAAATATCTAAGATAACAGGAGATCTGAGGGATCTTGGAACTCACCATTGAGACTGATCTTTTCTCTACTGTTCCCTTCTCTTCCCTTCTTTCCCTTTTTCCTATTAATCATTTGATAACATGGAGAACCTTCATATGAAGTCAAGGATCTTAGAACTTTCTGAGATTTATTGATAACAAATTTCATCTCTCAAAATCCAAGATGGCCACCTATCAGCGACCAGATCAAAATTGGATGGGCACAACTAGAGACCAACTTGAACCTACATGTGAAGTTTGGAAAATATCACTCCTGTGCTTTTCAAGAAATAGAGACAACACTCTTCAACATGTCTGCCTGTCGTCCATTTTAATTTCCCTATCAGACTCAAAACAGGAACATTGAGGAACCCAGGGTAACCTACATGTTATATTTGAGAAATGTCCCTCCAGTACTTTTCAAGAAAAAGGCATAACAAATTTCAACTGTTAAAATCCAAGATGGCCATCTCTCAGCCATTTTCTTTTCCCAATCAGATTTAAAATCAATAGGGTACAACTAAAGACCAAGGAGAACTTGCAAGTAAAGTTTGAGAAATTTCCCTCCAGTTCTTTTGAAGAAATAATAAAAACAATCTACTACTGTCAATATCAAAGAGGACCTCGGCTGTTGGCAATTTTCCCTGGATACTCAAATTTCATTGGGCACAACTAGGGACCAAGAGCAACCAACATGTGAAATTTGAGAAATATCTCAGTAGTGGTTATCAAGATATAGTATAAAAAAGTCAACTGTAGAAATTCATGATGGCTGCCTATCGGCCTTTTTGTTTTCCGTTCAGACTCAAAATAGAATGGGCAGCACTAGAGATCACAAGGAATCTACATATGAAGTTTGAGATATATACAGTATTTTTCATGAAATCAAAATAACAACTTCAACAGTCAAAATCCAAAATGGTGCCTGTCATCAATTTTCTTTACCAGCTCTGTGAAGTTTGTGAAATATCCTTTTAGTACTTCTCAATAATAGTGATAACAAGGATTGTTTACGGACGAACCAAGGACATGGAGCAATTTCATTTTGAATATCTGAAGACAGAGGGCTAAAACACTTTTTATTCATGAACCTTTATTACCTCCCCTAATATTGATGTACCTTTATTACCTCCCCTGATATTGATGTTCCTTTATTATCTTCCCTGATATTGATGTACCTTTATTATCTCCCCTGATATTGATGTACCTTTGTTATCTCCCCTAATATTGATGTACCTTTATTACCTCCCTTGATATTTATGTACCTTTATTATCTCCCTTGATATTGATGTACCTTTATTACCTCCCTTGATATTGATGTACCTTTATTATCTCCCTTGATATTGATGTACCTTTATTATCTCCCCTGATATTGATGTACCTGCATTATCTCCCCTGATACTGATGTACCTTTATCATCTCCTTTGATATTGATGTACCTTTATTACCTTCCCTGATATTGATGTTCCTTTATTATCTCCCCTGATATTGATGTACTTTTATTATCTCCCCGGATATTGATGAACCTTTATTATCTCCCTTGATATTGATGTACATTTATTATCTCCCCTGATATTGATGTTCCTTTATTATCTCCCTTGAAATTGATGTACATTTATTATCTCCCCTGATATTAATGTACCTTTATTATCTCCCCTGATATTAATGTACCTTTATTATCTCCCCTGATATTTATGTACCTTTATTATCTCCCCTGATATCGATGTACCTGTATTATCTCCCCTGATATCGATGTACCTTTATTATCTCCCCTGATATTGATGTACCTTTATAATCTCCCCTGATATTGATGTACCTTTATTATCTCCCTTGATATTGATGTACCTTTATAATCTCCCCTGATATTGATGTACCTTTATTATCTCCCTTGATATTGATGTACCTTTATAATCTCCCCTGATATTGATGTACCTTTATTATCTCCCCTGATATTGATGTACCTTTATAATCTCCCCTGATATCGATGTACCTTTATTATCTCCCCTGATATTGATGTACCTTTATTATCTCCCCTGATATTGATGTACATTTATTATCTCCCCTGATATTGATGTACCTTTATAATCTCCCCTGATATTGATGTACCTTTATTACCTCCCCTGATATTGATGTACCTTTATAATCTCCCCTGATATCGATGTACCTTTATTATCTCCCTTGATATTGATGTACCTTTATAATCTCCCCTGATATTGATGTACCTTTATTATCTCCCCTGATATTGATGTACCTTTATAATCTCCACTGATATCGATGTACCTTTATTATCTCCCCTGATATTGATGTACCTTTATAATCTCCCCTGATATTGATGTACATTTATTATCTCCCCTGATATCGATGTACCTTTATTATCTCCCCTGATATTAATGTACCTTTGTTATCTCCCCTATGTCTGATCTTTAGTTAACCTTTATTCAGGCCATTTCACGAAGGTTTGGCCATGCCTTGTATGCCACTTGCCAGAGACAATTTAAGCAGATAGCAATACCTGGCAGTATCTTGTAGTGATATTTATCTATACTTATCAATAGACTTTTCCCTGTGTACAAGTCTATTTTCTTGTTTCCCTTCAAGTCCTTGTACATTCTTTTATTATGTGAACAAATATTTACTCTAATAGTAAGAAAATATAGGACCTTAAATGAGTTTTCATTTCACATGACATTTAATTTTCATTTTTAGACAGCCTTGGTAAGCAAAAATTAAAACAATTTCCAACAAATCTCATGGAAAATGAAAACTAACTTAATATACTTGTTATGACATAACTCGGAAAACTTCCCTATATTGACATGTTTTTGAATTAGACAAAACCAAATAGAGGCAGCCATTTTGTTGCACTATCATCATTCTATTGTCTATATCATAACATCCTAATCAAATTCTGAATGGCACAGCCAATGACTAATGACCAGGGTAGCATTACACCAATACTCATCAATTGAATGTAATTACATAAGAAAACTTATTATATTACACACTTGTAAATTGTTTAACAAAGCTTATAAATTAAGTCAGTAACATTAATTAATTGCAAAAACTTGTACTTCCAAATGTAGAGGTTGTATGCCAGCCATGCCTGCTATCATGGCTGCACCAGACTTGTGTTATCATGTATTGTCTAAGGTGACAACAGATCTCACTCTAGGGAAGCTCCTCTTACATACAAGTAGGCTCTATTTACTAAATCCAATGAGAAACAGGTAGGTTTTTACCCAATAAACACACTGAAACAGTGGTATTGTTCTGAAACATCAACTTGGGGTGCCAAGTAGGGAATTTCTTATCAACAAAATTAAATTAATGTATAGAAGACTTGCAAACAGACAAACTGAAAGATTTATTTGGGATATCTTTTTCACATCATTCGGGTATTTCTTCATTTTCGATTGAAAATAATTACTAATGTTTATGGTAACCAACTAGTTGGATGAATTTTCTCAATAAACGCCATCCCCATCAAGTACCCCAACTGTCTGACAATTCTCTAAACACTGAGGCTGCATGTTTACAAACTCTGACTTGACCTTTCTTGAAGGTCACCAAACAGGAGTAAACTTGATCAGTTACTTTCAAAACAATGTGATACTTATCTCTAAACAGATAGTGGGATCCTTTAACATAAAGCCCAGACCTTACAGTCTGTCTCCTGTTATGTGGTAAGACACTGGCCATGGACTAGTGGGGTGGTAGTGAGGGGGATAGCAAGACAGGGATGGGAGAAAGGAGTGAAAATGGGACAGAAAGGAGTGGAGATCTGATAGAGAAAGGTGTGGATATGGGATAGAAAAAGGTAGGAGTATAATAGTAAGGTGTGGAGATGGGATAGAAAAAGGTAGGAGTATAATAGTAAGGTGTGGATGATGGGATCGTCACAGGTAGGCGTCTATCATAGTATTTTTGGCGCTGGTATAGCAACCGGTAGGTCGTCTAATTAGCAGGTGTGGCGATGGGATAAAAATGTCAGGCGTCATCATACCTTAGGTTGTTTCGACTTTTGTCTCTACTCATTCTTCGTCCTCCTCCTCCGTTGTTTCGCTTTGCTATCCTCCTGTCGTGCGTCTCCCTCGTCCGGTTGTGCGCTGGGCCCGCACCAATCGGTGAGCGTCTCCTCTTCCGGTGTGGCGACTGGAGCCCCCCCCGGCGGCGTCTCCTCTGTCCGAGTTGGCGCTGGGCTCGCCCTGTCGGAGTCTCCTGTACCGGTCTGGCGCTGGGGCTCGCCCCGGTCGGCGTCTCCTCAGTCCCGGTGGTGGCGCTGGAGCCCGCCACGGTCGGCGCTCCTCGTCAGGTGGTGGGCGCTGGTCTCGCCTAACGTTCGGCGTCTCCTCGTACCGGTGGTGGCGCCGCTGGTCTCGCATCCGGTCGGCGTCTCCTCTTAGGTGTGGCGCTGGCTCGACTACGGTCGGCGTCTCCTCGTCCCGGTGTGGCGTGGGCTCAGCCCCCGGTCGGTCTCCTCGTCAGTGTGGATGGGCGTCGGAGCACTCAGGTTCGCGTGCTCATCGGGTCCGTGTGGTGGCGTGGGATCGCCACGGTCGGGTCTCTAGTCACGGTGTGGCGCTGGGCTGCCCCCGGTACGGCGTCTCCTCGTCCGGTGTGGCGCTCGCCTCCCCCGGTCGGCGTCTCCATCGTCCGGTGTGGCGCTGGGCTCGCCTCCGGTCGCGTCTCCTCGTCCCGTGTGGCGCTGGCTCGCCCCCGGTCGGCGTCTCCTCGTCCGGTGTGGGCTGGGCTCGCGCCCGGTCGGCGTCTCCTCGTCCGGTGTGGCGCTGGGCTCGCCCCCGGTCGGCGTCTCCTCGTCCGGTGTGCGCTGGCTCGCCCCCGGTCGGCGTCTCCTCGTCGTGTGGCGCTGGGCTCGCCCGTCGGCGTCTCCTCGTCCGGTGTGGCGCTGGGCTCGCCCCCCGGTCGGCGTCTCCTCGTCCCGTGTGGCGCTGGGCTCGCCCCCGGTCGGCGTCTCCTCGTCCGGTGTGGCGCTGGGCTCGCGCCCGGTCGCGTCTCCTCGTCCGGTGTGGCGCTGGGCTCGCCCCCGGTCGGCGTCTCCTCGTCCGGTGTGGCGCTGGGCTCGCGCCCGGTCGGCGTCTCCTCGTCCGGTGTGGCGCTGGGCTCGCCCCCCGGTCGGCGTCTCCTCGTCCGGTGTGGCGCTGGGCTCGCCCCCGGTCGGCGTCTCCTCGCCTCCGGTCGGCGTCTCCTCGTCCCGTGTGGCGCTGGGCTCCCCCGGTCGGCGTCTCCCCGTCCGGTGTGGCGCTGGGCTCGCCCCGGTCGGCGTCTCCTCGTCCGGTGTGGCGCTGGGCTCGCCCCCGGTCGGCGTCTCCTCGCCTCCGGTCGGCGTCTCTCGTCCGGTGTGGCGCTGGGCTCGCCCCCGGTCGGCGTCTCCTCGTCCGGTGGAGTATAATAGTAAGGTGTGGAGATGGGATAGAAAAGGTAGGAGTATAATAGTAAGGTGTGGAGATGGGATAGAAAAGGTAGGAGTATAATAGTAAGGTGTGGAGATGGGATAGAAAAGGTAGGAGTATAATAGTAAGGTGTGGAGATGGGATAGAAAAGGTAGGAGTATAATAGTAAGGTGTGGAGATGGGATAGAAAAGGTAGGAGTATAATAGTAAGGTGTGGAGATGGATAGAAAAGGTAGGAGTATAATAGTAAGGTGTGGAGATGGGATAGAAAAGGTAGGAGTATAATAGTAAGGTGTGGAGATGGGATAGAAAAGGTAGGAGTATAATAGTAAGGTGTGGAGATCAGATAGAAAAAGGTAGGAGTATAATAGTAAGGTGTGGAGATGGGATAGAAAAGGTAGGAGTATAATAGTAAGGTGTGGAGATGGGATAGAAAAGGTAGGAGTATAATAGTAAGGTGTGGAGATGGGATAGAAAAGGTAGGAGTATAATAGTAAGGTGTGGAGATGGGATAGAAAAAGGTAGGAGTATAATAGTAAGGTGTGGAGATGGGATACAAAAAGGTAGGAGTATAATAGTAAGGTGTGGAGATGGGATACAAAAAGGTAGGAGTATAATAGTAAGGTGTGGAGATGGGATAGAAAAAAGGTAGGAGTATAATAGTAAGGTGTGGAGATGGGATAGAAAAAGGTAGGAGTATAATAGTAAGGTGTGGAGATGGGATAGAAAAGGTAGGAGTATAATAGTAAGGTGTGGAGATGGGATAGAAAAGGTAGGAGTATAATAGTAAGGTGTGGAGATGGGATAGAAAAGGTAGGAGTATAATAGTAAGGTGTGGAGATGGGATAGAAAAAGGTAGGAGTATAATAGTAAGGTGTGGAGATGGGATAGAAAAGGTAGGAGTATAATAGATAAGGTAGGAGTATAATAGTAAGGTGTGGAGATGGGATAGAAAAAGGTAGGAGTATAATAGTAAGGTATGGAGATGGGATAGAAAAAGGTAGGAGTATAATAGTAAGGTGTGGAGATGGGATAGAAAAAGGTAGGAGTATAATAGAATAAGGTAGGAGTATAATAGTAAGGTGTGGAGATGGGATAGAAAAAGGTAGGAGTATAATAGTAAGGTGTGGAGATGGGATAGAAAAGGTAGGAGTATAATAATAAGGTGTGGAGATCAGAAGGAGAGAAGGTTAAAGGAGTAAAATTTGTACAGAAAGCTGATGTGATTGGAAAACATTGATATAAGAGAAGTCAGAATGAATGTGTGAGGGAGGAGGGTCGAGAAGGCTGAGAGGACTGAATGGGTGGAGAGGGTGAAGCGGAATGGAAGGCAGAAAGGGCAGTGAGAGTTGAGAGGGTGAAGAGGAATGGAGGGCAGTGAGAATGGAGAGGGCTGAGAGGGTGATATGAGGGCTGGTGAAGATAAATTATATATTTTCAGTTCTAGCTTATTTTTCATCCTAGAAATTAAAACAATGGCGCCAAGTCTGCTCTAATACTATACAATGTAACATGTTTAAAGGTGAAATCACATGGGATTAAGGAAAAAACACCAATGTAGGAGAAGTATAATGGGGGGGGGGGGGGGGGGGGGGGGGGGGGGGGGAGGGGGGGTTGCTGCAGTGGCAGGATAATGTTAGATTTGACAGACAATACCACTGTATCCTCCGATAAGATTGTGACAGGAAGCCTAGACACCAAACCTGGTAGTGTAGATAACAAACATGTGTAAAATGGAAAAACTCGGTGGAATACTAACATACTACATGTACAGTGGGTGGTGAAGAAAGCTGTCAGGTTACCCTGTATTGTAACCACCCTCATCAATAACCCTACTGTAAAACCACCCTCATTAATAACCCTACTGTATAACCACCCTCATCAATAACCCTACTGTATAACCACCCTCATCAATAACCCTACTGTATAACCACCCTCATTAATAACCCTACTGTATAACCACCCTCATCAATAACCCTACTGTATAACCACCCTCATCAATAACCCTACTGTAAAAACACCCTCATTAATAACCCTACTGTATAACCACCCTCATCAATAACCCTACTGTATAACCACCCTCATTAATAACCCTACTGTATAACCACCCTCATTAATAACCCTACTGTATAACCACCCTCATCAATAACCCTACTGTATAACCACCCTCATTAATAACCCTACTGTAAAACCACCCTCATCAATAACCCTACTGTATAACCACCCTCATCAATAACCCTACTGTATAACCACCCTCACCAATAACCCTACTGTAAAACCACCCTCATCAATAACCCTACTGTATAACCACCCTCATCAATAACCCTACTGTAAAAGAAAGCTGTCAGGATACCCTATAATGTCATTACACTTTTTAAATTTTATGTGTAAAATCAAACTGGCATGTGCTGTTCCGCCACAGGATTGAAATTAGCCCCAGGAAGAATGCAGCATTGTATAGTACATGTGTACTTTCTGGTATGAAAATGTATTGACAGTTAATATGTGCAACAAATTTCTAAAGAACTTTCCAATGAGAGACCATTTGACTTTATTTGAATTTATGTAAATGTTCATAATGTCTGGAATATTTTAACTTCACATTTTTCAGAAATCAATAAAATTATTACACAGACAATATGTTAGAAACATTCTGGACCGGAACAATGAATTCTTGGGACCTTTATCAATAGATGTGATCGCTTTGGACAAGTGACCTCTTTAGACAAGAGATCTTTTCAATCAAGTGACCTCTTTAGATAAGTGACTTCTCCAATCTGGTGACGTCTTTAGACAAGTCATCTCTCCAATCAGGTGACATCTTTAGACAAGTAATCTCTCCAATCAGGTGACATCTTTAGACAAGTCATCTCTCCAATCAGGTGACATCTTTAGACAAGTCATCTCTCCAATCAGGTGACGTCTTTAGACAAGTCATCTCTCCAATCAGGTGATGTTAGACAAGTCATCTCTCCAATTAGGTGACATCTTTAGACAAGTCATCTCTCCAATCAGGTGACATCTTTAGACAAGTTATCTCTCCAATCAGGTGATGTTAGACAAGTTATCTCTCCAATCAGGTGACATCTCTAGACAAGTCATCTCTCCAATCAGGTGACATTGTTAGACAAGTCATCTCTCCAATCAGGTGACATCTCTAGACAAGTCATCTCTCCAATCAGGTGACGTCTTTAGACAGATGACCTCTCCAATCAAGAGACCTCTCTAAACAAATTACCTTTTTAGACAGGTGACCACTCCATAATGGCCAAGCAAGCGACCATTCATCTCATTTGGCCTCTCCAAACAAGTGTCACCTTTTCAGACAGGAGAATTCTCCATACAAGTATTATTTGGAAATAATTTACTTCTTTAGACCTTATATCAATCCATACCCAGTTGTGAAAACACAAGAATGTATAAATGAATGCTAATCATCATAAAAAAAACCACCAAGTCATTGAAAAGAGAAGATATTTCCCAAATCCTTCCCATAGAGATTTCTTTAAAACTTTAAAATTCTTCAAGACAGTAAAGACCTCCCTTGGGATATTTCTGGCTAGCTAGTGTTAAACACTTAGCACTAAATACTAATTGCAGAAAAGAATTATCTCATTGAAGAAAAATCACTCTTCATTACCACTGAAAATCATCCTGTACTTTGCCAAGTGTGTCTTCAATGGTTTTTTAATTGTATTTCTATTTTAATTAGTTGACAAATTAGGGAAAAAGTACAATGATTTAACAGTGTGAAGAAAAAGCATGGGCTGAATAGAATTGTCAAGACTTTATCCTTTAAATATTTTACATTAGAAACAAAAAAAGACATGTCAGAAGGTAAATAAGCATTTGTTTAAAAAAAATCCATTTCTCCAAAGAGTTTTTAACAAAAAACATCAATTAGGTCAATCTGTTGTACGAGATGACTTAAGGAAAGGCATCCATGGTCCAACTTGAGAAATGTTACGACCAGTTTCAATCCAACAACTGTCATTTATTCCTGTTCAGGTTGTTGACCCCATAACATTACGACAACATCCATCTATACACTGCACTACACATCAGTCATCATCTCTGGAAAAATAGTATATATACATACATCTGCCCTTTGATATCAAATAGAAGGATTTTAATTATTCAGCGAATCTTCACAGAAGAAATCTGAGAAACCAATAACACTTGGCAATGATCAAAGGGTCTGCTGGTTAATGAGGCGATTATGGTACAGGCTTGGTAAAGCATTAGAGCAATGGCCGATACTGATGGTCTGGATTATTGTGAATCTTTTGTGTGACCATTTCTTAATTATTACAAGTATCTATCATTAATTGAGGTAATTGCTGAATCACATATTCTCCATTTAGATGTAATTAACCCAACAGTCACCTCTTTTTTTTTGGGGGGGGGGGGGGGGGGGGGGGGGGGACTTTGCTCCAAGACCTTGAGCAAGGGACTTATTATTTTGCCCCCTGAAACCCCAATCATTTCCATCTTCCTACACATCAAAATTGCTTGGCTACATGCCTAAATACCATGAAAAGAGGTTTTTGAAAAATACAATAGTGTAATATTTTGACAAGTCCCTGTGTCTCCAACAGAAGTCCATAATGGGAGCTTTCAACTAGTGTCTGTTACAGACAGATACCCTTCAACCAAGGTCAATTCAGATAGATACCCTCTAACCAAGGTCCATTCAGATAGATACCCTCTAACCGAGGTCCATTCAGACAGATACCCTTTAACCAAGTTCCATTCAGACAGATACCCTCTAACCAAATTCCATTCAGGTAGATACCAAATTCCATGCAGATAGATACCCTCTTACCAAAGTCCATTCACATAGATACTCTCTAACCAAGGTCCATTCACATAGATACCCTCTAACCAAGGTCCATTTACATAGATACCCTCTAACCAAGGTCAATTCAGATGGATACCCTCTAACAAAAGCGCCTTTTGTAATTTTTTTCCTCAGTAGACATCACAGTCTAATTTGTCCTCTCAAGTGTATGTGAACTACAAACCACTGACAAAGCCAAGCAAAGTTAGAGAGTGACAAGTCCCTCTTCAACTGTAGGTGACGTTGACTAGTGGCACTGGTAACAAAATACCTAATCCAAGTCGCCCTGCTGTGTAACATCAGAAGTCTTAAATTTCTTGTTCCCGTGCGCCCCCTCGTATAACACAACGACAAACTGTACCAAGGCTCCATCTCTATCACTTAAAAACACAAGTTCACATCAACTCATCTGGAGTGCACCCACTTCAGCTAGAAAAAACATAACCTTTTTCTTCAGGAGTAGTTCTTAGTTTGTGGAAGTGATGAATGTTGTTTGAGTAAACTTTGAAAGCCACAATTGAGTTTGGCGAGAGGAAGCAACCATATGCTGCATTAGCTACATAAAACATTACCTAAATCTCCCCTGATGGGAACTGACAGTGGGTAAACTGTGGTTACCTCCCTTTGCGGAATATCTAAGTGTAAGTTAATCTTTTCAACATCTGTCTCCCAAATCAAATTGACTGCATTCAACAAAAATAGGATTTGTTTGATTGATTTCCTTTATTTACGTTTCGGTGTCTCCTTATGCACACAAATCAATTGGTTTACGGTAGGAGACGGCGGTGGATATACTGGTGTAGAAAACAAACTTGTTAACTGGAGAAAATCTTCAGCAAATTAACATGCTAACTAACCTTGTTTTTAATAAAACCTGTAAATTAAATCATGTAAATTGTCTCTAGGTTTTCCTAGGGGCTTAGAAATCTCTAAAAAGACAACATGGTGTTAACAAGTGTCTGGTGGTAGTGCAGTAAGCTTTGGTGTTGTCACTATCAACACAAAGGTTTGATTTGTGTGAAACTCCTAACACTATATATTTAAAGATACTTTAAGTCTTGAATCTTACAAATTTTTACATTAATATATTGTGTAGAAGTACATAATCTATATATGTATCTCAAAGGGATACGAGTCAAACTTCAGCTTCAATGTTCCTCATATAATGGATCCTATACTTAGCTTTAACGAGTCAAACTTCAGCTTCAATGTTCCTCATATAATGGATCCTATACTTAGCTTTAATGAGTCACACCTCAGCTTCAATGTTCCTCATATAATGGATATCAAAAGGGAAAAACTCCAACTTGCATATACATTCACCTTGACTGACCCCAAGGCGCTGACAAAAAGGGTCAAATATGCTGTGATTTAATTTAATAGGCTAAAAGTGCAGTACAGGTCAATTTTGCCCTTTTTGTTTTTACTATACTCATAAACATTTGCATAAATAATATTTATTATAACACAGATCAAAGTTTCCAGCAGTAACAAGCTGAAGATACCAGGACATCAGACTCCAACAACAGTTAGACAATACAAGGCATGCACAATCAAGATGTATTCAGACTCACTAACACCTCACCAGGAAGCAGACGGCACTGTCTCATTATTGAGTTAGATAGTAAAGTTCTCCTCACAGCAGCCATCATTCACACAGCATAGGCCAGAACAAGGACACAAACACCCAGGAGACCCAGACATAATTGTTTCAAACATTTACCAAACCTTACTGGACTTAATTGCGAAACAAACCTCCAAACAAACACATGAAAATGGATGCCATAGTGTTAACATAAGCTCTGCCTAATCACCACCATTTTACCAACCAAAAACTCCTCTATGTAAAACTTGTTTAATTTTCTTAAAAACATGGATCACTTAACAATACAAATGTCAATCTTAACCTGAAATTGCTGATGCCAGTTTGACCTCTGACCTTTATAAAGTCATTCACATATTTCCATTTTGACCTTCAACTTTTACTTCCGTTGACCCCTAAATGACATGGGTGGCAGTAGGTTGGCCATAATAAAAGGTGACAATGATACCCACCCACAACCATGATTCAGGTAGCAAGGCAATTGAACTTTGCCCTATCTAACCTCATATTCATGAACCATTTGAACATTGGCCTTTCTAGCCAAAACTCAGTGATCCATTTAGCCTTTCTAACCAAAAATTAGGAACTCATTTGACTTTTGACCTTTGACCTTTCCAATTGAAATTTCAATGACCCATTTGAATGTGAATTTTCTAATCTAATATGTCACATTGGACCTTTGATCTCTAATCTAAAGGTGACACCATTACATTACTCAACCAAAAACTAGCAATACGTACAACCGACCTATTTCTAGATCAGTGTAACTTTAAAACTATTTTTCCAAATTAATGTTTTTAGATTCAGCAATGTCTGACACTACTCCTAAAATACTACCCTAAATATTTTGTACTGCCAACTTTTTGGAAATTCCAAGGAGTGGAGGGAGATTTTTGCATTCAAACTTAAAAAAAAAAAAATGGCCAAAACAGGAAGTCTCCCTCCAAGTTTTGAGAAACTGGTCCATAAAATTTAGATAGCACAACATTGAAAAATAAATATAATTTCCAGTACACATTGATGAATGTTGTGTATAAGTGGATATAGCTGTTTGTTTACTCAACAACAAATCATGGCCAGCCATCTTGTGTGTATCTCAAAGCTATCACACCCACAGCCTCTTGTCTATCGCCATCTTTGTTTACATCACACACAGATCATCACACAAACATGTAAACTCCCAACGCTTGCTTAGAGTCTGTTTATCCTGTAAATACACAGAAAGGTCCTCTAGGGCACCTCCAACATAGCAAGACTGTACACAAAACACACCAATATTGACACAGGGAAACACCAGTCCATTTCCTCACCAGTAAATTCTCTTTGCTGACATTTACTTGCATACACCAAACATTTCCTGTGTGACAGTGAAAAGGCATTGGAAATTATTTCATTTCTTTGTTTAGCAGATTGTCATGTAGACAATTCCAGGCATGTGACATTCACACCATCTTAAGGGCTTACAAATCATATTTCAGAATGAAGATTTCATGGAACGTAGGTCTCAGACCTCATCTACATTTAAGAGATACATAACACAACAAAAGAAGTCATATATCTGGTTATACACTAATTATATATACACTAATTATACATACACTAATTATATATACACTTATTATATATACACTTATTATATATACACTAATTATAAACCAAGTCATTGGAGATATCTGGTTTTACACTAATTATACATACACTAATTATATACCAAGTCATTGGAGATATCTGGTTTTACACTAATTATATATACACTAATTATACATACACTAATTATATACCAAGTCATTGGAGATATCTGGTTTTACACTAATTATATATACACTAATTATACATACACTAATTATATACCAAGTCATTGGAGATATCTGGTTTTACACTAATTATATATACACTAATTATATACCAAGTCATTGGAGATATCTGGTTTTACACTAATTATATATACACTAATTATACATACACTAATTATATACCAAGTCATTGGAGATATCTGGTTTTACACTAATTATATATACACTAATTATATACCAAGTCATTGGAGATAACGGTTTTACACTAATTATATATACACTAATTATATACCAAGTCATTGGAGATATCTGGTTTTACACTAATTATATATACACTAATTATATATCAAGTTATTGGAGATATCTGGTTTTACACTAATTATATATACACTAATTATATATCAAGTTATTGGAGATATCTGGTTTTACACTAATTATATATACACTAATTATATATCAAGTTATTGGAGATATCTGGTTTTACACTAATTATATACCAAGTTATTGGAGATATCTGGTTTTACACTAATTATATACCAAGTCATTGGAGATATCTGGTTTTACACTAATTATATACCAAGTTATTGGAGATATCTGGTTTTACACTAATTATATACCAAGTCATTGGAGATATCTGGTTATACACTAATTATATACCAAGTCATTGGAGATATCTAGTTATACACTAATTACATACCAAGTCATTGGAGATATCTATTTATACTCTTATTATATACCAAGTCATTGGAGATATCTAGTTATACACTAATTACATACCAAGTCATTGGAGATATCTGGTTATACACTAATTATATACCAAGTCATTGGAGATATCTGGTTATACACTAATTATATACCAAGTCATTGGAGATATCTGGTTATACACTAATTACATACCAAGTCATTGAGGTGGTCAAATGGTGACATCAGGATGGCAGGGACATTGTAAAACACTATAATATGGCTCTTTTCCATGTAATGGTGGGATCATAAAAATATTGAAACAGAAAAATCCTGATAGACTGAACACCATTGGGCAATAAAGGTGGTCCCATGGCCAAAATGTGATTAGGTGCTAGCTCAAATAAAACCAGCAAGATTCTTGACAGAATTATATTACTAGTTACAAACACTTGTATTGTCATTTCCTGATTCATAATTACATGAATCATTTTGATGTTATAATATCTAATAAAAAAGGAGTAAATTACGAGATTTGCTGACTTCCTCAGTCTCCGAGTTCCCTACCACGTTCAGGTTTGTACACCATCTCAATCCATCACAGAAGAATTCCCCTGATTTTCTCTTCCCACTGATCAAAGGCTTTGTATCAAGTTTACCATGATTTACCAGTGTTTCTCGACTGGATGTAAACGCAAACATTTTTTTGTTCGTGGGTGTTGATTTCTTCCATCATCAAACTCAGACATGTGTAATAATTAGTGCAGTGACTTTCTTTAATTACCAATCAACTTTCATGCTCCATTGAACTTACAGCTAAGTTCATCCTGCAAACCTCTGCTGGACTCCATCAAATGACTAACATTATAACCCCAGTTCATGATGAGAAAAACACGAGATCTTTGTTTGGGAGAAAGATATAATTTTGCAGAAGCAAGGCTGCTGATATGTAATGAATATGTGTTTTCTTGTAGGAGGGGCAGGAGCATAACCTTGTAGTACACACTACATGTGATTGGCGGCTCTTCTTGCAAACAGTCGCAGTAAATGAAGCGAGAGAGAAACAAGTCATTCATGTCAATCAGAGTTTCATCAGGTTCCAGATGGATACCAGAAGACGATCTGACCATATGGTGATGTCTTCCTCAGAACACCAATTCATAGTCTCCATCCAACATCACAGCCGCTGTCGCTTCTATCCTAGCCAATCAGGCTCCAGGCCTGACAACATGTATTACAGATCGTTATTACTGGTGGCTAGGCTTAACTATTATATTATATTTTACCATATTTACATAATAGTTAAGATCAAATTAAAGAAGACAAATGTTCTTGGATGTTGGTATCTTTTATTTTGTTTTAAATTTAATATTCACTGCATAGTGGGGATATACTAGTAAATACTACAAGATATCCCTCCAACAACAAATGACACTATCTAAAATTTCTGAAGTGTCATGTTAATTCACTGAGTATTGTCTAGCGCTTCTCACATGTAAAAATTCAGTGAATCCAGAACATGTTTGGTATGATGTGTAAGATAATAGACAATGTAATCCACTTACAATGATGTTCTTATAATGACTCAAATTCCACACAAATTGAACAATAATTAACTAAAACCAGCCAGATGATATTTAAACTAATAAACAGCTGTGATAAGTAAAGCTTAAATATTTTGATGTTTTCTCACTAATTTCCGTCTTTTTAATTAGTGAACAATTTAAAGCTATAAGTCTTGATTAGCAATCAACACAAAATGTAGATCATTTGATAGGTATAAATATTGCCTTTTCTTCCGATTTCACAAAAAGAACAATTTTTTCTTTTAGTTTAAATATATATTCAACACAATTCAATTCAACTTATTGCATTTTACATCCAAATAAAACACATCATGGATTGAACTGCAAACAATGTAACCAAATAGACAAACAAACATATATAATATATCAGAGATGTATATTAGATATCATTGAATACACATACATTCTAAAGATTAACATATACTTAAGAACATTGTAACTAAGCCTACTTTCCTCAGTTCAAAAGACTTTTTAATTATAAATACTGTCCGTGATATAGAATTGATGTAGAATATGATATAACAGTAATATTATGACCAGCCTCGAAGGCATCCATTAATACTGTCCCTGTCACACGGAGCATGCTTCTTTGACTCAGGAGGTAGTGAAGGGGTATTGATGTTGCTGGAGACGGGTTCGATTACTGTCGGGCACTCGACTGAGGAACGTGTGTTTCCCCACATTTTTCATAGCGACACCAGGTACAATCCCACAGTGGTGGTATTGAGAGCCTTGGGTTGAGATTTGAGTAAAGGAATGGGTCATTGTGGCGTGTACATAGTATTAAATATAGTCTCTGTCAGTCAGTTGAAGGAGAAAGCTTCTTTGGTTTAGAGGTGGAGCAGGGGAACCACTGGGGAATATCACCCCGGAGACCCTGGTTTGATTCCTGTCAGGGTACCTGTCCAAAATATTTATCCCTAAGCAAGGCTCTTACATGTGGCAATTAGGGAAACGATATCCTCAGAATTAGTAATTAAAGCACCTTAATTACAAACTGCCAAACCTATAAATCCCTAAATGTATTTTGATATCATCTGGATCACAGAACTGTATAAGTGCATTTACAGTTCTTTTCAATACAATCATAGTTATTTAAGATTTTATTATCATCTATGACATACATGCAGCCTCTGTAACTATGAAGTACCATGGTTTCTTTCTGTTAATCACCCCCAAGGAGTCTTTAACTGATTCATTTCTAGATTGATCTTAATGAAATTTATCTGAATTCACATATGTCCAATTAATACAAAAACAACATCAACACTGTCAATAAAATTGTAGCTTATAGGAAATAGATTGTGTTTTCAGCCAATCAGGTTTAATTAGGTCGGTACAGAGATTTGTGGCCCATACCACCATCGACTAATTGTACTCACAAACGTGCCCTTAATCAATCAGTGTACACTATAAATACCTGGCAAAACCAATACAGACCACCTGTAATTCACCTGTAGACAACTTTAACAAGCTTTTCACCTGTAAAACATGCATGTTCGTTAATACACATGAACGTATGGGGTATTTGACCTGCGTGTATCAGATTGTAGTCGTGTATACTTAACCTACAGGACCTTCCTTTCCCATGATCAATCAACTCTCATTCTTCCTCTGGGAAATCTGCCACTACATGTTCACAAAGAAAACAATGGTACTGTACTGCCATAAGATATTAGAAGTCTAATTCTACAGCAATTTTGAGAGCCACAGAAGAAAAAGCAAGAGTTGTCAAAAGGCAACATAGCTGGCTAAGGTCAAAGGTCACAATCAAGGTCAGCAGGTCTGTAAATGTAGTATCAATGGAGAGGTCTTGTCACAAAGAACAAACATGTCAAATATGAAACTTCTAAATCATTCACTTACTTACTGTGGCAATGGTTAAAGTTTATTCATGCAAGCAAAGCTGCATATCTTGAGGTATAGATTTGTATCCAATCATATGATCGTCATCAGTTTGACAAGCTTAGAATAATCAGGAAATGTTTTACCACATCATTTATTGTGTGTTGTCTTGATCCACAATTTACCTTAATTATGAAATTTGTTTGTATGTTGTGTTTGTATTCTCAATGTACCACAATGAAATATACTTAACTACAAAAGGTACTACAGTGTTCACTCATATGGACATCAACACCAAGGATATCAGTACAACCACCCATCACCAAGGATATCAATACAACCACCCATCACCAAGGATATCGTACAACCATCCATCACCAAGGATATCAACACAACCACCCATCACCAAGGATATCGTACAACCACCCATCACCAAGGATATCAGTACAACCATCCATCACCAAGGATATCAGTACAACCACCCATCACCAAGGATATCACTACAACCACCCATCACCAAGGATATCGTACAACCATCCATCACCAAGGATATCACAACAACCACCTATCACCAAGGATATCACCACAACAACCACCCATCACCAAGGATATCAACCATCCATCACCAAGGATATCACCATAACCACCCATCACCAAGGATATCAGTACAACCACCCATCACAAAGGATATCAGTACAACAACCCATCACCAAGGATATCAGTGCAACCATCCATCACCAAGGTTATTACCACAAGCACCCATCACCAAGGATATTACCACAACCATCCATCACCAAGGATATCACAACAACCACCCATCACCAAGGATATCACAACAACCACCCATCACCAAGGATATCACCACAACAACCACCCATCACCAAGGATATCACCACAACCATCCATTACCAAGAATATCACCACAACCAACCACCCATCACCAAGGATATCAGTACAACCACCCATCACCAAGGATATCAGCACAACCATCCATCACCCAGGATATCAGTACAACCATCCATCACCAAGGATATCAGTACAACCACCCATCACCAAGGATATCAGCACAACCACCCATCACCAAGGATATCAGTACAACCACCCATCACCAAGGATATCAGCACAACCATCCATTACCCAGGATATCAGTACAACCACCTATCACCAAGGATATCAGTACAACCATCCATCACCAAGGATACCACCACAACCACCCATCACCAAGGATATCACCACACCAACCATCACCAAGGATATTACCACAACAACCATCCATTACCAAGGATATCACAACAACCACCCATCACCAAGGATATCAGTACAACCACCCATCACCAAGGATATCAGTACAACCATCCATCACCAAGGATATCAGCACAACCACCCATCACCAAGGATATCAGTACAACCACCCATCACCAAGGATATCAGTACAACCATCCATCACCAAGGATATCAGCACAACCACCCATCACCAAGGATATCAGTACAACCATCCATCACCAAGGATATCACCACAACCATCCATCACCAAGGATATCAGTACAACCACCCATCACCCAGGATATCAGTACAACCATCCATCACCCAGGATATCAGTACAACCACCCATCACCAAGGATATCAGTACAATCAACCATCACCAAGGATATCACCACAACAACCCATCACCAAGGATATCACAACAACCACCCATCACCAAGGATATCAGTACAACAACCATCCATCACCAAGGATATCAACAACCCATCACCAAGGATATCAACCACCCATCACCCAGGATATCAGTACAACAACCATCCATTACCAAGGTTATCACCACAACAACCATCCATTACCAAGGATTTCAACACAACTACCCATGTCTGGGTGCCATAACATCCTCTTATTTCGAGATTAATTTCCTTTCTCCTGTTGAAATTTCCAGTTACATCAAACACTTAATAATATACAATTATATAAATTGTGTGTGATCATTATTGGACATAACGGGTGTGTTTTCTCTACTGTTAGTTATTCATCATGTTTGTCCAATTCAGACCTGCAGGCATGCTCCAACACCATTCTGGACTGCTCTCCTCAGTAACTAGGGATAGCAGTTGTCCAGTTGTACTGTTTGTCTGCTAGGACAGCATTGACAAACAAATTGTTTTATTCAATTCCCTTATTCAAGATCATAGTAATGTTTTTTCTCCATTTTGCAATTCAACTGAAAATCTTGTGTAATACATATAGCTAGTTTTTCATTCTTCAAGCATAACTTTATTTTCACTATGATAAGATGATTAACCCCAACCTTATGTTACAATGGCGTAAGATGGTATTTCTTACTCAGTATCGACAAATATACTGTTGTTTTATTTTTTCCCAGATCGCTTGCCTTGTATTTAAAATTCAATTTAAAGCCTGTGCGATATTCAGTTAGCTCCCGGTCCACTGGAAATCATCACTTATCCTACGTCACTATATCAATTTACCTACGTTTCCAAGCAATTTTATCCTGTATAAACCAGTTCAATAGTATAACGATTGCTCTCAGTGTGTATAAAGCATGTACCTACAATATGGTTACACACATAGAGTATATTTATCTAGATTAGCTGCTTTCTCTGCCCACTGCAGCCATCACACAGCTCAATAGCACAATTGTATTGTAGTGCAGCTACTTTGTACATCCCCTTGTCTATCAAATTGCTGGCACAGCTTCTGGCTCCCCTGGGAAAACTTAACTACTATGACTGCATTACTATGGTCTGCCCCTTTCTTACAACTTTGTATATAAAATTCTCCTCACCAACATCCCCCTACCCGCACCTCAAATGGTCATGTAGACAATAAAAACTCAAAATGTATAATTACTGTTATTGTTTTGGTTTGTAGAAAAGCCTTCTTTCCATTTAAGCTTTTGGCATCAGTTTTGTTGCCTAAGTAACACAAATTGTTCATATTAGTTTCAAAACAAGAAAATTTGTTTACAGTCCCCTACTGGATGTTAAATTGTATGAAAAGAATGCATGCGCAGATGATAAATTAGCAATAAACTAGTAATAATTGCAATGACCATTAAATGCCATTACAAATGTCCCCCAAACGACCTCCACAGCAAGTCACTGATGAAGCATATACACAGAAATGACAATATTGTTTCTTAAGTCCTAACAGGCCTTTTATCATTTTTGTTAGAAATCAGACAACATCTAAATTTTGACCAATGAGAGACCTCCATTTCGTTACAATGAGAATCAAGCTATTTGAAAGTGTTACCAATGTGTTTGGTATCCCTCAAATTCCCTGTGTATCAATTGCCAGGTCAAATCAGATAATATCTAAATTTTGACCTATCAGAGGAATCCACTTGATTATCATGGTAACCAGGTCAAGATCACTGTAGAATGATAACTTTTTAAGCCACTCTTACATGCTATTGGTGTGCCGAATATCAAGTCTGTATAATGTTTATAAATGAAGGAGCTGAAACATTTTAAATGTATTTTTGGCAGATTCTTTAATTTTGGGAGTAAAAACCTTGTACTGGGACCTTAACCTTGACACACTTTCTGATAACATGTCACAGAGAAAAGTTAGCCCCATGCATGATCTTCATGACACGTGCATGGAATAGATTGATCAGTTATGAAGTTATGATTGTTCAAAAAATGTTATTAAACAATCTATTTTTACATCTTTGACCTTGACATTTAAACTTATGGTAATCAAAATGTTAATGTAATCATCATCTCAAAGTTCCCTACCATGTACTAAAATATTACCATTGTATCAGTTTTAGTTTTTAAAGAAAGCGTTTACAAGAATGTTCACGAGAAGTGTTAAGAATAATAAGGAAAAAAAACATAACAGATCTTCTCTCTAGTTTTCCCTTCTTTCTATATTTCATCTAACTAATTTGATAACATGAAAAAGTGAACCTACATGCAAAGTTTGAGAAACATCCCTCCAGTACTTTTCAAGAAATAGCGATAATAAACTTCAATTCTCAAAATTCAAGATGGCCACCTGTAGACCATTTTGTTTTTATGATCAAAAAACTAAATTGAATTGGCACAATCAGGGACCAAGGGGAACTTACACATGAAGTTTGAGTAATATTCATTGAATACTTTTCAAGAAATATCAATAACAAAGATTGTTTACGGACAGAAGAACAACAGATGGATGTCAAAAGGGCGACAGACAGTTTGGTTTGGTTTGGTTTATTTTGTTTAACGTCCTATTAACAGCTAAGGTCATTTAAGGACGGCCTCCCATGCGTGTGACATGCATGCGTGTGGGGAGTACAAATGTGTGTTTTGGGAGGCTGCGGTATGTACGTGTGAAGTCTCCTTGTGATAGGCCGGAACTTTTGTCGATTTATAGTGCTACCTCACTGAAGCATACTGCCAAAGACACCCAGTAGCACACCCCACCCGGTCACATTATACTGACAATGGGCGAACCACTCCTAATATGCTGAGTGCTAAGCAGGAGCAGCAACTACCATTTTTAAAGACTCTGGTATGTCTCGGCTAGGGGACAGAACCCAAAGCCTTCCTCATAGCGGCGAACGCTCAACTAAAGGCCAAAAGTGAGGCATTGTCAAGGGAGACATTAGGAAGAGAATGTTGTTCAGAAAGAAGAGAAAAGATAAGATCCCAAATTTAGTCGCCTCTTACGATCATGCAATGGGGGCAGCAGGTACAATTCTTACGCCCTACCTGCAGGGCAGGCGACAGATAGACCATGGATGTAGGGCAATTTGAACAGCCCACAACTGATGATAATGGGCTAAAAATAGTTCCCCTGGTTGGGGACTAATAAACTAAACCAATTATTTTCTAATGTTTCACAAACAAACCTGCAAATATAATCATACTCAGAGAAAAGATTCATTTCTCAGGACAATAAAACAAGCAATAGTTATCAAACAATTTTGCTGTGGTTTTTTTTCAATGAACAACTAATCATTATATATCAGTTCCCCCAGTGAACAGCCATGATGGCAAGTATTTGACCTCACAAATACCATTGGTGTCAATATCCTAAACAAACGCCTATATGCTAATTAAAATGATGTCAATATCCTAAAAATGACAATGTTATTGACACTCCATACCAACATCATTCTATTTGAAACGACAACATCAGCTGGGCCCAGAAAGTGTTTACTCATGGACAATTAATTAAGGGAGTTGTTAATCAGGACTTATTACCTAAAGGTGATATTATAGCTTTAGAGCATTAGGTCAGGGTAAAACACAGGCAGAAATAGAAGTTTTTTGTATAAACACTCACATCATTAACAGTACACAACACCTTACTACCATAAATATTCCACAAAAATGATAGCAAAAAAACAAAATCTACAGTAAACATTCTAAAACACTGAAAAAATCCACAGTAAACATTCTACAACGCTGATAGTTGGAGACAAAATCTACAGTAAACATTCTATAACACTGATAGTTGGAGACAAAATCTACAGTAAACATTCTACAACACTGATAGTTGGAGACAAAATCTACAGTAAACATTCTACAACGCTGATAGTTGGAGACAAAATCTACAGTAAACATTCTACAACGCTGATAGTTGGAGACAAAATCTACAGTAAACATTCTATAACACTGATAGTTGGAGACAAAATCTACAGTAAACATTCTATAACACTGATAGTTGGAGACAAAATCTACAGTAAACATTCTATAACACTGATAGTTGGAGACAAAATCTACAGTAAACATTCTATAACACTGATAGCTGCAGAGACAAAATCTTCAGTAAACATTCTACAACACTGATGGCTGACAACAAAATCTAAAGTAAACATTCTATAACACTGATGGCTGACAACAAAATCCACAGTAAACATTCTATAACACTGATAGTTGGAGACAAAATCTACAGTAAACATTCTACAACACTGATGGCTGACAACAAAATCTACAGTAAACATTCTACAACACTGATGGCTGACAACAAAATCTACAGTAAACATTCTATAACACTGATGGCTGACAACAAAATCTACAGTAAACATTCTACAACACTGAAAAAATCCACAGTAAACATTCTATAACACTGATAGTTGGAGACAAAATCTACAGTAAACATTCTACAACACTGATGGCTGACAATAAAATCTACAGTAAACATTCTACTACACTGATGGCTGACAACAAAATCTACAGTAAACATTCTATAATACTGATGGCTGACAACAAAATCTACAGTAGACATTCTACAACACTGATGGCTGACAACAAAATCTACAGTAAACATTCTACAACACTGATAGTTGGAGACAAAATCTACAGTAAACATTCTACAACACTGATGGCTGACAACAAAATCTACAGTAAACATTCTATAATACTGATGGCTGACAACAAAATCTACAGTAAACATTCTACAACACTGATGGCTGACAACAAAATCTACAGTAAACATTCTACAACACTGATAGCTGGAGACAAAATCTACAGTAAATATGATAGCTGAAAATAGATTGTATTATAACCTATCAATGAACAGAATGATTCAAATGACCAATGACAGTACACTGCCAAACTTATATAAGAATAAAAATTAAATCCCCCAGATATGATGCAGTGAGGAGTGATAAGTTTGGGAGAGGAGGAGATGATGAATTTACTTCTACTATTACTTTGCTTTAATATATGTTTTTCATATATGTTGAGTATTTACTACACTACAATCCTATACAGCTGAAACACTAAGACAAAGTGACGTGGATAGCAGGAGACAATGCATCAGAACAAAGACCCCACCATACTAATCTGACAACAAAATATCCTAATATCCAACCCTATCTCTGTACACTAAACCTCCGACACAGCTAACCTGTACTAGGACAGAATACCAGGAATGTACATAGGTATACAGATGATTGACAGAGAAGGGTAATGAAGACAAGAACCTTCTTACCTTCCGTCATTCCAGCTCTACCCTGATATACACAGCTGTTGTTTATCACTAATAAAGTCTGTTGTTTTATCGGAACAGAACCTATCTAAAATTTCAGAATAATATCATGTCAGTTGTAATACTATGGAAATTGATAAGGATGAAATACTAGTTGGTGTATTTAAAATGGAATTATTAGTAATACGTACTGGGTTACATACTTAGCTGTGTGCTATCATGATACAGGTACAGCATGTATCTGCAGCTGCAAACAATGGTAGGGGTCATGATAGGATCAAATCTCTGACAGCTCTGATATTTTGATAGCTATTGTCAGTGGTCCCAGTGATAATGTTTCGTAAATTATATCTGGGTATATTCCATAAACATACACGTCAACCTCTAAAACCTCCAATGAGGGATATGTCCCTCATTCCACATCCAAAATGAGGGAGGAAGCGCGTGAAAAAAATCGTGACATTTTTGTTGTATTTAGGGGATGTTCCACATGAGCTTGCACAGGTGTAAATTACTTCAGGCTATTGATCAGTACATTTTGATATTAAAATTTGACAACAATGGTTAATTTTAATGAATAATAATAAAAAATAAAAACAAATGATTCATTCTTTAAAAAATGTTTTAAGAAATTTCATAGAAAGTCCGACTGTTGTGTAGCTGCTTGACAGCCAGAAAGTTGTCATTCAATTTTACACATAGAAACAAAAACAAGTTGAACGTGAAATCAACTATCCTTGAACAGGTTTCAGCATAAATGAAATTTCCAAAAAGTACAATGAAATAAGTTGAAAACATGATCTAGTTAGAGGGAATCACAGATTCTATTGGCTATTAAAGTAAATGAACATTAAATACTACATTATCATCAAAGTGAATGTGTCTTATAACTCTTAACCCAGAGTCTTAATAACAAAAAAATTCCCCGCAGAAAATTGCAGCATCATTATTTGATGTCAATATATTTCCAGTTCCTCAATGCTTTGACACATTTGCACATCTCCATGGATTCAAATCCAATATGCAAGCTCTAAGTCAAAGCATCAGGCGATAATACCCAGAAAAATCTAAATCTGACAAGTGGTAATTCCTATTCGTGAAACAGTTTGGATGGAATCATTATCTGTAAGCTGGAAATCCTGGGCTGTGATAGCCTGTGTGTGGAGAAGTAAGAGAGGATGATAAGCCCTGGTAAAACCTGGTGCCATAACTCTGACAGCAGGTATCAAACACTGCTACATCAACCAGTTCAATGTCTCCTGTCCCCGACACCAGACTGCCAACTAAGCTCTCTTTCAACTTTCGGACAATCAATCTTGTGGTCATCTGATTGCTTCAGCCTGAAGCCAATGCTCAACTGAGCAGCTTGACAACATCAGTCCTTTAAACCAGATACATGTATCTCTTCACAATATTACATTTGCAATTAATTCAAAGGCAAATTCAAAATAATAGTTTAAATACTGAATATTAACAAAGTGATAGATTAACTGCATGGTCATTATGGGAACTTCAAATCAGCATACGACCCTTGTCTTCTCTTAGAAAGCCAAAAAAGATGTCCTTTTCTGACAATAATGCCATGTCAAGTACTATAAGCCTGCCTATGTCTGTTGCAGTTCTGTATATTGCTTATATCAAGCTATATCATTATCCGAAAATCAATTTTCAGTAACGGCAACCTTGACCTTTCGTCACACAGACCTCAAATCATTAGAGCCCTCCCCCACCCAGGAACAGTAATGGTACCGACATATATGTTCCATTTTAGTACTGGTAACTACACCCAAAATCTATCTCTAGCACACTCCAAATACCTAGTTTGTAATCATATAGTCTCAATGTAATGTGAACAAGCCAAAATCTGTGTTAAACAACTGTAAGTTACCCTGACAAATTATATTTTTCGCAATTGTGACCTTGACCTTAGGCCAATCAAGCTCAAAGTACATTGGGTTCTGCAGTTTGAACTTTGTGTGACCCTGTGGTCTCTGAACTTGACACAAGGAGGCACAACGCCAATATTTATTTTCAGCAAGTGACATTGAACTTTGGTCAACCGTGTTTGAAAGCAATAGGCTCTTTACCATCCCTTTGCGGAAGCCACTTATGAAGTTTGAACTACATTTGCCGATTCATTCTCAAGTTATCATCCAGATACGATTAATTCATTTGAGTAAATATAATCTTGACCTTTGCCTAATTCTACCCAAAATCAACAGGTTTTTCCCTTTCCTTGGACCCAATGAAATAAGAAATTCACAGAACAAAGCATAATTTTCAAACAGTGAAAAAAATCCCAAGGAAAAGCTGAACATTAAAGCTTATTGTCCTTTTTGCTGAGCATAAGACCCCAGAGTAATAAAGACAACCCTGATAGGATCTGTCCTGTTAGAATATCTCACTGATTCATCAGAGCTGTAAAGTGGAGGGGGAACTAAATACATTCTCAGGGACTCAATCAGATCATTGGTAAGGTCCTGTATCAGACACCATCAATTTTATTGTGTTACAGCCACAGCTCTGGTCAGCTAGTGCCACTGGACAAAGGCATGCAAGCATGCCAGCTGATATAAATAACTTATCAGTGAATTCCAGTAGATCTGCCATAAAAGAGTTCCCAAAGGGAGTTAATCACACCATACAATCTCAAATCCACTAAGTTCAAAAGTCAACGTGTCATAAAAATTATCAGTTGACCGTGTAGCTTATGGAAAAGTGAATTCCATTGCAGTTAACATATTAGCACTGTGAATAGCAAATGACACTTGTATAGACCTAATTATACCTCAACACTTTAAATGTAATATTGATATAGCCATAATAGGAAATCTTCACCCCAATTCTGATGTTTATGGACAACAAAAAATCCAACAGTAACAGGAGACTTTTACAACAAATTAAAATAAATTGTTGGCACAAATCTTTACCAATGATGTTAGTTTCAAACAAATTAAAGCATGGTGACAAATCATAGAGATGCTTCAAATAAAAAGTTAGATTGATCAAGATTAACCAATAATGCCCATAAATGACTTGACATTGGATCTGTGAGAAATAGTGATTTCTACACAAAGTACACAGAGGGACCAAGCCAAGCCTCATTTTATGGATTACACTTGTATCCACAGATTAATATTGATGAAATCAGCACTGATAACAGTTTATCTCTCTCTCTACCTCCAATCAGTGGTACACCGACTAGAATTGTGGGACACCAATTAATTACCAACCCACAAAGATTGTGATTACTGGTCCAGCAGCAGATTATTGAAATCTAACAGAAGGAAATCTATGGAGAAAGGGGAGGCAACTGTTGTGGTGTGTAATTGATGGCCTCGTGAAGACTATTGGGACATATAAAGCATGGAACTGTAGGGAATAGGAGAAGCAGGGAAGACAACTAATGTAAAATATGTAAAGTATAGACAAGGAGCCGCAAAGCATGGCAATATCCCCCATGCCGAGCTGTTGGTATGAAAACACAAATATGATACATATAAATATCAACCTCATAGTACGAGTTTATATCTTGATATAGATCCTATGTGTGT
The DNA here is from genome assembly GCF_902652985.1 of Pecten maximus. Lineage (NCBI taxonomy): Eukaryota > Metazoa > Mollusca > Bivalvia > Pectinida > Pectinidae > Pecten > Pecten maximus. Next base: position 19,285,683 of record NC_047018.1, read on the forward strand.
TTCACTTTAAAAAAGGCACAACTAGGGCACAAACCTAAAATATACAGATAGTTTTGAGGAATTCAGTCAAAGTTGTAACCTGGAAAGGAAAGTAATCAGTGATTTTGAAGTGATTTTGTAATTTTGGCTGTTTCCATGGTAACAAAATTTTTTTTTAAAAAGAAATGTTGCCAATAGGAAAAGGCACAACTACGGCAATAACCTAATATATACTGACAATTCTGTGGAGTAGAGTAAATGTTTATTAAGTTGTAGCAAGGAAAGAAGAGAAAAAAGTAATTTTTTGTTTTTGACTGCTTCCATGGTAACTGAAACAACATAAAAAATTAAATGTTGTCAATAGCAAACTAGGGAACTAACATAATATATATACAGAAAGTTTTATGGAGTTGAGTTGAACAGTTTTGAAGTTACAGCCTGGAAAAACCCTCGGATGCTCACATGCATGAACACATGCATGGACGCACGCTCAGATATATGCATGCATGGAGTCAAATAAATATCCCCCGCAAACACATTACAAACTGGATAATTGGAAGGGGAGACAACTGATACAATATAAAGATTTTATAGAGAGGAAGACAACTGATACAGTATAAAGTATAGATAAGGGGAGACAACTGATAGTACGAAGTATATATAAGAAGGGGAGACATCTGAAACATTATAAAGTATAGAAAAGAAGGGGAGACAACTGATACGGTATAGAGTATAGATAAGAAGGGGAAACAACTGATACAGTATAGAGTATATATAAGAAGGGGAGACAACTGAAACAGTATAGAGTATAGATAAGAAGGGGAAACAACTGATACAGTATAAAGTCTAGATAAGAAAGGGAGACAACTGATACAGTATAGAGTATAGATAAGAAGGGGAGATAACTGAAACAGTATAAAGTATAGATAAGAAGGGGAGACAACTGGTACAGTATAGAGTATAGAGAAGAAGGTGAGACAACTGAAACAGTATAAAGTATAGAAAAGAAGGGGAGACAACTGAAACAGTATAAAGTATATATAAGAAGGGGAGACAACTGATACAGTATATAGTATAGATAAGAAGGGAGACAATTGATACAGCATAGAGTATAGATAAGAAAGGGAGACAACTGAAACAGTATAAAGTATATATGAGAAGGGGAGACAACTGATACAGTATAAAGTATAGATAAGAAGAGGAGACAACTGAAACAGTATAGAGTATAGATAAGAAGGGGAGACAATTGAAACAGTATATAGTATAGATAAGAAGGGGAGACAACTGATACAGTATATAGTATATATAAGAAGGGGAGACAACTGATACAGTATAGAGTATAGATAAGAAGGGGAGACAACTGATACAGTATAAAGTATAGATAAGAAAGGGAGACAACTGAAACAGTATAGAGTATAGATAAGAAGGGGAGACAACTGATAGAGTATAAAGTATAGATAAGAAGAGGAGACAACTGAAACAGTATAGAGTATAGATAAGAAGGGGAGACAACTGAAACAGTATAGAGTATAGATAAGAAGGGGAGAAAACTGATAGAGTATGAAGTATAGATAAGAAGGGGAGACAAATGATACAGTATAAAGTATAGATAAGAAGGGGAGACAACTGATAGAGTATGAAGTATTGATAGGAAGGGAAGATAACTGATATAATATAAAGTATAGATAAGAAGGGGAGTCAACTGATAGACTAATAATTATAGATAAGAAGGGGAGACAACTGAAACAGTATAGAGTATAGATAAGAAGGGGAGACAACTGATAGAGTATGAAGTATAGATAAGAAGGGGAGACAACTGATAGAATATGAAGTATAGATAAGAAGGGGAGACAACTGATAGAGTATAAAGTATAGATAAGAAGGGGTGACAATGAAACAGTATAGAGTTTAGATAAGAAGTGAAGACAACTAATACAGTATAGAGTATAGATAATAAGGGAAGACAACTGATAGAGTATTGAGTATAGATACAGAGGGCAAGGCAATTATGTTATATAATGCATAGATAAGGAGAGACAAATGGTACAATATAAAGTATAGACAGAAAGCGAGACAACTAATGTTGCATCAAGTTTAAATAAGACAGGGAGACAACTCATGTTTTATAAAGTATAGATAAGAAGGGGAGACAACTGATACAGTATCAAGTATAGATAAGAAGGGGAGACAACTAATTATGTATAAAGTATAGATAAGAAAGGGAGACAACTAATTGTGTATACAGTATAGATAAGAAGGTGAGACAAATGATACTGTATAAAGTATAGATAAGAAGGTGAGACAAATGATACAGTATAAAGTATAAATGGAGAGGTAGACAAATGATACAGTATAAAGTATAAATGGAGAGGTAGACAAATGATACAGTATAAAGTATAAATGGAGAGGTAGACAAATGATACGGTATAAAGTATAAATGGAGAGGTAGACAAATGATACAGTATAAAGTATAAATGGAGAGGTAGACAAATGATACAGTATAAAGTATAAATGGAGAGGTAGACAAATGATACAGTATAAAGTATAAATGGAGAGGTAGACAAATGATACAGTATAAAGTATAAATGGAGAGGTAGACAAATGATACAGTATAAAGTATAAATGGAGAGGTAGACAAATGATACAGTATAAAGTATAAATGGAGAGGTAGACAAATGATACAGTATAAAATATAAATGGAGAGGTAGACAAATGATACAGTATAAAATATAGATAAGAAGGGGAGACAACTGATTCTGTATAAAGTATAGATAGAGAGGAAGACAACTCATGTTGTATAAAATATATATAAGAAGGAGAGACAAGGGGATAATTGATGCTGTATAGTACTGATACGAGAGGAGACAACTGATACTGTAGAATTTGATGATAGGAATCACCAATTATATAGCAAGATACACCTCAGGCCATTGCAGTATCATACACAAATACCTGGGCAGGTGCATGTGACATCACTCCTGTTTTAATGTTACATTTCATGCTTGTGGTATAAAAACATGTCCTAATGTGTCTTCATAAAAAGATTTGGACACAAAAATATTATAAGAACTTGAAGAACATTTAAAACTGTTTTCAATTAATGCTGTAAACAGTGTATTTACTATATCAGTTTAGAGAAGATAATTTGTAATACAAAAGTTCTATAATGAGTATTATTTGATTATCATTAAATACCTAACTTAGGCATAAAATGCTAACTTTTTTCCAAGATAAAAGCAATAAATTGGCAATCATTATAAAATACAAAGTGAGAATGTAGTTGTACACATGGAGACACTTTCACTTTGGTTCTAACCATATTTTTAATTCTAAGAGTTTAAAGATCAACATAAAACATGATTATAACATCACTTCACACATTGTGCAATGCAGTGCGACTCGATTCCTGTGCGGTAGAATGAAAATTTATCAATTTTTTCAAATAATCTAGGACACTAATTTCCAATATTTGAAATGGCGGTTGTAAAAATGGCTATGAGGAGCTACAAGGGTTAGCAATGTGCTGGTGTCCCCCTGATCTCAGAAAACACAATGGTACTCTGCCAGTCTGCTGCCTGACAGAAATCAGCATCAGCAGAACACAAACATGATGAATTATGCAATATAATAAAACCTATTGTTATGTTACACAAGCTCATATCTGGAACACAGTACAAAAGTGACTTGTAAAGTATGAAAGTGATATCTAGGTCAAATAGTGTTCAGGTCTTCACACACAGAAGAGTTTGAAAGCTTCAGAAGTGTCTTTAGAACCTCTCGTTTCTGAGTGATACTTTTTTGTGATAGCCAATTTAACTCTGTTACAATACTATAGGGATTTAAATGGAAATGGTTTTTCATTCATGATTTTGTACATCACTTAGCAACTCATTGCTAGTATACTTTTTATGTTTAAAATTCAATAAGCATGTTCATCAAAAGGAAAGGATTTCACTAATATGAATATGGAAATTTCTTGTCAAAGTATGATGTAAAGTTTGGACTATAAAAATCAACAGACAAACACTATAATATAACTCTGTATAGACATCAAAGTTTGACATTGGCCTACAATATAACTCAGTATAGCCATTAATGTTTGACCTTGACCAACAATATAACACTGTATAGACATTAACATTTGACCTTGATCTACAATATACCTATGTACAGACATTTAAGTTTGACCTTGACCTACATTATAACTCTGAAGCGAGATCAATATTTGACCTTGGCCTACAATATAACTCCACACAAACATTAATGTTTGACCTTGACCTACATTATAACTCTGAAGCGAGATTAACATTTGACCGTGGCCTATAATATAACTCCACACAAACATTAAAGTTTGACCTTGACCTACAATATAACTGCACACAAACATTAAAGTTTGACCTTGACCATTTCACATCAACCTTTGACTCTTGCTGCCTTTGTATTAGAACAGTAGCATCTCACCATAATACATTTAAAATCTGATTCTAACACTGCAAATTAAGTTATAATAATTACCACTAGATGATTTTGATACTTTAAATTTTACTTTAAACAATAGGGGAGGTCCGCCAGCAAGTTGGCCTAGGTTTATACTGATCTATCACAAAAAAACTTACAGTTAAGTAATACTAAAAAAAAACCCAGTAAGGTGTAGAAGGTATTACAGAATATTGATATTAGTATTAAAGGTTTACAACTACTTTCAGATACTCGCATATATCATCAGGAAATTCCTCCATACAGGAATGCATCTTAAGAATGAATGCTTCAAAATCTTCACAAATAGACATTTGTCAATAATTCTCTTGCATTCAATGAAACTCATTGGCCAACATGTCTCTGCATTTCAATTTACATGCATAAGTTAACAGATATTTGTTTCCAAATAATAGATCACACATTGTTGTAATGAATTCCAATATTTCTCAGAAGATTTACGTGGTAATGAATAATTGATCTCAGCCTAAAGATCTTTGACGATGCACATTTGCTGATAGACTTGCAAGATCTAGTGCACAGAAAATAAAACAATTAGAAAATCCCACCTTTGGCTTAAGATGCCAGCTGAAAATGTTAAGATTTTACATTTTTCAGACAATACACCTGTTAAAAATGGAAAACCAATAGATGTTCTATCCTATCTGTAAATACCTTTTATACCAACAAATGCAGATTTCCATAAAGCCTTATCAAATACATCTCAAAATATTTCATAAATTTTCACAGAAAATCAATATAAGAGCTATCAACCTCGAGGTATGTCTATTTATAGATTAGGAACTAAGAGACACTCCCACCAATGGAGGAGAAGAATACGCACCATTACTTCACACCCCGGGAGCTAGGAACAAGGAACAGGATATACACAACTACTTCATACCCTGGGAGCTAGGAACAAGGAACAGGATATACACCATTACTTCACACCCTGGGAGCTAGGAACAAGGAGCAGAATACACACCATTACTTCACACCCTGGGAGCTAGGAACAAGGAACAGGATATACACCATAACTTCACACCCTGGGAGCTAGGAACAAGGAACAGGATATGCACCATTACTTCACACCCTGGGAGCTAGGAACAAGGAACAGGATACACACCATTACTTCACACCCTGGGAGCTAGGAACAAGGAACAGGATATTCACAACTACTTCATACCCTGGGAGCTAGGAACAAGGAACAGGATACAAACCATTACTTCACACTCTGGGAGCTAGGAACAAGGAACAGGATATACACCATTACTTCACACCATGGGAGCTAGGAACAAGGAACAGGGTATACACCATTACTTCACACCCTGGGAGCTAGGAACAAGGAACAGGGTAAACACCATTACTTCACACCCTGGGAGCTAGGAACAAGGAACAGGGTATACACCATTACTTCACACCCTGGGAGCTAGGAACAAGGAGCAGAGTATACACCATTTCTTCACACCCTGGGAGCTAGGAAAAAGGAACAGGATACAAACCATTACTTCACACTCTGGGAGCTAGGAACAAGGAACAGGATATGCACCATTACTTCATTGTATGTCCATCTACAGTGGACATACAATGTATCAAACAGGCCTACACCTAAAGTTGACATACAATGTATCATACAATGTATAAAACAGGCCTACACTTACAGTGGACATACTATGTATCAAACAGGCCAACATCGAGAATGGACATACAATGTATCGAGCAGGCCTACACCTTCAGTGGAAATACTATGTATCAAACAGGCCTACACCTTCAGTGGACATACAATGTATCAAACAGCCTACAGTGGACATACAATGTATCAAACAGGCCTACACCTACAGTGTAAATACAATGTATCAAGCAGACCTACACTTACAGTGGAAATACAATGTATCAAGCAGACCTACACCTACAGTGGACATACAATGTATCAAACAGGCCTACACTTACAGTGGAAATACAATGTATCAAACAGGCCTACACCTACAGTGGACACATACAATGTATCAAACAGGCCTACACCTACAGTGGACATACAATGTATCAAACAGGCCTACACCTACAATGTAAATACAATGTATAAAACAGGCCTACACCTACAGTGGACACATACAATGTATCAAACAGGCCTACACCTACAGTGGACACATACAATGTATCAAACAGGCCTACACCTACAGTGGACATACAATGTATCAAACAGGCCTACACCTACAATGTAAATACAATGTATCAAACAGGCCTACACCTACAGTGGACACATACAATGTAGCAAACAGGCCTACACCTACAGTGGACATACAATGTATCAAACAGGCCTACACCTACAATGTAAATACAATGTATAAAACAGGCCTACACCTACAGTGGACACATACAATGTATCAAACAGGCCTACACCTACAGTGGACACATACAATGTATCAAACAGGCCTACACCTACAGTGGACATACAATGTATCAAACAGGCCTGCACCTACAATGTAAATACAATGTATCAAACAGGCCTACACCTACAGTGGACACATACAATGTAGCAAACAGGCCTACACCTACAGTGGACATACAATGTATCAAACAGGCCTACACCTACAGTGGAAATACAATGTATCAAACAGGCCTACACCTACAGTGGAAATACAATATATCAAACAGGCCTACACTTACAGTGGAAATACAATGTATCAAACAGGCCTACACCTACAGTGTAAATACAATGTATCAAACAGCCTACACCTACAGTGGACACATACAATGTATCAAACAGGCCTTCAAACAGGCCTACAGTAGATGCACATACAATGTATCAAACAGGCCTACACCTACAGTGGACATACAATGTATCAAACAGACCTACAACTACAATGGACATACAATGTATCATACAACGTATAAAACAGATCGTCACCTACACTTAGAGTGGACAGAAAACAAACAAACCTGAGCATTTTTCTAGCACAAAATCAAAGAAAAAAAATCTTCTTAATCACTTATGCCAACATACAATTCAGAAATTTTAAACCTTAAAACAAGCCTTAGTACTTATTTTAATTATTCACATGTGTAAAATCTTTAAAAAGGAAACCTTTAGAGTTATTACATGGAGAAAAACCACTGTACCTCAGGCACAAGTCTTCAGTCAGTGATGAGTGCTTTCTGCTTCTACAAAAAGTAAATAGCTTGCAAATTTAAAACAAGCTTGCATGCCACAACTTGAATCAATGATTTTTGTACGGGAATAAAGTTGTGCATGCAAGATGGTCACGAAACCCTTGGAGGACAAAATCTATTGAGAACCATTCCTTTTTGCAGAAAGGCTTAAACAAGCTGGTTACATGTTGTCTATGGATCAAAATTGCCTCTGTTTGCTTCATCATGAAGATCTAAGTGTAAATTTTCACTCTGAAATATCTTTTTTTCATTGATGATGTTTTTTATTTTTCACCTAGAGTCATAAATTAACCATCAGGGAAGCAATGGTTGGTACCAGTCATTGGCACGGCCAGTATTTTTTTTATGTACAGTAATGTCCCTTTGTTTGGAACTCTCCAGTGAATTACAAAATCATCATATTCATAAAACACTTTTTTTCTCAACAAGTGCAGCATTCTTCTCTTAATTGTTTTTCTCTTTATTGCTGTCATTAGCAGGAGAAAATTTCAATAAAATGAAAACCTCCATAAATTTTAATTTTAGTCAAAAACATGTTTTCCAACAAAAGTCTTTCTGGATGAGCTGCATTTTTTATAGTAGTTATAATGTTCATGTCAGTCTATTAATTTTTAGTTCACAGCCCTGTGAGATATGGAAGTCCCTTGAATGATTGTGAAAATCGAGATGTCAATATCAGGTGTTTTTTTTATATATATATATATGACAATCCAATTACCTGAAAGTACACTTAATTAGGGATTTTGGGATGTGTGTGCTGCTTTAATTTTCTATATTTTGTGATATGAAATGTATAACTAGTGTTAAATGAGGAGGTCCATATATCTATCATATACCTGAGATCTGAATACAAAATATGCTGCTTCAACATATGCTTTGTCATACTAGCATTATATACTGAACTTACTGTTGTCTTACCAATTTCATAAAATACACTATTGTCTTACCAATTTCATAAAATACACTATTGTCTTACCAATTTCATTAAATAATTTATTACTTTATAATAATCCTGAAACAGTGAAATAAAATGTTCTAGAGTTAAAGAAAGCAGGTATCATCTTCTAGCTGACTGTAGCCAGTAGAGCCTGACAAGTTATTGTAAAGGGAGATAATCCTATATGTCTTGTGTTGAGGTACCAGTGGTATGTAAATGCTGAGTGATACATGGTACCCTTATACCTGTCGGGCAAGTCTTATAGGACCAGCATACCAATGGACGTGGGCTTTCCAATGGTAGTAACTCAGAAATTTGATCAGGCAGACAGATAAAATTGGAAACATGGATCTTTAATAGCTTCCATCATATCTTAAACGAGATACTTGGTACAGTTATGTCTGAGATTTATTGACCTTTATTACTGTTTCAATCATCCCCAGTGGACTTTAGAGTTGGAAATCCTTCAAATTTAATTTGTAGGCCCCCATTGGTATATGATAGTAGCAGGGATCCGTGATTACTAGGATCAACCACAAAAGATGTACCTTTATACACAGACTTCCAGTATACTGAAAACTGAAACTACTCCACTCTTCTCTAGATTAGAGTTTACATTCAACAAAGATCACCAACACATATCACCATATAGATCACTAAAAACATTCTTGAGGGATTCTAATTTGGGCATTTTTTGAGGATCGATGTGATAAAATCACACAAAAAATCAATATCTATTCCATTCCATGAAAACATAATTGATTAATGAAGAAAGTTGATGAATAAAAAACAATTGAACTGCCAAAAATCAACATCTTTTAAAGTACATTTTGTTACACAAGGCACCCCCACAATTCAACCTATCAAATCTTAAAAGATTGGTCCCTCAAAAACAGCATTACATTACAAAATACTGTTTACACAAGCTGTATTGGCTTATATAGAGCAATGCTTTACAAAAGTGTTCAATAGAATTAATAAGTAGTTTGTTATTATACATAGAATCAACTAATGGATTAATAAAAACAAAAGGCTTACCTTTTTAAGTCTTGACTGCAGACTGTTGGTTACTTCTGTACCATACAGCTAGGTGTGGGGACCCTGAGAAAATAGAGATATGTTCTTAACCTCAGAAGATTATAAGAGGCCTAATGGGACTGTATAGATTGTTTGCATATTATTGGTTCTGTTCATTTAACTCCCTGAAGTATCCATTTTTTGTCAGATGGTGAACATATATGAATAACAATCGAAATATTTGTATAAATTGATACTTTTAAAAAGTAATTGGCATTTTCTAAAGAAAGTAAAACAATATTTTACATGTGTCTGATTTCCTTCAAGTCCATTATCATTACATCATAAGAAATTGTAAACCCAACTCCCTTGGCCTGTAACCTTATAGAAATGGGTCATTCTGAATGAAAGCAATCTTTTCAGTTTGCTTAAAATTTTGTCCCTCATGACTTACATGTACAAGTCTCCACAACACAGTTCTGTATAATTTGGTTATAGCTCAGAATTTTATATTTGTGTTCATGCGTGACATTGACTTTACAACTGTAAACAATGTTTGGTATTTTCAAATCAATTTCCAATACCAGATTTTAATTTTACCCATACTACCTCAAGGAGACACAGGTTTAAGTGTTTTACATTCCATTTTAAAACCAAACTTAACAAACACTACTACTTTAATTAGGGTATATTGATTTGTACTTCTCTAAAACATGTACAGCGTAAATGAGATGATTTGTCGAGTAAGAAGAACAGGAAGGAGGAACAGTTAAAATGGCAGTGTTATCTATTTGTACTGCTTAGTTGTACTATTTCGAACAAATGTGATTTACCTCACGAAACCATTAAACTACTAGTATCAATCATCCGTTCCAACACCAGACACAAAAACAGTATGGATTTTCCATGCACAATTTAACACCGAAGCATAATTCTTGTTCAGGCTATGATCAAATGTATTTCACTCATAAACATTCAATACTTGTTATTAAAATTTCATGAAGGAATTTTAAAGCTAATTTGCATAGATTGCAGAGAGTTTGTGCCTATTTATGTCTCTTGCTCCAGTGAGGTTTCCCTCTCTTACTACAGCAGGCCTTTTACTTTTTGCTCAGGTGAGCTTTTCTTCTCTTGCCTGTCTTTTTTTCTGCATGCAAGCTTTTCTTTTCTTCATCAAGTTTGCTTTTTATTAAAGATCTTTGGCTCAGGGAAAATATTTTCTTCTCTTGCTCAGATCAATTTTCTTTTCTCTTTCTATAGCTGACGAAGTTATTTAGCATACTCACTATTCAAAGATCAAATCTATAGAAAGATCAGGAACTTTGCCACTGTGTAAATTTGGGTAATTTTAGTCAAAGTGTGGTAAGAATTTCAACAAGATTCTTCAACTGTAACATACAGTTTCAATCAAAAGTACATATTTTAAAATGACAACAAGATATATCATCAAAATAGTCTAGCTATTCCACAAGCAGCCTCATTACTTCTCAATGTATATTTTCTTTTAGTCGGACACTACAAGTTAATGAAATTACCTAATCTTTCTATAAATATTATATGATGATCAAATCAATCACTCTTTCTGGACCAGATTCAAGAGGACTCCTTCCCAAATCACTGTGTAACCTTATCTTACTCCCAACTGTACACCAACATGATAGTAGAATTAGATAGGTTCAACAGTAAATCAAAGTTCCTTTGTCTTTTACATGTACTGAGCTCAAATATATATGTTTTTTTCTAAATGGCAAAAATTTAATTATCTGTCTTTAAAATACAGAACATTGCTCCAGAGAGTCCCTAATTGTATCCTATCTAAAGACTCTCAATCTCAACTCTCAAATGCTGTTAGCATTGATCCATCATCTTCTGAATTCCAGTTGACCTACTTTTGAAAACAGCTTGGCATTGGCAAAAATCTGTCACCATTAATCTCCAAGCATTTTAAAAATACTCAAAGAACCAGGATGACAACAAATGACTTAATCTAATATGAGCATTTTCTGGTTTTCTAACATATCAATTCTAGACCTCGAGAATTATGGCTGGTTTTCAAATTGGTGTGTAGTGAAATATCATTTCATTAAACCTTCTTAAAACGATAGTTTTCTACAGCGTATTTACCTCAGGTAATGTAGGCCAGGTAAAGCTATAAGAACACAATGCCTCATCAAGGAGCCATCAATCAATATAAAACAGCCCACAGGCAGGAGATTTCAGCTGAGGAATTTAATAGGTACATGTAGGTATAAGCTCAGTAGGACAGGTGCACTAATTAATTAATAAAAATCTAAGACCAAGAAAAAAATCTTTGGTTGCTTTATAATTGGTGAAGGTTCTTAAAGCGAATATATTTTCATAACTTCCTTTTTTACAAAAGAGACCCACGTGCCTTAACGATTACCTACATTATGATCTACATGACCCCTGTGACCTTGAATGAAGATCAAGGTTATTCATTTCAACAATCTTGACAGCTCTTCACCCCAGCATGCTTAAAGCCCAATATCTGGTCTCTGGACCTCTTGCTTAATGAAAAGAAGTACTTTAAAAGATTTTAACATATTTGACCCCTGTGACAAATCACTCTTTGTCTTCATTGATGAATGTAAGATATCTGGCTACCAGTATGTCTTAAACACTGCATCTTTAAATCACTTACATCCATCCTTGTTCATATGTCTTACAACATGACGTTTACACTGTGGATGCCCTTAGGTCTAATTTTGTTGCATCCTTATATCCATGAAACAGCACAAATTCAACAGTAGGATGCCCTAATGTCTAGTTAATTATGTGTATATATATATATCTGACCTATAATATCCTAATATTTGTTTTACAGACATCTTTATTATTCATGTTCCGAGCACCGCAACACTAGCATACATCCTAATGTTAAATGCATCCCAATATCTGAGATCCATATATCCTAATGCTGACTACAAGTATCCTAATATCTGAGTTCCACACATCCCAATACTGACTACAAGTATCCTAATATCTGAGTTCCACACATCCTAATACTGTCTCTACAAGTATCCTAATATCTGAGTTCCACACATCCTAATACTGATTCTACAAGTATCCTAATATCTGAGTTCCACACATCCTATTACTGATTATACAAGTATCCTAATATCTGAGTTCCACACATCCTAATACTGTCTCTACAAGTATCCTCATATCCGAGTTCCACTCATCCTAATACTGATTATACAAGTATCCTAATATCTGAGTTCCACACATCCTAATGCTGACTCTACAAGTATCCTAATATCTGAGTTCCACACATCCTAATGCTGACTACAAGTATCCTAATATCTGAGTTCAACACATTCTAATACCGACTCTACAAGTATCCTAATATCTGAGTTCCACACATCCTACTACAGACTCTACAAGTATCCTAATATCTGAGTTCCATACATCCTAATACTGACTATACAAGTATCCTAATATCTGAGTTCCATACATCCTAATACTGACTATACAAGTATCCTAATATCTGAGTTCCACACATCCTAATACTGACTCTACAAGTATCCTAATATCTGAGTTCCATACATCCTAATACTGACTATACAAGTATCCTAATATCTGAGTTCCATACATCCTAATACTGACTCTACAAGCATCCTAATATCTGAGTTCCATACATCCTAATACTGACTCTACAAGCATCCTAATATCTGAGTTCAATACATCCTAATACTGACTCTACAAGTATCCTAATATCTGAGTTCCATACATCCTAATACAGACTCTACAAGTATCCTAATATCTGAGTTCCACACATCCTACATTTAATGCTGACTCTACAAGTATCCTAATATCTGAGTTAAACACATCCTAATACCAACTCTACAAGTATCCTGATATCTGAGTTCCACACATCATAATACTGTCTCTACAAGTATCCTAATATCTGAGTTCCACACATCCTACATTTAATGCTGACTCTACAAGTATCCTAATATCTGAGTTCCACACATCCTAATACCGACTCTACAAGTATCCTAATATCTGAGTTCCACACATCCTAATACTGACTCTACAAGTATCCTAATATCTGAGTTCCACACATCCTAATACTGATTCTACAAGTATCCATATATCTGAGTTCCACACATCCTAATACTGACTCTACAAGTATCCTAATATCTGAGTTCCACACATACTAATACTGACTACAAGTATCCTAATATCTGAGTTCCACACATCCTAATACTGACTCTACAAGTTTCCTAATATATGAGTTCCACACATCCTAATACTGACTCTACAAGTATCCTAATATCTGAGTTCCACACATCCTAATACAGACTCTACAAGTATCCTAATATCTGAGTTCCATACATCCTAATATTGACACTACAAGTATCCTAATATCTGAGTTCCACACATCCTAATACTGACTCTACAAGTATCCTAATATCTGAGTTTCCCACATCCTAATACTGACTACAAGTACCCTAATATCTGAGTTCCACACATCCCAATACTGACTCTACAAGTATCCTAATATCTGAGTTCCACACATCCTAGTACTGACTCTACAAGTATCCTAATATCTGAGTTCCACACATCCTAATACTGACTCTACAAGTATCCTAATATCTGAGTTCCACACATCCTAATGCTGACTCTACAAGTATCCTAATATCTGAGTTCCAAACATCCTAATGCTGACTCTACAAGTATCCTAATATCTGAGTTCCACACATCCTAATACTGACTCTACAAGTATCCTAATATCTGAGTTCCATACATCCTCATACTGACACTACAAGTATCCTAATATCTGAGTTCAACACATCCCAATACTGACTATACAAGTATCCTAATATCTGAGTTCCACACAGCCTAATGCTGATTCTACAAGTATCCTAATATCTGAGTTCCACACATCCTAATACTGACTCTTCAAGTATCCTAATATCTGAGTTCCACACATCCTAGTACTGACTCTACAAGTATCCTAATATCTGAGTTCCACTCATCCTAATACAGACTCTACAAGTATCCTAATATCTGAGTTCCACACATCCTAATGCTGATTCTACAAGTATCCTAATATCTGAGTTCCACACATCCTAATACTGACTCTACAAGTATCCTAATATCCGAGTTCCACACATCCTAATACTGATTCTACAAGTATCCTAATATCTGAGTTCCACACATCCTAATGCTGATTCTACAAGTATCCTAATATCTGAGTTCCACACATCCTAATACTGACTCTACAAGTATCCTAATATCTGAGTTCCATATATTCTAATACAGACTCTACAAGTACCCTAATATCTGAGTTCCACACATCCTAATGCTGATTCTACAAGTATCCTAATATCTGTGTTCCACACATCATAATACCGACTCTACAAGTATCCTAATATCTGAGTTCTACACATCATAATACTGACACTACAAGTATCCTAATATCCGAGTTCCACACATCCTAATACTGACTCTACAAGTATCCTAATATCTGAGTTCCACACATCCTAATACTGACTCTAAACGTATCCTAATATCTGAGTTCCACACATCCTAATACTGACTCTACAAGTATCCTAATATCTGAGTTCCACACATCCTAATACCGACTCTACAAGTATCCTAATATCTGAGTTCCACACATCCTAATACTGACTCTACAAGTATCCTAATATCTGAGTTCCACACATCCTAATACAGACTATACAAGTATCCTAATATCTGAGTTCCATACATCCCAATACTGACTCTACAAGTATCCTAATATCTGAGTTCCACACATCCTAATACTGACTCTACAAGTATCCTAATATCTGAGTTCCATACATCCTAATACTGACTCTACAAGTATCCTAATATCTGAGTTCCACACATCCTAATACTGACTCTACAAGTATCCTAATATCTGAGTTTAACACATCGTTATACTGACTCTACAAGTCTCCGAATATCTGAGTTCCATGTATCCTAATGCTGACTCTACAAGTATCCTAATATCTTAGTTCCATATATCCTAATACTGACTCTACAAGTATCCTACTATCTGAGTTCCACAAACCCTAATGCTGACAGTACAAGTATCCTAACATCTGAGTTCAACACATCCTAATACAGACTCTACAAGTATCCTAATATCTGAGTTCCATACATCCTAATGCTGATTCTACAAGTATCCTAATATCTGAGTTCCACACATCCTAATACTGACTCTACAAGTATCCTAATATCTGAGTTCCATATATCCTAATACTGACTCTACAAGTATCCTAATATCTGAGTTCCACACATCCTAATACTGATTCTACAAGTATCCTAATATCTGAGTTCCATACATCCTTATACTGACTCTACAAGTATCCTAATATCTGAGTTCAACACATCCTAATGCTGACTACAAGTATCATAATATCTGAGTTCCACACATCCTAATACTGACTCTACAAGTATCCTAATATCTGAGTTCCACACATCCTAATACTGATTCTACAAGTATCCTAATATTTGAGTTCCACACATCCTAATACTGATTCTACAAGTATCCTAATATCTGAGTTCCACACATCCTAATACCAACTCTACAAGTATCCTAATATCTGAGTTCCACACATCCTAATATTGATTCTACAAGTATCCTAATATCTGAGTTCCACACATCCTAATACTGATTCTACAAGTATCCTAATATCTGAGTTCCACACATCCTAATGCTGATTCTACAAGTATCCTAATATCTGAGTTCCACACATCCTAATACTGACTCTACAAGTATCCTAATATCCGAGTTCCACACATCCTAATACTGATTCTACAAGTATCCTAATATCTGAGTTCCACACATCCTAATGCTGATTCTACAAGTATCCTAATATAAATGAGTTCCACACATCCTAATACTGACTCTACAAGTATCCTAATATCTGAGTTCCACACATCCTAATACAGACTCTACAAGTATCCTAATATCTGAGTTCCACTCATCCTAATACTGACTATACAAGTATCCTAATATCTGAGTTCCACACATCCTAATACTGACTCTACAAGTATCCTAATATCTGAGTTCCACACATCCTAATACTGACTCTACAAGTATCCTAATATCTGAGTTCCACACATCCTAATACTGACTCTACAAGTATCCTAATATCTGAGTTCCACACATCCTAATACTGACTCTACAAGTATCCTAATATCTGAGTTCCACACATCCTAATGCTGACTCTACAATTATCCTAATATCTGAGTTCCATGGCTCCTATTACTGACACAACATGCATCCTAATACTGATGTTATATATCCTTACATCTGAGTGTTATTCATCCTAATACTGATGTAATATATCCTTACATCTGAATCTGAGTGTCATTCATCCTAATACTGATGTGATATATCCTTACATCTGAGTGTCATTCATCCTAATACTGACTCTACCAGTATCCTAATATCTGAGTTTAACACATCGTTATACTGACTCTACAAGTATCCTAATATCTGAGTTCCATACATCCTAATACTGACTCTACAAGTATCCTAATATCTGAGTTCCATACATCCTAATACTGACACTACAAGTATCCTAATATCTGAGTTCCACACATCCTAATACTGACTCTACCAGTATCCTAATATCTGAGTTTAACACATCGTTATACTGACTCTACAAGTCTCCTAATATCTGAGTTCCATGTATCCTAATGCTGACTCTACAAGTATCCTAATATCTTAGTTCCATATATCCTAATACTGACTCTACAAGTATCCTACTATCTGAGTTTCACAAACCCTAATACTGACTCTACAAGTATCCTAATATCTGAGTTCCACAAACCCTAATGCTGACTCTACAAGTATCCTAATATCTGAGTTCCATACATCCTAATACAGACTCTACAAGTATCCTAATATCTGAGTTCCATACATCCTAATACTGACTCTACAAGTATCCTAATATCTGAGTTCCATGTATCCTAATGCTGACTCTACAAGTATCCTAATATCTGAGTTCCATATATCCTAATACTGACTCTACAAGTATCCTAATATCTGAGTTCCACACATCCTAATACTGATTCTACAAGTATCCTAATATCTGAGTTCCATACATCCTTATACTGACTCTACAAGTATCCTAATATCTGAGTTCAACACATCCTAATGCTGACTACAAGTATCATAATATCTGAGTTCCACACATCCTAATACTGACTCTACAAGTATCCTAATATCTGAGTTCCACACATCCTAATGCTGATTCTACAAGTATCCTAATATAAATGAGTTCCACACATCCTAATACTGACTCTACAAGTATCCTAATATCTGAGTTCCACACATCCTAATACAGACTCTACAAGTATCCTAATATCTGAGTTCCACTCATCCTAATACTGACTATACAAGTATCCTAATATCAGAGTTCCACACATCCTAATACTGACTCTACAAGTATCCTAATATCTGAGTTCCACTCATCCTAATACTGACTCTACAAGTATCCTAATATCAGAGTTCCACACATCCTAATACTGACTCTACAAGTATCCTAATATCTGAGTTCCACACATCCTAATACTGACTCTACAAGTATCCTAATATCTGAGTTCCACACATCCTAATGCTGATTCTACAAGTATCCTAATATAAATGAGTTCCACACATCCTAATACTGACTCTACAAGTATCCTAATATCTGAGTTCCACACATCCTAATACAGACTCTACAAGTATCCTAATATCTGAGTTCCACTCATCCTAATACTGACTATACAAGTATCCTAATATCTGAGTTCCACACATCCTAATACCAACTCTACAAGTATCCTAATATCTGAGTTCCACACATCCTAATATTGATTCTACAAGTATCCTAATATCTGAGTTCCACACATCCTAATACTGATTCTACAAGTATCCTAATATCTGAGTTCCACACATCCTAATGCTGATTCTACAAGTATCCTAATATCTGAGTTCCACTCATCCTAATACTGACTCTACAAGTATCCTAATATCAGAGTTCCACACATCCTAATACTGACTCTACAAGTATCCTAATATCTGAGTTCCACACATCCTAATACTGACTCTACAAGTATCCTAATATCTGAGTTCCACACATCCTAATGCTGATTCTACAAGTATCCTAATATAAATGAGTTCCACACATCCTAATACTGACTCTACAAGTATCCTAATATCTGAGTTCCACACATCCTAATACAGACTCTACAAGTATCCTAATATCTGAGTTCCACTCATCCTAATACTGACTATACAAGTATCCTAATATCTGAGTTCCACACATCCTAATACCAACTCTACAAGTATCCTAATATCTGAGTTCCACACATCCTAATATTGATTCTACAAGTATCCTAATATCTGAGTTCCACACATCCTAATACTGATTCTACAAGTATCCTAATATCTGAGTTCCACACATCCTAATGCTGATTCTACAAGTATCCTAATATCTGAGTTCCACACATCCTAATACTGACTCTACAAGTATCCTAATATCCGAGTTCCACACATCCTAATACTGATTCTACAAGTATCCTAATATCTGAGTTCCACACATCCTAATGCTGATTCTACAAGTATCCTAATATCTGAGTTCCACACATCCTAATACTGACTCTACAAGTATCCTAATATCTGAGTTCCACACATCCTAATACAGACTCTACAAGTATCCTAATATCTGAGTTCCACTCATCCTAATACTGACTATACAAGTATCCTAATATCAGAGTTCCACACATCCTAATACTGACTCTACAAGTATCCTAATATCTGAGTTCCACTCATCCTAATACTGACTCTACAAGTATCCTAATATCTGAGTTCCACACATCCTAATACTGACTCTACAAGTATCCTAATATCTGAGTTCCACACATCCTAATACTGACTCTACAAGTATCCTAATATCTGAGTTCCACACATCCTAATGCTGACTCTACAAGTATCCTAATATCTGAGTTCCATGGCTCCTATTACTGACACAACATGCATCCTAATACTGATGTTATATATCCTTACATCTGAGTGTTATTCATCCTAATACTGATGTAATATATCCTTACATCTGAATCTGAGTGTCATTCATCCTAATACTGATGTGATATATCCTTACATCTGAGTGTCATTCATCCTAATACTGACTCTACCAGTATCCTAATATCTGAGTTTAACACATCGTTATACTGACTCTACAAGTATCCTAATATCTGAGTTCCATACATCCTAATACTGACTCTACAAGTATCCTAATATCTGAGTTCCATACATCCTAATACTGACTCTACAAGTATCCTAATATCTGAGTTCCACACATCCTAATACTGACTCTACAAGTATCCTAATATCTGAGTTTAACACATCGTTATACTGACTCTACAAGTCTCCTAATATCTGAGTTCCATGTATCCTAATGCTGACTCTACAAGTATCCTAATATCTTAGTTCCATATATCCTAATACTGACTCTACAAGTATCCTACTATCTGAGTTTCACAAACCCTAATACTGACTCTACAAGTATCCTAATATCTGAGTTCCACAAACCCTAATGCTGACTCTACAAGTATCCTAATATCTGAGTTCCATACATCCTAATACAGACTCTACAAGTATCCTAATATCTGAGTTCCATACATCCTAATACTGACTCTACAAGTATCCTAATATCTGAGTTCCATGTATCCTAATGCTGACTCTACAAGTATCCTAATATCTGAGTTCCATATATCCTAATACTGACTCTACAAGTATCCTAATATCTGAGTTCCATACATCCTTATACTGACTCTACAAGTATCCTAATATCTGAGTTCAACACATACTAATACTGACTCTACAAGTATCCTAATATCTGAGTTCAACACATCCTAATGCTGACTACAAGTATCATAATATCTGAGTTCCACACATCCTAATACTGATTCTACAAGTATCCTAATATTTGAGTTCCACACATCCTAATACTGATTCTACAAGTATCCTAATATCTGAGTTCCACACATCCTAATACCAACTCTACAAGTATCCTAATATCTGAGTTCCACACATCCTAATATTGATTCTACAAGTATCCTAATATCTGAGTTCCACACATCCTAATACTGACTCTACAAGTATCCTAATATCCGAGTTCCACACATCCTAATACTGACTCTACAAGTATCCTAATATCCGAGTTCCACACATCCTAATACTGACTCTAC
Source organism: Pecten maximus (assembly GCF_902652985.1). NCBI lineage: Eukaryota > Metazoa > Mollusca > Bivalvia > Pectinida > Pectinidae > Pecten > Pecten maximus. The sequence goes on from NC_047018.1 coordinate 19,306,495, forward strand.
AAGTATCCTGATATCTGGGTTCCATATATCCTAATACTGACTCTACAAGTATCCTAATATCTGAGTTCCACACATCCTAATGCTGATTTTACAAGTATCCTAATATCTGAGTTCCACACATCCTAATACTGACTCTACAAGTATCCTAATATCTGAGTTCCACACATCCTAATACTGACTCTACAAGTATCCTAATATCTGAGTTCCACACATCCTAATACAGACTCTACAAGTATCCTAATATCTGAGTTCCACACATCCTAATACTGACTTTACAAGTACCCTAATATCTGAGTCCGACACATCCTAATACCAACTCTACAAGTATCCTAATATCTGAGTTCCACACATCCTAATACTGACTCTACAAGTATCCTAATATCTGAGTTCCATACATCCTAATACTGACTCTACAAGTATCTTAATATCTGAGTTCCACACATCCTAATACTGACTCTACAAGTATCCTTATATCTGAGTTCCACACATCCTAATGCTGACTCTACAAGTATCCTAATATCTGAGTTCCACTCATCCCAATACTGCATGACTCTACAAGTATCCTAATATCTGAGTTCCACACATCCTAATGCTGATTCTACAAGTATCCTAATATCTGAATTCCACACATCCTAATGCTGATTTTACAAGTATCCTAATATCTGAGTTCCACACATCCTAATACTGACTCTACAAGTATCCTAATATCTGAGTTCCACACATCCTAATACAGACTCTACAAGTATCCTAATATCTGAGTTCCACACATCCTAATACTGACTCTACAAGTATCCTAATATCTGAGTTCCACACATCCTAATGCTGACTACAAGTATCTCAATATCTGAGTTCCACACATCCTAATACAGACTCTACAAGTATCCTAATATCTGAGTTCCACACATCCTAATACTGACTTTACAAGTACCCTAATATCTGAGTCCGACACATCCTAATACTGACTCTACAAGTATCTTAATATCTGAGTTCCACACATCCTAATACTGACTCTACAAGTATCCTTATATCTGAGTTCCACACATCCTAATGCTGACTCTACAAGTATCCTAATATCTGAGTTCCACTCATCCCAATACTGCATGACTCTACAAGTATCCTAATATCTGAGTTCCACACATCCTAATGCTGATTCTACAAGTATCCTAATATCTGAGTTCAACACATCCTAATACTGACTCTACAAGTATCCTAATATCTGAGTTCCATACATCCTAATGCTGACTCTACAAGTATCCTAATATCTGAGTTCCACACATCCTAATGCTGACTCTACAATTATCCTAATATCTGAGTTCCATGGCTCCTATTACTGACACAACATGCATCCTAATACTGATGTTATATATCCTTACATCTGAGTGTTATTCATCCTAATACTGATGTAATATATCCTTACATCTGAATCTGAGTGTCATTCATCCTAATACTGATGTGATATATCCTTACATCTGAGTGTCATTCATCCTAATACTGATGCTACATGTATCCTTACATTGAAGTTCCATGCATCCTAATACTGACACAACATGCATCCTAATATTCTGGTTCCATTTACCATACAAGCAAGGCTACCAGTCTTAGTCAGCAAACTGACATATATATATATTTTTTACAGTAACAAACTTGTCTCAAGAGAGTCCCGCAAATGTCTCGCAAACAAGAGCTGTATGCAAATGATCACAGCCGCTATGTTGCAGGGATCGACAGTTCTCCTTGATACTTCCTAGCACGTAATTACCCAGAAATCTCAACATGTCTTATGTAGATTTAACACATTACACTGTAATTAATTTCAATATCAGCTCTCTTGGATCACAACCTTTATGCAAAGTAACACGTTGGATTTATTTCAGTTGTTTTAATGGAAGCACTGAGAGGATATAACGTCACTACTCAGAACACCTTGAGTTGTTTTATCTCTTCATTGTAGTATGTTTATGCACCAGTTTCAACTTCCAGAAGACAAGGGTAAACAAGAACATAACAAAGACAGCTATATAGTATTCCCTAAATATAAATACACCGACATATATTACACACTATCTGATGTCAGCATGATTATCAGTATTACAGTATAGCATGGTCACCTTCAAGTGACCTTGGTAATGGAACATCAGATCAATAAGACATTGTCTGTTGGAACATCAGAACGATGGTTTATTGTCTATTGGAACGTCAGAACAATGGTATATTGTCTATTGGAATGTCAGAACAATGGTACATTGTCTGTTGGAATGTTAGAACAATGGTATATTGTCTGTTTGAACATCAGAACAATGGTATATTGTCTGTTTGAACATCAGGACAATGGTACATTGTCTGTTGGAACATCAGAACAATGGTATATTGTCTGTTTGAACATTATAACAATGGTATATTGTCTTTTGGAACATCAGAACAATGGTATATTGTCTGTTTGAACATCAGAACAATGGAACATTGTCTGTTGGAAGGTTAGAACAATGGTACATTGTGACATCAAATGTCTGTTGGAACATCAGAACAATGGTACATTATCTGTTGGAACATCAGAACAATGGTATATTGTCTGTTGGAACATTAGAACAATGGTACATTATCTGTTGGAACATTAGAACAATAGTACATTGTCTGTTGGAACATCAGAACAATAGTACATTGTCTGTTGGAACATCAGAACAATGGTACATTATCTGTTGGAACATCAGAACAATGGTACATTGCCTGTTGGAATGTTAGAACAATGGTACATTGTCTGTTGGAACATCAGAACAATGGTACATTGTCTGTTGGAATGTTAGAACAATGGTACATTGTCTGTTGGAACATCAGAACAATAGTACATTGTCTGTTAGAACATCAGAACAATGGTACATTGTCTGTTGGAATGTTAGAACAATGGTACATTGTCTGTTGGAACATCAGAACAATAGTACATTGTCTGTTAGAACATCAGGACAATGGTACATTGTCTGTTAGAACATCAGGACAATGGTACATTGTCTGTTGGAACATCAGAACAATGGTATATTGTCTGTTTGAACATTATAACAATGGTATATTGTCTTTTGGAACATCAGAACAATGGTATATTGTCTGTTTGAACATCAGAACAATGGAACATTGTCTGTTGGAAGGTTAGAACAATGGTACATTATCTGTTGGAACATTAGAACAATGGTACATTGTCTGTTGGAACATTAGAACAATGGTACATTGTCTGTTGGAACATTAGAACAATGGTACATTATCTGTTGGAACATCAGAACAGTAGTACATTGTCTGTTTGAACATCAGAACAATAGTACATTGTCTGTTGGAACATCAGAACAATGGTACATTATCTGTTGGAACATCAGAACAATGGTACATTATCTGTTGGAACATTAGAACAATGGTATATTGTCTGTTGGAACATCAAAACAATGGTATATTGTCTGTTGGAACATCAGAACAACGGTATATTGTGTGTTGGAACATCAGAACAATGGTACATTATCTGTTGGAACATCAGAACAATAGTACATTGTCTGTTGGAACATTAGAACAATTGTATTGTGTCTATTGGTACATCAGAACAATAGTACATTGTCTGTTTGAACATCAGAACAATGGTATATTGCATGTCAACAAAATCTGAAATTATACTCATTGTTCAAATCTTTCTCAGAGCTACTAAAGTGTTAGTAAAATATCTTTTATTTCATTTTGACCACCATTTTTCCTTATGTTCTTATATTATCATATTAATGTATATTATCTTGCTTTTTTAATTTTATAATCCAGTGTCTTTTCACCCTTTGCCACATGTCAGTGCTTCTGGACACCCTTACCCCTTATGTAAGCAGTATTGGATGTGCCTGCACTATTCCCATGTAAGCGACTCTGAACACCCGTACACAATCTCCATGCGACCCCCCCCCAAGAAGTTCAGAAGTTGATAAATTCTTCTGGCCGAGTAAAATGTACTAGCTAAAACAGTGTTTAGGTAATGTTTCCTTTAATTCCACTGATGTCGGAGAGTCCTGATGGAATCGTGTCTAAATCTGAGCTGGGAAAGTCTATGTATCTTTCTTTTATCCCAGGGTAAGCCTTTCATTCTATGGCAATAACACTTACGATTTACTGTGATAGACATTTAAACCCCTTACCAAGATATGCACATAGAAATGTATGTATCACAGAAGAGTTGTCACTATACGCAGTATTAGGATATGAGCTAGGTAATAAAGATGGACGATTTCCACCTCTATAGGTTAAGTAAAAACACCCGTTGTACATAAGTAGCTATAATTACAAAAAATTGCTAGCACATGTCTGATAAGATCACACATAAGTCATCACATTTGACTCTAATCAGACACATGTATACTGTCCTTAACATCAGAAATCAAAAGGCATAAAGGGACATACTTGTAATGATTGTCAACAGAGAAGGTCACATTAATCTCAGATTTTTTTTTTTTTTGCTATTAAAATGTCAGTAATAAAGCATTTGCAATATTTCACTTTAAGTTGTTTCCTGCCTGAGTTGCATGTAGTGAGTAAGATAGAATGGTCTTATAGATTGCTATCTTAAAGCACATATCTTTTCTGTGACACACGACATTAGTCTGCAGTATAACTCTGACAATCCTGTATGATATGGTCATGATAACTAAAACTTTGTCAAGGGAGATGACTTTCAATAACTTTAAAGAATGTCTTCTATAGAGTGTGTATGGGAGATCACTCTATCACATATCTGAAGTCATTGTGCGTTACTGGAGTTGTGTTGTTTGTGTGTAAGTCCTCTCCATAGCTTTATAATTAATTTTTCTTTGTTTTCATGGTAAATACTCAAATGTGATTGGTCGAAAAATTCTTTTCATTCTTCTATGAAAGAAATTCCGAGAATGGCGCGAAAAATGTGACGTCACAATACGACAATTGACGTTGTGTATTGATTTGAGAAAAAGAATCCCATTTAAAACCAGTAAAATTGTACATAAAACATGTTTTAAATTAGAAAATCATTTTCAAAAATTATTTATAAGCGTTGATGTCAATTATTTTTTAGTTTCATCGGGGTATGAAACAAATTTTGTTTGCAAACTTCTGTAAGAATCCGCTACGCGGATTCATACAGTTTGCAAACAAGACTTGTTTCATACCCCGATGAAACTAAAAAAAAATGACATCAATGCTTAAATGAAGAAAATGAAAAGGACTCCACTAAAATTCTAAAGAGAGACTGCCGTTGTACTTTTTTTCTTGAAAAGATCCAGTTTACAAATACGAAGTGCAAACCCTGTCTAAAACAAAGTGCAAACCCTGTCTAAAACAAAGTGCAAACACTGTCTAAAACAAAGTGCAAACCCTGTCTAATACAAAGTGCAAACCATGTCTAATACGAAGTGCAAACCATGTCTAATACGAAGTGCAAACCATGTCTAATACGAAGTGCAAACCCTGTCTAATACGAAGTGCAAACCCTGTCTAATACGAAGTGCAAACCCTGTCTAATACGAAGTGCAAACCCTGTCTAATACAAAGTGCAAACCCTGTCTAATACGAAGTGCAAACCATGTCTAATACGAAGTGCAAACCATGTCTAATACGAAGTGCAAACCATGTCTAATACGAAGTGCAAACCATGTCTAATACGAAGTGCAAACCCTGTCTAATACAAAGTGCAAACCCTGTCTAATACGAAGTGCAAACCATGTCTAATACGAAGTGCAAACCATGTCTAATACGAAGTGCAAACCCTGTCTAATACGAAGTGCAAACCCTGTCTAATACGAAGTGCAAACCCTGTCTAATACGAAGTGCAAACCCTGTCTAATACAAAGTGCAAACCCTGTCTAATACAAAGTGCAAACCCTGTCTAACACAAATTTCAATTTTGACACAATAGTAGTTGTGTACTTTATTTAAGGAGGATACCTTTTTTAAGGGACATTACTCTAACAAATATATACTGTAAGGGAGATAACTCTGACACGAATCTTAAGTATTGTGTGTAAGGGGGACAACTCATGTTATAAATAATCTTCTTTTGTGTAAAGTAAAATAAATCTTACACTGCTATTTGGTATTTTGTTTAAGGACAATAACTCCTAACATGGATCATCAGGATATTCTATGTATGAGAGAAACTCTACATCATCCATTGTGTAGAAGGAGCTTTCTCTTATACATAGAGGTGAGTTTTCTCTTATACATAGAATGGAGCTTTCTCTTATACATAGAAGGCAGCTTTCTTTTATACATAGACGGGAGTTTTCTTTTATACATAGACGGGAGTTTTCTCTTAAACATAAAAGGGAGCTTTCTTTTATACATAGAAGGGAGCTTTCTCTTATACATAGAAGGGAGCTTTCTCTTATACATAGAAGGGAGCTTTCTCTTATACATAGAAGGCAGCTTTCTTTTATACATAGAAGGGAGTTTTCTCTTAAACATAAAAGGGAGCTTTCTTTTATACATAGAAGGGAGCTTTCTCTTATACATAGAAGGAAGCTTCCTCTTATATGCAGAAGGGTGTTTTCTCTTATACATAGAAGGAAGCTTGCTCTTATACATAGAAGGAAGCTTGCTCTTATACATAGAAGGGAGCTTTCTCTTAAACATAGAAGGGAGCTTTCTCTTATACATAGAAGGGAGTTTTCTTTTATACATAGAAGGGAGTTTTCTCTTAAACATAAAAGGGAGCTTTCTCTTATACATAGAAGGAAGCTTCCTCTTATATGCAGAAGGGTGTTTTCTCTTATACATAGAAGGAAGCTTGCTCTTATACATAGAAGGAAGCTTGCTCTTATACATAGAAGGAAGCTTGCTCTAATACATAGAAGGGAGCTTTCTCTTATACATAGAATGAAGCTTGCTCTTATACATAGAATGAAGCTTGCTCTTATACATAGAAGGGAGCCTTATCTTAAACATAGAAGGGAGCTTCCTCTTAAATATAGAAGGGAACTAGCTCTTATTCTCTTACATTGTATGTAAGGGAGATAACCCTAACAGAAACCTTTAACTTTTTGCATATAAGGTGAGACTTAGCACTTTCAAGAAAGCTGACACAAACAAATAAAGCTTTTAACGTTAGTAAAAAATTATTTCACATGGGAAAACCTGACAGTAATGTATATCTAGACACCACTACAACAAGTTTTACTACGTTTCTAGAGACTTTGTCCTGGAAACCATTTTTGTAGACTTATAGCTGACAAGCCTGATCACTGTGGATACTGTCTGGACATGAATTATACCTCAATATATTAGAGTAGTGGTACAATTAAAACGACAAAAAAAATCAATGTTCATCTACAACAATTTTGTGTTTTTTCCTTTAATTTCTGCATTTATAATATTATTACACTAAAGATCTTATTCTTGTTCAAATTTAACAAATACAGAAGGAATTCCTCTACCCCACCCTATACAACTTTGAATTGCTGTTGAAAGTAAAGATTCACATTGATTACAAATTAGATAAATTAGACAAAAAAAACACACTGTATTAGGTATATATAACCACACAATTTCAAATATACATGCCATATTTTCAAAAATCATATCACAAGCTTCTCTCCACCCAGAGGGTATATTACAAACTACTCCAATAACTTGTGTGAAATTGCAACATACAGCATAACATTCCTTATTTTCTTACTTTAAAAAAAAATCAGAAACCTAGTTTCTATTGATTTCTGAGGCAGAAATTGAAATAAAGCGGAAAAGGAAAACAGAAAAACTTGAGAATTGGATGAGTAATGCAGCCAGGTTTGGCACGCATACGGGTCCACAGATGATCGTAATTATACATCGTCTCCAAGATGTGTCATAAACAACGAGATATATCTATATCTGTGAAATATTAATTCATACAAATCATGTTATTACATTCATATTTTCACTTTGGGACTTTACTGTGCCTACAACATAAACATTTTGATGTTTTGCAATGTTCTGTTGTCTAATCTGTAAAACACGCCTGCATGAAACCATCATTTTTCCTCTCTAAATTTTACAACAGTAGCTGCCTGGAACAATAGAGTAAATTTATTTTGACATTAAGAAAATATGTATAAATTTTGTCTGCTGGCAAAATATTTCCACAACAGGCCTCAATCTATCAAAAGTGCTGTGAATCAAAATACTCTCCTCTAAAGTCATGGGATTGTTATACCATAAATTCTCATTGAAACTGACCCAAAAGTTTGGAGGAGTTATCTTGACAAGATATTCTGGATATAGACAGGTAGATGGACAGACAAATGGACAGACAAATGGACAGACATATGGACAGACATATGGGCAGACAGATGGACAGACAGATGGGCAGACAGATGGACAGACAGATGGGCAGACAGATGGACAGACATATGGACAGACAGATGGACAGACAGATGGACATGTTGATACCAGTATATTATAAAAACCCTCCTAACATTGAACAGAGAAATATGTATAACATCATGCTCTTGTAAAATCTCAATGTTTAGATTGGCCACCAGCCCTTCACGTTTCAGTTAAGACTTGCTAAGCTAAATTCTAATACTAGATTATCTCCCCCTAGTTTGAACATTGAAACTGAATCAGACTTATCCTAGAAACCAAAATCACAAAGCTCAGTTTTAATTATTCTTTTAATATGGAGCCAGCCTACTCCCTGTTATATGTACAGTTAATCATTATATGTTAAATGAGGAACATTAAATCTTTTGAAAAAATCTGTATATTTATTTGCAAATTACTTGAATTTGGAACTGATATGATGTACATTACATCAACATTTAACTACAATGGAACTGAATTTATATTCCCTGAAGTTTAAAATTCACATATAAGTCTCTGCATCATTTAACGTGAAAATTAATATCTATACAAAATATTACAATTGGCACTAGATAAATAACATATAAAAATGCAGTGCTGGGGCCATAATTCATGTGTTATTCAAAACTGAAATGGCCTACTTGAGAAAATTAATATAGATTTATATTGCAACCTGAACATTGGTATTGTTGAAAATTGCTCAAAAAATGTGCCTGAGTGTATTTTTAACTGATATTGATCACTGTGAATGTCATAATTTTATTTATTCACTACGCTGCTATCATAGGAGATAATAACTTTTGAATGATCTGCATACAGAAATCACATGTTTACCCAACAATCAACATGCCAGAAAGGGCAATACAATAATTATTCTAGAATTAAACTAGAAAATGTCTGTAATGTCCCCACTGCCGTGTGAACTTTGCATGAAGTTTGACCAAAATCTGTGAAAGAAGATTTGTTAAAATGTTTAACAATATGTAAAACTGAATCAGGAAATGCTGGGATCATGCTGCAGACCATGCTTCCTAAAGCATAAATGCAGCATGATCCCAGCATAATTTGCATAATTGAAACATGCTGCAATCATGCTTTAACTAGTAAGAATATATAGTGAGGTAAATTAGGCATCATGCTGCATCCATGCTTCATTCATGCTGCAATTCCATGCTGCATTCATACTGCATCTATGCTGTGATCATGCTGCAAATTCATAAGGGATATATCAGATAATATATATCATGATCACTATGCAGGATATCACAGTAAACAGATGTTACTGATTTTAATGTAACACTAAAATAAATCGTTCTGCCCTCCTTTTTTACACTTCCAGTTTCCATTATAATGACAACCATATGCCTTGGCGACAAATTCTATCACGATGGTTTAGGGGGAATTTGATTTGACATTGGGACGGGAATGTTTTAGTCCCTCCATGTAGTACATGGGTGCCTGTAAGTTGTTGGGGTAGTAAAAATCTGACCTTGGTGACCTTTCCCAGGCAGGGAGGATGAACGCCTGGCCTTTGATGTACAAATACTCTAACAAGCTAATTCTTACTGACAGGTGGAAAAATCTTACCCCAGATGGTTTCCATAAAAAATCAATCTAACAAATTAGCATGGGTCGTTAATGCACCCCCAAGTCAGGCATTTTCTATGTGGCTCATCAACTTGTGTCACATGATCTATTAAATCTGTCACATGACTCTGGCGATCTGCTCAACAAAAATACAACCACAGGGGTTTTCAATTAATTCAGGCAAAATCTAGTTGCAAATACATGACATATACCAGTTTTGTTCATCAAGGGTCAGGTGAAGCGATCCTGCAGGTGCATGCATGCTGTTCAAGTATTACACAATACACATGCAACTACAAGTATCAGTGAAATTGAGGAAATCAAATTTGCGAATATGATTTTCGGTAAAATCGCATCAAATGAAATGCTGGAATAGAAAGAAATATAATTCTATATAAAAATATTACACATGATAATAATCCATTTTTAAAGTGAGTTTAAAATACACTAGTCTACAGATAATTTATAGATAATTTTACATGGAAAACTTTGTGAAAAAGATACTAAATATCATCTCAGAAATTTTCTACTGAGTAGTTTTGTAATAAAAATAATAACCCTACATAGCTGTTACTAGCTATAGACAGCACCAAAAAAGGGTACAAAAATCTGCATTTTCCAATGCCACCCATGTCATTATTATAGCAATCTCAGGTTAATTACAAACCCTCCATTTACTCAATTTTCAGAGTAGGTTCAAAACAAAGGTCTTGATGTACAAAGCTAATTCAGTTCCTGATCAGGGGTTATCAGAAAGTCATTAAATCAATCAGTACTGACATTGACATTAGTTCCAATACCTTAGAATTCACTTTTATCTTGATCAGATAAGGAAGTTTTAGTCATGCACAATATTTTACAGCGATAATTGATTTCACATCCATAATTATCACCTCTGCTGTTTGGAAAATGTGTCTTTTCATGGTTTTGACCTCAATTTATATGGCTGGTGTTGTAAATGAAGCAGATTTTACCACATTTGAACCCGGTGACCTTGAAAGTAGGTTAAGGTCATTCATTTCAACAAACTTGGTAGCCCTTCATTCCTGCCTGTTACAGGCCCAATATCAAGTCTTTGGTTTCTTTGTTATTGAAGAGAAATGGTTTAAAGATTTCAGCACATTCAACCCCTGTGACTTTGAAAGTAGGTCAATGTCATTCATAGCAAATTGGTAGATCTTCATCACAGCATCCCTTAGGACAAGTGATCAAACAAGAGAAAAAACAAAACCTAGAAATGTAAACCTGTGTCTAACAATGAATCAAATAAGAGTCGTTTAATTCTAAAAAAATAAGAGTACATTTAAAGTCGATATCTTATCTGTCGTTAGTACTGACTCAGATGTCAGATATTCTGTAGGGAGGTGTTATTAAGCAAAAGACAGTACAGACAAAGATATTTATATAATATTCCTACTTAATACCCATCCCCGGCAAGTTAATATCAACCCAGGCACTCCCAACATTTACCATCAACTACACTGAGTGACTCCATCGTGACAAAAGTCAGACATATTTCACAGTCGATCCTAAATTCCGCTGCCTATACTGAGTTTTATTTCTCTCTATGGATGATATTATGTAACAGTAACCTAAATTTTAGGTATCACTGACAAAATATAGTCAAATTACCCACCTTTCTACTGGCAAATGTCACTGGCTTTTACACCTACTTTTATGACCGTTTCTATGGAAACAAAAGTAGCAAATGTAGGAAATGTCTACTTCGATAATTCAATGTATTTAGAAGTCTTCAATAACATCATGAATGACTTTCCCAATGCTCCTTAAGAAGTGATATGCTATCTTCATCACTGCTTGGTGTATTTTTTTCATTTCACAAACACATCCTAAATGCTATATAATCCAAGAACTTGAAATGTGATGAAAAAAATATCACTGTAGCTGTGCCATTGAAAAATAGCAATCCTGAATATCACTGGTGCCGATAAATATCTTGTGGATATCATCAGATGTTAAGATGTACAATAATAATTATGTACGGTATATCATTGGTGGCTACAAAACAACACAGTTATTGATGCTGACAACTAATTGCTGCAAGCAAGCTATTTCAGTTTTTTACCTGTTGTATTCAGATATATGAACTTAAATACAAATATTTCTATTTTAAATAGAGATATTTGTTTATACACAGATATCTCTATTTTTAATTCAGAGATATGTATTTATCTAATAATAAGAGATATCTGTATTTCAAATGGATATCTTTTTTAGATAGACATATCTATATTTTAGATACAGATATCTCAAATCTAAATAAAGATGTTTTTAATTTCAATACAGATATCTATATTTTATAGAAAATAATGATATCTTTATTTTTTAATTCATAAATACAGACATATACATGGAAATAGGCATATCTCTATTTCAAATAAATATATCTCTAATCTTTAATTCAAATACAGAATATACCTAATTCACATTTAATATTTACCTAATTCACTTTAATTATATTCCTAATTCACTTTTATTACATAACTAATTCACTTTTATTATATAATTAATTCACTTTTATTATATGATTAATTCACTTTTATTATATAATATATTCACATTTGTTATATACCTAATTCACTTTTATTACATGATTAATTGTCTGTTATCACTATATACCAAATTAACTTTTATCATTTACCTAATTCACCTTTATTATAAACCTTATAAACTATACCATATACCTATATAACATTCATAATATACATAATAACTTTTTAAGTTCCAATATGGCATTTTTTATTTTAATTTATTTTTTTTTTTTTGTCACACCTAAAAAAATAATATCTGAAATATGGTTTCTCAAAAATGAATTTCTAGCTAGCTGTCACAAGTAAAATCATTGTCATTGTGACAACAAGAATATTTTGGCTATAGACAGAAAATGCTGCAGGCAAAGGAAGTTAGCTCCGGGGTAGGATATTGAGTTGAGTCAGAGACGTTGAGAGAGTTCCAACAGGAGAGATAATTCATGGATCAGTGATGTTTATGGTTATAACTGCAATGAGATACACTATTGATGCCCAGCCTGTTACATGTTTCCAGATGGGTCATGGGAGGTCTGGTCTATGTCCAGACAGCCCATGACCAGGGCTATAGTGTCCAGAATTCAGATGATCAAAGACTTGTCAACTTCACAAACATTTTACAAAAAATTCTTAAATTTTACAAATAATAAAATACATAATTCTAAAGATAATATTTTTTTATTTATTTTTTTTATTATTTTTTTATCTGTTTTGGAAAATGTGCATGTTAGGTAACAAATCATCAAATCAATTGTGTTTTAACACCAAAAATGTTTGGCCAATTTAATTAAAGATATTTTTAATTCGAATAAATAAACATTATTATATTTGTACGTATTTAATCAAATGTCACTTCTGAATATTTTAAACACTATATCTATTACTACATATTGTTTCCTACAATTTTCTAGATGGATCAGTTAGAAAGTATAAGGATATACCATGACAAGGAGACAATGCAAAAAAAACAAAGGGCAAAAACTGTTTCAAAAATCATCAAATCAAAATGCTGCTCAGAAAAGCACAGTTACTGCCAGGCATGTCATGATTATCAAGCACAGCCAGTTTCAAAGACATCGGTCCTAGATTAAAATTCTCTAAAAATACTCTATAGTCAAAATGGCATTCAGGAAATTAAACTCTACATATCAAATTTCAAGAAGATTGGTTAAGACCTGAAAGACAAGTTATCTGATTGAGAAAAATTATGATGGACTGATGTACCAGCAAGAAATGCAATATCATAATGCTCCTATCAAAATTGGATGAGTGGAAACAATGCCTTTGTCAGCAAAAGTGCACCCAGCATGCACCACAGTGAAGTTTCTTTTCTGCAGGTCCAGAGAAAGACTTTTTACCTGCCTGCAATTAATGAGATGCAGTCTACCTCCAGCCTCACCAGAGAGTGCAACCCAAAGGGAATCGGTAATACCTATTGTCACCTGTATCATTGTTAATTAACTACAGGTGAAACAGGCAAACAGATCTCTTTAACAGTATTTCCTTCCTACACTGGATAACACCCGTAGTTCATCATAAATATCCTAATGATTTGTTACAATTAACCTAAAAGATTTCTTTGTGTGAAAGTGTTTTGGAAAGGATATAAGTTTGTTAATGTACTATTTATATACCCTTAAGTCTCTTTATTACAAACAAGGTAGTATAATATTATACCCCTAAGTCTCCATGTGTAAGGTATTATATACCCTTAAGTCTCCATGTGTTAGGTAGTATATACCCTTAAGTCCCCATGTGTTAGGTAGTATATACCCTTAAGTCTCCATGTGTTAGGTAGTATATACCCTTAAGTCTCCATGTGTTAGGTAGTATATACCCTTAAGTCTCCATGTGTAAGGTAGTATATACCCTTAAGTCTCCATGTGTTAGGTAGTATATACCCTTAAGTCTCCATGTGTTAGGTAGTATATACCCTTAAGTCTCCATGTGTAAGGTAGTATATACCCTTAAGTCTCCATGTGTTAGGTAGTATATACCCTTAAGTCCCCATGTGTAAGGTATTATATACCCTTAAGTCTCCATGTGTAAGGTAGTATATACCCTTAAGTCTCCATGTGTTAGGTAGTATATACCCTTAAGTCTCCATGTGTTAGGTAGTATATACCCTTAAATCTCCTTGTGTAAGGTAGTATATACCATTAAGTCTCCATGTGTTAGGTAGTATATACCCTTAAATCTCCTTGTGTTAGGTAGTATATACCCTTAAGTCCCCATGTGTTAGGTAGTATATACCCTTAAGTCCCCATGTGTAAGGTATTATATACCGTTAAGTCTCCATATGTAAGGTAGTATATACCCTTAAGTCTCCATGTGTTAGGTAGTATATACCCTTAAGTCTCCATGTGTAAGGTAGTATATACCCTTAAGTCTCCATGTTAAGGTAGAAGAGAGGAAGACAATATCCCAGTGGCTAAGGAGTAAAAAGAAGCCCATCCTTAACTAAGTAAAAAGTACAGACATTAATTCAATCTTCATGTGACATTAAAACAGAAATCATAGCATACATCTTAATGTAAAGCAGGCTGGGCTTATAACCAAGCATGGGCTTATTTTTTATAGAAAGGGATCAGAAGTCTAGCTAATTCTGCCCGAGACAGAGGTGGACAATGATTCCCTGTACATTGCTGCATTCTTTAATGTGTAGAGTCATGCAAACTTTTGCGTAGGGGTGGAACGATGAGTATGACTGGCTGGTCGAAAAGGTCATTGTTGGTACTCCTTTGGGAGTCATCATCAGGATGAAGATTGAACTAGTATATTGTAAGGCACAGCAACAGAACCAGTTATATGGTAAGGCACAGCAACAGAACTAGTTTCCAACCACATTTATTGCTAGGGACAAGGAGGCTGACCCTGATCACCCTGCCACATCTCAGGATAAACCCTTGTGGCAAATTTTTTCACTACCAGTATTAAAAGACAAAATCACTTGGGATCATTCTTCGATTAATCTGTATGCATTGGGAAATTTAAATTCATGTCGAGACAGTTAGGTCTGACCCATGACAACAGCATTTTTTTTCTTACTGATAATTGGTGTTCTGGTGCCACATACCAATTTGTTAAATATTCTGTTTAAAATCTGAACTGAAAAACCAACTTGATGAGGTCAACAACAAGAAGTACATCAAGTGACCTCTCAACCAACTGTAAAATACAGAATACAAAATACAGGTAGCAAACCTCTTAAATAGTTAACATTAAAATGGTCTCTAAACTCAGACATTCTGTAACAAGAGGCTCATGGACCTTAACTAGCACCTGAATTTTAATATAGTTTGGTAGATCTGATTCCTCTGACCTTGAATATGTGGCCAATGTGTTCACTCCAGCATGCTACAGGCAAAATATATTGTTTCAATGTGTGTTGGTCTTCCAGAAAACGTTTAAAAGATTTTAGCATATTAGAGCCTGGTGGCCTTGAAGGTCAAGGTCATGCTCATTCATCTGAACAATCATTATAGCCCTGTACCCCAGCATGCTATAGGCCCATATCAGGTTTCTAGACTTCTTGGTTAATGAGAAGGAGTTGTTTAAAGATTTCGGCATATTCGACCCCTGTGACCTTGAAGGAATAAGTTAAGGTCATTCATTTGAACAATTTTGAAAGGCCTTCACCCAAGCATGTAACAGGCCTAATATCAGGTCTCTGGGCCTCTTGGTTATGAAGAAGTCGTTCAAAGATTTTAACAATGAAGGTCAAGGTCATTCATTGGCATTCTTTTGAACAATCTTGATTGCCCTTTACCCCAGCATGCTTTAAGTATAATATCAGGTCTCTAGGCGTCTTGGTTATTTAGAAGAAGTGGTTTAAAGATTTTGGCATATTTGACCCCTGTGACCTTGAATGAATATGTCACGGTGGTCAAACTTTTATAATAGTCTGGCCAACACCTGTACATGTAAAGTGTATATAGATACTTGCGCTGTGTATCGTGTATAATGTTTGTACAAGTCCCTGTGTCATATAATGTCCTATGTACCTGTGTATATAGTTGTTATGGTGACGTATGAGAGGTGAGCGCAAGGATTTGTTGAGTGTGTCACTTTGACCCTGCATGACCCTATACCCGTGCACGTGGAAAACCTTACCTGGGCCTTGCCCAGGTGAGTGCAGCCACAACGGCTATAGACCCTACACAATCCACACGTACGGTATAAGCCTGTGAGCTTTATGGCCACAGTGCTTCTAGGTAAGTTTATTTAATTTAAAATAATAATATAAATACATTATTTAATGTATTTTAGCTGTTTGATATAGATAAAATACATGGAACTAATATATTTGCATTTATAATATCTTGCCGGTAATATGTTAAAATATTTAACATGACATACACGTGGTCGGGCTCAATAGGGTCAAAATAGAATATAATATAAACATATAAATATACCTAAATGAATATTTAATGCGTTAAGTATTAAATAATGTAATTGTCGGCATCGTTTACAAGTGTCCGTATGTATTTTAGGTATTGTTCTTTTTATTTCAGGTCACTGTCTCCGTGTCTGTGTTTATGTTCAATAAACTGTGTTTCAAATGTAAAACATCGTTGGTGCATAATTGCAAGAAATATCCACATATTCATATTACTCGTGTGACAAATAAGTTAAGGTCGTTCATTTGAACAGTTTTGATAGGCCTTCACCCCAGCATGCAAAAGGCCCAATATCAAGTCTCTGAGCCTCTTGGTTATGAAGAAGAAGTCATTCAAAGATTTTAGCATATTTGAACCCTGTGACATTGAATGAAAGTCGTCATTCATTTGAACAATCTTGATAGCCCTCTCTAGGCCAACAAGAGATCCCAGAGGGATCTTGGCGCCCACCATTGAATGATCTTTATAGGTTCCATGTCAGATTGATCTTTTCTCTACTTTTCCCTTCCTCTAAGTCTTACTAATCTGTGTAAATTCAGAAACAGCCCTCTAGGACTTTTCAAACAAGGGTAACCTATATATAAAATTTAAGATTTGGCGATAATGGCTGTCTGTTGTTTTCGGATTGGTCCCAAAATGCAACACCAGGGACCAAGGGGAACCTACATATGAAATTTTCAGAAAGATCCCTTCAGTACCTTCTGTAAAATAGCGATAACAAACTTCAATTGTCAAAATACAAGATGGCTGCCTGTCAGGCAGGTTGTTTTCTGACTGGTCTCAAAATCCAATATGCATAACTAGGCACAGAGGGCAACCTACAAATGAAATTTCAGAAAGATCCCTTCAGCAATTTCTGAGAAATAGCGATAACAAACTTCAATTGTCAAAATCCAAGATGGCTGCCTGTCGGCCATGTTGTTTTCCGATTGGTCTCAAAATGCAATATGCATAACTAGGCACCAAGGGGAACCTACATATAAAATTTGAGAAAGATCTCTTCAGTACTTTCTCAGAAATAGCGATAACAATCTTAAATTGTCAAAATCCAAGATGGCTGCCTGTTGGCCATGTTGTCTTCCGATTGGTCTCAAAATGCAATATGCATAACTAGGCACCAAGGGGAGCCTACATATGAAATTTGAGAAAGATCCCTTCAGTACTTTCTCAGAAATAGCGATAACAAACTTCAATTATCAAAATCCAAGATGGCTGCCTGTCGGCCATGTTGTCTTCCGATTGGTCTCAAAATGCAATATGCATAACTAAGTACCAAGGGGAGCCTACATATGAAATCTGAGAAAGATCCCTTCAGTACTTTCTCAGAAATAGCAATAACAAACTTCAATTATCAAAATACAAGATGGCTGCCTGTCGGCCATGTTGTCTTCCGATTGGTCTCAAAATGCAATATGCATAACTAAGTACCAAGGGGAGCCTACATATGAAATCTGAGAAAGATCCCTTCAGTACTTTTTCAGAAATAGCGATAACAAACTTCAATTGTCAAAATCCAAGATGGCTGCCTGTCGGCCATGTTGTTTTCCGATTGGTCTCAAAATGCAATATGCATAACTAGGCACCAAGGGGAGCCTACATATGAAATTTGAGAAAGATCCCTTCAGTACTTTCTCAGAAATAGCGATAACAAACTTCAATTGTCAAAATCCAAGATGGCTGCCTGTCGGCCATGTTGTTTTCCGATTGGTCTCAAAATGCAATATGCATAACTAGGCACCAAGGGGAACCCACATATGAAATTTGAGAAAGATCCCTTCAGTACTTTCGGAGGATTAGCGATAACAAGAATTGTTTACGGACGGACGGAGGGACGGACGGACGGACGGACGGACGGACGGACGGACGGACGGACGACGGACGGACGGACGACGGACCACGGACGCAGGGCGATTTGAATAGCCCACCATCTGATGATGGTGGGCTAAAAATGTAAAGTGTTTATGAAAGGAGGATGGGCGACAGACAATGAGGGACAGCGGACGATGATGGACAAAAGGCGATAAGAAAAGGTCACCTGAGACTTCACCTAAAAACAGGTAGCTGTGTAACATCAAGGTGGTCTCTCCATACAGAGAGGTTGCGATGTATTACTCTCAACACAGATGGTCTCTAAATACAGATAGCTAACAGTGGTCTCTAAATACAGGTAATTAACAGTGGACTTTAATATACAGTTGTTTCATGCCTAATCAGTCAACCGTCAAAACTCTTCCCCAAGGTGTTGGGACCAACCAGATGAACTGTTTCCCAAGGCAGTAAACTGTTAATTCTATCTTTGGTGCGTTTTCGAACTTCAAAGTTGACGTTCTTTTGACCTCATGGTACACTGCAAGAATTGATACAGACCTTTTTATGACATTTTATGTGGTAGCGGAATCCCTGTTTTCAATTAGATACAACAAGCCCTGATTGGGAATTTCTTCGAACCTTTCTGACTTCTAATGTAGGCGTTGCTAGAAATACTGTTTACAAATCACAACTAGAAATACGCTTCATCAGAATCATTTGGGTGTGTTGAATGGAGCGGATGTTCCTCACCAGTCAACAGTCGAAAATACTTGATTTACTTTTACATAGTGAGTCAGGTAACAAATACAAGTAGCTAATAGTGGTCTCTCAATACAGGTAGCTAAAAGTGGTCTATAAATATATGTAGCTAAAAGTGGTCTCTAAATATATGTAGCTAAAAGTGGTCTCTAAATATATGTAGCTAAAAGTGGTCTATAAATATAGGTGATTAACAGAGGTCTCTAAATACAGGTAGCTAAAAGTGGTCTCTAAATACAGGTGGCTAAAAGTGGTCTCTAAATACAGGTAGCTAAAAGTGGTCTCTCAATATAGGTGATTAAAAGTGGTCTCTCAATACCGGTAACTGACAATGGTCTCTAAATACAGGTAGCTGAAAGTGGTCTCATGTAGCTAACAGTGGTCTCTTAATATAGGTTATTAACAGTGGCCTCTAAATACAGGTAGCTTAAAGTGGTCTCTCAATACAGATAGCTGACAGTGGTTTCTAAATACAGGTAGTTAAAGTGGTCTCTGAATACAGGTAGCTGACAGTGGTCTCTCAATGCAGGTGATTAACGGCTCATTCCCCGAACACCAACTCTGGTAAAGACAAAGGAAGGTGTTTCTATAGGAAGGTCTTTGAAGTTTAGTTATAGTCTGTTTCAATATGGAATACCAACTCAGGTAAAAAAAATAGTCAGCTCAGGTATATGAATCAGATATAGTTTTCTAAATTCAAAGCACTATCATATAGAAAGTTTTAATAGTAATAATGAAATGACAATATTACATAAATAGATATATATAAAATGAACAAAAAATCAAATTTTCAAACACTATGCCTAACTTATATTTTGCTATAGTATATCAGAATAGATATACAAATAAGAATTGTTTTCTAAATTCAAAGCACTAATTTTAGATGTTAACTATTGATAATGACAATATCTGTTGATGATGAAGTTAACGTTGACCTGTACATTCGCCATTCCTTGTATGATAAACAAAAAATATTTCTAGTAAAGAAACCTCAAACAGATACACACAAGAAGATTGTTCTACAAGAACTGATCTATAAAAATAATATATAAAAGTAATTATATGATGATCTAAACAAATCTGGAAAAAAACAATATATGTATAGCTATTTGAAGAAAACCTGTACTAATTATAAACCAGAAACAGATACAACTTTACAAGAATATTACAATAGTTCTGCAGTAACTGATCTATATTGTGTTATATAATAAAAAATATAAACAAGAAATATCTTTAAAAAAGATAAACGGCATAGTTTTATGCTGGTGGTTATATTGCTTTACTACTTTACGGTGAAAAGGTATTAATTTAAGATTCTGTAAGTATTTAAATGTTGATAATCAGATATATATTTACACCATCAATGAAAAATGATACCAGGCTGAATTTGCTGAAATAATATAAAAGAATGTAAATTAAATAATCGCATTAGAATATTTTTTTTTAAATATTTACACTTAATCTGAAAACAAGCACAAATTAAATCAATATGGCATGTTTTTACAGAAAATATTATTCAAATGTATGTTGATCAGATGTTGATAATTCAAATATCAAAGCAAAAGATGATGATTTTCCAAAGTGTGCTTCAGTTTTATACACTATTTCTGAAACAGTTTGGATCCTCTATACAAAAAATACAAAAAATTTGATTAGCAGCTAATAGAAAAAGGATTTTCTGATCACCTAACTTGAGGTTTTTGTAGTAAAACCAATGTTTATGATATAATACTCACCACCATATAGATAATAGCGTATCGCCTCCGGCAGCCCATAATTTGCATAACAAAAATGAAAATAAATATCCCGTGAGAGGACCCATAATGCCCGTTACGAACGCACCGCGCATGACCCAAAACCTCACTTCCGCAACCAAATAAATTGGATGAGGAGACGAGGGGAGGAGGGTGGGAACTCTAGTATATGGTGGTGAGTATTATATCATAAACATTGGTTTTACTACAAAAACCTCAAGTTTATTTCAATAATAGCTCACCACCATATAGATAATAGCGAATTTGTCTTACTGTAGAAGAGTCTCCGAGGACAATGACCTCTTGAAAAGACAGCAACAAAGACATCAGTTAAAAACCCCTTAAGGGTCTGGGATATTTACAATAAAACTCTTTAAAAACAGAAACCGCAATGGAACCTCCCTAAGGATTGACTGGGGGACAAGTGACTGACTGAGCAGTGACAAGAGGACCCAGAGAATATAACCCATCTGCATGGGAGGACAGCGACCGCAGATAGAAGTCTGCAAAGGTGTTGCGGCCTCGCCAAAAGACAGATGCCATGACCTCATCATATGAGGTTCCATTGAGAAAAGCCCAAGAGGCAGATAGAGCCCTAACTTCATGTGCCCTAACCCGAACACTGTCATGGGTCTCTGCAGTAGACCCCTCATAGGCTTTCTGAATAGTTCCACAGATCCACCTGGAAATAGTCGGAGAAGATATATCAGACTGCTTTGCCTTGATGGACAAGAACAGACGAGGTCTAGGACCCTGCCGCCCCCCCCTTAGTTTTATCAAGATAAAACTTCAAAGCCCTACAAGGACAAAGTAGCAGATCCTGATCATTGGGACCAGAGACAGCCTTTAAGGCAGAAATCTTAATAGGATCTGGTGAAAAATTGGGAACCTGGTTTTTCGCCAAGAAGGAGGGGTCAGTGAGAAGGGTCACTAGGGAATAGTTTCGTGACCACCTGAGACATGACGGAGAAGAAGAAAGAGCATGTATTTCACTTCTCCGCCTACCTGAGGCAAGTGCAATCAGGAAAACAGTCTTCCAAGAAAGGAACTTAACAGAAGCAGAAGCCAAAGGCTCATAAGGAGACCTTGTAAGAGAGTCCAAAACTAAAACCAAGTCCCACTGGGGTGTCAAGACTCTTACCTTAGGCTTCTCCAACGAAAAAGACCTGAGGAGATTAGAGAGGGTGGAACATGTTCCAACATCTGAACGACCCTGAAAAGAAAATACATTGGCTAAGGCTGAACGATAGCCTCGAATGGTGCTAGGCGCTAGTTCCCTAACCTTAAAAAGGTAGAGGAAAAACTCCGCTATTAACTGAATAGAGGCACCGAGTGGATCAATCTTCCTGCTGATACACCAACTGCAGAAGACTGACCATCTGGACTCATAGATGGCAGATGAGGAAGATCGAATAGATCTTGTGATGCCATCGGTAACTTCTGCAGAAAAGCCTGCCTGCAAGAGACAGACCGAGATAGCCTCCACGCGTGAAGGTGTAGGTGTTCCGGATTGGGGTGAAACTGTCTGGATTTGGGCTGGCTGAGGAGATTCCACCTGGCCGGAATGGCCAAGGGAAGATCTACCAGCAAATCCAGAAGAGCCGGAAACCAAGGCTGTCTGGGCCACAGAGGTGCTATCAGGAGAACCGAGCAATCGTGATTCCTGACCTTGTGAAGTACCCTGCCCAGGAGGTTGAATGGAGGGAAGGCATATGCCAGAAGACCCTCCCAGCTCAGGGATAGAGCATCTACTTCCCAAGCCAAAGGATCCGGAACTGGAGACACGAACGTCTCAATCTGGAAATTCAGAGCTGTGGCAAACAGATCTACAAGAGGAGTCTCCCAAACCATGCAGATGGCCCTGAATATAGACCTGTTCAGGGTCCATTCTGTGATAACTGGACTCCGTGATCTGGACAGCAGAGGCTGTAGGGACTGAATGGCTAGCAGAACTGCTCTCATCTCCAGCACATTGATGTGTTCCTGGAGTTGAGCCCCCTGCCAGACCCCTGAACGACACTGACCGTTGAGGTAGGCACCCCAACCCGTCATAGATGCGTCCGTATACAGAGTTACTGTAGGGGACGCTCTCTGAAGAGAGACGCCCTTCAAAACATTGGCCTCCATAGCCCACCACATGGCCGAGGCCTTGACGGAAGCTCCCAATGGAATCCGAGCATCCCACTCGAGGGATGCAGGTTTCCATTTGGAAAGAAGAAACATCTGAAGAGGGCGAATATGGAGCCGACCCAGGGGTACGACATCCGAAAGGGAATTGAGGAATCCGAGAAGCCTCAGAAACCACCTGACCTGAATATAGTCCAGACTGTTGAGCAGAATAACCAACTCCTTGGCTTTCTGGAACTTGGACTGAGGAGGAAGAACGAGGCCCCGATCCCTAAGGAAACGGTTTCCCAGGAAAATGAAGTCCTGGGATGGAAGAACCTCGGATTTCTCCCGTGAAGGGATAAAACCTAGGCGTAGAAGAGTTGTCAAGACCGACCTGGTGCTGCAACGCAGAGAGACTGGGTCTATATGCAGCATCAGGGAGTCGTCGAAATAAATATGGATATCTACTCCGCGACTGTGTAAATAGCCCACAACCACCTGAAGTAGCTTGGTGAACACCAAAGGGGCGGTGGTCAGACCGAAGGGCATGGCCTTGAACTGGAACACTCTGCCCTGAGAAGTGAATCTCAGGAATTTCCTGACCGATTTCTTTATCGGTATATGGAAATAAGCGTCCTTGAGGTCGATTGAGGTCGCCCACATACCTGGAGCTACCGAAGTCAAGATACTTCGAGGTGTCTCCATTTTGAAGTGTGGCGAGACTACATGCTTGTTGAATGCACTGAGGTCTATAATCGGACGC
Source organism: Pecten maximus (assembly GCF_902652985.1). NCBI lineage: Eukaryota > Metazoa > Mollusca > Bivalvia > Pectinida > Pectinidae > Pecten > Pecten maximus. The sequence goes on from NC_047018.1 coordinate 19,330,547, forward strand.
CAGGCCCCGGATTTCTTCTTGACAAGAAACATCCGGGAGTAAAATCCTGGAGTCCAGAGTGACCTTGGAAGCTCCTCAACAGCACCCTTGGCTATCAAGGAATTGACCTCGTCTAAGAGGGCTTGAGCCTTCTCTACATCGCCTGGTGGAGGAAAGAAGATAGGGTCCACAGACAGAGGAGGATCCTTCAAGAGAGGAATACCTAGACCCTCGGAAACCACCGAAATTGCCCACTTGTCCTTGGTGAGCTCCTTCCATTCTGGTAGGAAGGAGGATAGACGACCCCCGATGGGAAGATCTGGCTTTGGAAGCTGGAGACCTGACCATGGATCGTCTAATGGGGAGGACAAGTGACAATGAGGAACCGAGGGACTGAAAGAGTTAGGAACTCTGTCCCTTCTTGCTGGGATTCTTCTTTCCACCCCTTCCCCCTCTGTGACTCTGACTGCCCCGACCCCGAGAAGAGTGCCCACCTCGAACAGCCGGAGCTACAGGAGGCTGAGTCTGAGTCTGAGACTGAGTTGTCTGAGCACCCCTCTTAGGCTTACCTGGACGCTGCACCCGGCCAGGTTTAGGCTTAGCCCTAAGCTTCTCAAGCCTAGCTGAAGCCGCCTTGTCATTGTTGACTCGGTCCATGACAGAGGTGAGAATACCTCCAAACATTTCTGGGCCAGACAAGGGAGCAGTCATGAGATCGGAAATGAATGGCTCACCTACAGCTAGTCTGGGCTTCAGAACTGCTGCACGGCGGGCCAAAACAAAATCAGCAAGAACTGCCAAAATGAGCGCGGTTCCATCCATGTGGGCCCGGTTCATGGCCTTGCTGAGTTGAGCCAGAAGCTTAGTCTTGTTAGGTAGGCTCTCCTCAGAATGAGAAGATGCTACGAACAAAGCAGAGGAAAAAGAATCTGCATAAGCCAGCACATGAATGGCAAGACGAAGCAGTCTTTCCATGCGACTATGGTCCTTAGGAGATAAATGAACAATATCATTTGATCTCCCAGGCCAGCGATGGTCTAAGATAAGATCCACCTTGGCTGGAGTCGGTTCAACTGAGGAATTGTGCACAGAATATCGAGAAGGACTAAACCCCTCGATATCGCTAACCCCCAGAAGCAAACTAGAAAGATCCTGCTTCCTATTAGAAGAACCTTTGGCCTGCAGAACCTTTTCAATTTGGGCCAATGCTGAAGAGACCATAGTCCCTTCAGCCAAAGACCTACCTGATGCCTTAGCTTCTGGCTCCGAGGGAAGAAAGGCACTTAAAGTTGAAGTCCTTTCTGGGAGGCTAGAAGCAGAGGGAGGGGGACAAAATTCAACTCCCAAAAGGGAAGCAACCTCCAAACGAAGGCTACGAAAGGAATCAAGATTCCTCTCTGCCTGAGATGCAGCCAGACCTAAATCTGAGTCGGGGTTATCAGCCTCAGAGTGAAAAGACTCATGATCTGACCCCTCGGTAGGTACTGATGGGAGCCATGAGCGAGTCTCGGCATCCACATCAGACCCAGCATCCAACGACAGAGTGTCCCCATCATCAGGCAAAGTCAGCTGACCAACATCCTCAGTCTCTGACTCCTCAAAATCCATATCCTCAGTCTCCTGAAGATCAGTTTGAGGAGACTGGCCAAAACTGGAGGTTGACCGAGACACAGTCTGGTCTGGAGCCTCCATTCTCCTACACTTAGAAGCAGAAGAAAGGCCAGCACTAAGATGAGAGAAGTTGACTTTACGCTTAACCCTGCTGGGAAGCGATGACCTGGGAGTCTCAGCCAATGTCTTCGAGGGACGGTGAACCCTTTTAGACTTAACAAGGCGTGAGCGAGAACGGGGGGGACCCAACTCAACACCTGACTGATTATAGACAGCTGAGGAAACCCAAGGTTGACCAGTGTAACCTGGAAAGGTTTGACCATACCCAGGGTATGGAAATCCCATAGAGTGGGAGGGGCCCCAGTGTTGGCCGAAGCCAGAATACTGGGGAGAAGGCAACATTCCGACACCCGCAGGACCAGGAAATGAATTGCCCCCTACTGGAGACCTGCCTGGCCAATATGGCTGAAAATGGCCAAAATTGCCAGGAGACTGCAAACTACCACCTAACCCGGGTGCAGAATGAGGGTAGGGATAAAGTGGGGGGTGCCCTGGAGCTCCCATAAACCCCACTGAGCCAGGAGCTCTAACTGGAGGAGGACCAGATAGAGGCAAGGCAGACCTAGGAACCGACGGGTGCATTACCCCGGAACCCAAACCAGACTCAAAATAAGGTAAACCAACGCCTGGGAGTGAAACAGAGACACTCCCAGCTCCTAGTGCAGCCTCTCCAGAACCACCGTAAAAACTGGCAGTACCAGCCGGCCTACTGTCAGTGGGTACGCCGGCACCCCTCAATGGGGCCCGGGTCGCATGACTGGCCTGTTCGGTAACCATTCCGCTAACGGAGATGGTACCTGGACACTCGCTCCCTTCGACCTCCAAGGAGATTCCCGGGTGAGTGCCCTTCTGATGACCGATAGAACCCAAAGGCCCTACCGCCTCAGAAATATGTGTGTGAATAGGCTCCTCTGTAGCCAAAGAGTGCCTACCACTGTGAGACAAAATTACTTCCCCTTCAGGGGGTAAAAATGCCTCACTGCCAGGTGGGAGGCTGACAACAGCACCACACTGGACTCTAGGTTGACGTTTACTGTCTGCCCCAGACTTAGCACCCTTATTACGGGCGACAGACTGATGGGACAACACCCTGTCCCACAAAGTGTTTGACCATGTCAAACAGACGGAACACATGTTGTCCCGGGAGCAGCCTCGGCAGGTAGAACAGGTGTCATGGTCATCCCCATCGAGGATGACATGACCGCAGTCTCCTGACCGAGTTTTTGGACCCGAAGTAAGTCTCTTACCTCGCATTCTGCTAGGCGGGCAGCTTCCAGCAAACGAGAAAATCCAGCCAAAAAAACGGAAGAAAAATCCACCGATAAAATTACGGAAAAACGTCCCGTAAACTGGAAATAAGTACAGAAAAGTACAAAATGAAAACGAAATAAAACAACTGAGTTGACAAAAGCAAAACGGTAGCAAATAAAGCGAGAAAAATATACACCGAAGTGGTCTACTAGACCGCGGTACCGTAGCGAGACAGTCCACGTGTGCAGTAACCACTCGACACAAAAGACGAAATACGACACACAAACGGACTGACAGTTCAAACGAAAATGAAAAACTTGTCAACAAAGATGAGAATAACAAATTACGAAAGCAAAGCAAAAGAAAAACTAATGAAATGCAACAAAAAACCCTGGGAAAATGAGCTGTCGTCAAAATCCTTCTGGGATGATGGCTGCCATAAGCGGAAGTGAGGTTTTGGGTCATGCGCGGTGCGTTCGTAACGGGCATTAAGGGTCCTCTCACGGGATATTTATTTTCATTTTTGTTATGCAAATTATGGGCTGCCGGAGGCGATACGCTATTATCTATATGGTGGTGAGCTATTATTGAAATAAACAGGTAAGTTGATTTACCTGTGTTCTGATTTACCTGTGTTCTAACACAGAGAACATTTCTGTAACAGACTATAACTCCCTATCAACACACCTTAACCCCTATGTAAACACCCCACCCTAACCAGAGTTGGTGTTCGGGGAAGACCCCTGATTAACAGTGGTCTGTAAATACAAGTAGCTGACTGGTCTATAAATACAGGTAGCTGACAGTCGTCTCTTAATACAGTTAGCTAACAGTGGTCTCTTCATACAGGTAGCTAACAGTGGTCTCTTAATACAGGTAGCTAACAGTGGTCTCTTAATACAGGTAGCTAACAATGGTCTTCCAATACAGGTAGTCAAAACAAAAGGACAGAAAAGTACATCCTTAAAGAGATGGTTCTCTTAAAACAGGTGTTCGCTGATTACATGTGTAACCAACATAAAGATGGTTTCCCAACACACATGGTCTCATAACACATGTTTAGTGGAAATGCATAAATTTACTAAAATTTGTGATCCGAGTTTCAATAGCGGTCTTATATTCTCTTAATAAATGTGGTCTCTTTAGCAGCTTTCTATTGTAAGAATAACAGGAAATATCTATCAACATGATATTAAAGGGGCATTCCTTCATTTCTTTTCCAAGTAGGAAAATTTATATTCTTTACATTAATAGGGCAGTTTTTGTCAACAATAAGCTTTTTCCCTGTACATTTTTCGGCATTAATTTCATTACTTATAGGCACAAACACTATACAATCATCCTTCGGACATAGATTTCATCGATAGATAGAAAATGTGCATGTTTCTGATGTCCCAATGAAGGAATGCCCCTTTAAGTTGATTTAAAAAACAATCATTGAGCTGCCAAATCTGAGTAAATTTTTCATAAATAGGTTAACATAAAACTGGGTCCCAATGGTGATGAGGTAAAAGGTAAACTAGCACTGCCACAAACAAAACCATCCAAATTAAATATTTAAACACTACTCGTAAAATGTCTACCAATCAATGCTTACAATGAGAGATTATTAGTCTCTTCTGATTTCATTGTTCTTCATTTTATTGTTTTAAAATTGTTATTGCTCTCTTGAACATTCTAGTTAATATTAGATTGCGTTTACATCATAATAACACATGCAGTGCTCCTGTAGTCTGTGCCTATTGTTTAAAACCAGGACTACAGAATTAACATTGAACTTATCAATAAATAATTGTAGCTGTGGTAAAGGTAATGATAGACTTGCTATAATGTAAGATCCTCACGGCTTTATGTTTTGTACTCTACAGTGGTACCAATAAAGTTAAACAGTACTTTAAACATCGCCCTAGGGACAGTCTTCAGACAATGATAATCTAGATACACAATCCTAACAAGAACAGTCTTCAATAAAATGAACCCTGAAAGTATTAGCCCAAATCTGAGAACCTCTTATTATGAAATCTCTGCGGACCAACTCTCTATAGAGATCAACTGTAACAAACTTGTCAACTCTTTTGTATTAGGAGGAAGATTGCCAAAGTTTTTGCATAATCCAAGAGGGATCTTGGTGCCCACCATTAAATGATCTTTATTGGTTGTATGTAAGACTGATGTTTTCTCTTGTTTAATGATATAATAATAATGAGAACCTACATATGAAATCTATGAGAGATTGGTTTGGTTTGGTTTGGTTTGGTTTGGTTTGGTTTATTTTGCTTAACGTCCTATTAACAGCTAAGGTCATTTAAGACAAATAAGAGCTTTCTGTGAATTAAATAGCAATCCTATAAACTTCAACTGTCATCCATTTTGCTTTCTACATAAAACTCAAAAGCACACTTAGGGACCTGGGAAGGGGATTCAAACTTCTTCAGAAATCCTTTAACACAGATTGTACAATGCTAGATAGATCATTAGTCCCCACAATACCTCTACAACGAGACCACCCACAAGATATTGCCTTCTTTAGACATCCTATACAGACTGTACTACACTAAAGACCAACAGTCCCCACAAGGCCTCTATAACGAAACCACCCATGAAATATCACCTTCTCCAGACATCCTACACAGACTGTACCACCCTAGAGATAGACCACCAGTCATCTCAGATGTAACCTCTGTATTGAGACCACCCATGTAACGTTGCCTTCTTTAAAGATAGACCACCAGTCATCTCAGATATAACCTCTGTATTGAAACCACCTATGAAATATCACCTTCTTTAGACATCCTACACAGACTGTACCTCACTAAATAGACCACAAGTCATCTCAGATGTAACCTCTGTATTGAGACCACCCACGAACTATCACCTTCAGACATCCTACACAGACTCTACCACACCAGATAGACCACCAGTCATCTCAGATGTAACCTCCGTATTGAAACCATCAATGAGATATCACTGCTCACGGGGAGATTCCACATCTTCAGAAACCACGTTAAAGATATGTATTTGGTTTGTACAGACCTTGCTACATAGAGTATCAATATTTGATGAAAGAGATTTTTATAATTCATAGTTAATTTAACATATTATTTAAAAATTAACACAATGTTTGATTAATTTAAAACATATGTTTGCCAACCTACAAATCATTGAGATTCTTCTTGATATTTGACAATATTAGCAACAAGCCAATCTTAGTATATCACCACCATGTTACATACTCCTTGTTCACAGCTTCATCTCAGTCTCTATGTGAAGTGACACAAAAAAAGGTCTGGGCTTAACCTGGGGCTGCCTCCAACATTGGTGATATTTCTGGCCAACTTTCTTTTAAGCGTTTCAGTGGTGGGCCATAGGAGTGTGAATATCCATGTTGGAGAGAAGGTTTTGACATGATTGGGAGTGACAGTTATGTGCGTTCTGCATTTAGCTTTTGTTTTATCTAACATTTTGAGAAATGGCAAGTTGCGTGGCTTGCTATTGTTTGGATGTTTATAACTATTTACAAAACATTGATTTTAACAAGCCTGTGTAACATATCACAAATAGCAAGGTTTTCCTGAAACTTCTGAATTCAAATTAAATAATTATTTATCAATTTCGTTTTACAGAATCAGAGTGAAAACTCATTAATCCTGTCAGCTTCATTACTCACTAATTACTAACACAATCTGAACAGAAACAACTGGATTAGTGATGGCTGGATAGTGTTATAACTGGATTAGTGGTGGTTGGATAGTGTTATTACTGGATTAGTGGTGGTTAGATAGTGTTATTACTGGATTAGTGGTGGGTGGATAGTGTTATTACTGGATTAGTGGTGACTAGATAGTGTTATAACTGGATTAGTGGTGGTGTGATAGTGTTATTACTGGATTAGTGGTGACTAGATAGTGTTATTACTGGATTAGTGGTGGTGTGATAGTGTTATTACTGGATTAGTGGTGGTTGGATAGTGTTATTACTGGATTAGTGGTGGTTGGATAGTGTTATTACTGGATTAGTGGAGGCTGGATAGTGTTATTACTGGATTAGTGGTTGGTGGATAGTGTTATTACTGCATGGATTAGTGGAGGCTGGATAGTGTTATTACTGGATTAGTGGTGGGTGGATAGTGTTATTACTGGATTAGTGGTGACTAGATAGTGTTATAACTGGATTAGTGGTGGTGTGATAGTGTTATTACTGGATTAGTGGTGACTAGATAGTGTTATTACTGGATTAGTGGTGGTGTGATAGTGTTATTACTGGATTAGTGGTGGTTGGATAGTGTTATTACTGGATTAGTGGTGGTTGGATAGTGTTATTACTGGATTAGTGGAGGCTGGATAGTGTTATTACTGGATTAGTGGTTGGTGGATAGTGTTATTACTGCATGGATTAGTGGAGGCTGGATAGTGTTATTACTGGATTAGTGGTGGTTGGATAGTGTTATAACTGGATTAGCGGTGGGTGGATAGTGTTATAACTGGATTAATGGAGGCTGGATAGTGTTATAACTGGATTAATGGTGGTTGGATAGTGTTATTACTGGATTAGTGGTGGTTGGATAGTGTTATTACTGGATTAGTGGTGGTTGGATAGTGTTATAACTGGATTAGTGGTGGTTGGATAGTGTTATTACTGGATTAGTGGTGGTTGGATAGTGTTATTACTGGATTAGTGGTGGTTGGATAGTGTTATTACTGGATTAGTGGTGGTTGGATAGTGTTATTACTGGATTAGTGGTGGCTGGATAGTGTTATAACTGGATTAGTGGTGGTTGGATAGTGTTATAACTGGATTAGTGGTGGTTGGATAGTGTTATAACTGGATTAGTGGTGGTTGGATAGTGTTATTACTGGATTAGTGGTGGCTGGATAGTGTTATAACTGGATTAGTGGTGGTTGGATAGTGTTATTACTGGATTAGTGGTGGTTGTATAGTGTTATACCTGGATTAGTGGTGGTTGGATAGTGTTATAACTGGATTAGTGGTGGCTGGATAGTGTTATTACTGGATTAGTGGTGGTTGGATAGTGTTATACCTGGATTAGTGGTGGTTGGATAGTGTTATTACTGGATTAGTGGTGGCTGGATAGTGTTATAACTGGATTAGTGGTGGTTGTATAGTGTTATAACTGGATTAGTGGTGGTTGGATAGTGTTATTACTGGATTAGTGGTGGTTGGATAGTGTTATACCTGGATTAGTGGTGGTTGGATAGTGTTATTACTGGATTAGTGGTGGCTGGATAGTGTTATAACTGGATTAGTGGTGGTTGTATAGTGTTATAACTGGATTAGTGGTGGTTGGATAGTGTTATAACTGGATTAGTGGTGGCTGGATAGTGTTATAACTGGATTAGTGGTGGTTGGATAGTGTTATTACTGGATTAGTGGTGGTTGGATAGTGTTATTACTGGATTAGTAGTTGGTGGATAGTGTTATGACTGGATTAGTGGTGGCTGGATAGTGTTATAACTGGATAAGTGGTGGCCGGATAGTGTTATAACTGGATTAGTAGTTGGTGGATAGTCTTATTACTGGATTAGTGGTGGTTGGATAGTGTTATTACTGGATTAGTGGTGGTTGGATAGTGTTATTACTGGATAAGTGGTGGCTGGATAGTGTTATAACTGGATTAGTGGTGGTTGGATAGTGTTATTACTGGATTAGTAGTTGGTGGATAGTCTTATAACTGGATTAGTGGTGGTTGGATAGTGTTATTACTGGATTAGTGGTGGTTGGATAGTGTTATAACTGGATTAGTGGTGGCTGGATAGTGTTATAACTGGATTAGTGGTGGTTGGATAGTGTTATAACTGGATTAGTGGTGGTTGGATAGTGTTATTACTGGATTAGTGGTGATTGGATAGTGTTATTACTGGATAAGTGGAGGCTGGATAGTGTTATTACTGGATTAGTGGTTGGTGGATAGTGTTATTACTGCATGGATTAGTGGAGGCTGGATAGTGTTATTACTGGATTAGTGGTGGTTGGATAGTGTTATAACTGGATTAGCGGTGGGTGGATAGTGTTATAACTGGATTAATGGAGGCTGGATAGTGTTATAACTGGATTAATGGTGGTTGGATAGTGTTATTACTGGATTAGTGGTGGTTGGATAGTGTTATTACTGGATTAGTGGTGGTTGGATAGTGTTATAACTGGATTAGTGGTGGTTGGATAGTGTTATTACTGGATTAGTGGTGGTTGGATAGTGTTATTACTGGATTAGTGGTGGTTGGATAGTGTTATTACTGGATTAGTGGTGGTTGGATAGTGTTATTACTGGATTAGTGGTGGCTGGATAGTGTTATAACTGGATTAGTGGTGGTTGGATAGTGTTATAACTGGATTAGTGGTGGTTGGATAGTGTTATAACTGGATTAGTGGTGGTTGGATAGTGTTATTACTGGATTAGTGGTGGCTGGATAGTGTTATAACTGGATTAGTGGTGGTTGGATAGTGTTATTACTGGATTAGTGGTGGTTGTATAGTGTTATACCTGGATTAGTGGTGGTTGGATAGTGTTATAACTGGATTAGTGGTGGCTGGATAGTGTTATTACTGGATTAGTGGTGGTTGGATAGTGTTATACCTGGATTAGTGGTGGTTGGATAGTGTTATTACTGGATTAGTGGTGGCTGGATAGTGTTATAACTGGATTAGTGGTGGTTGTATAGTGTTATAACTGGATTAGTGGTGGTTGGATAGTGTTATTACTGGATTAGTGGTGGTTGGATAGTGTTATACCTGGATTAGTGGTGGTTGGATAGTGTTATTACTGGATTAGTGGTGGCTGGATAGTGTTATAACTGGATTAGTGGTGGTTGTATAGTGTTATACCTGGATTAGTGGTGGTTGGATAGTGTTATAACTGGATTAGTGGTGGCTGGATAGTGTTATAACTGGATTAGTGGTGGTTGGATAGTGTTATTACTGGATTAGTGGTGGTTGGATAGTGTTATTACTGGATTAGTAGTTGGTGGATAGTGTTATGACTGGATTAGTGGTGGCTGGATAGTGTTATAACTGGATAAGTGGTGGCCGGATAGTGTTATAACTGGATTAGTAGTTGGTGGATAGTCTTATTACTGGATTAGTGGTGGTTGGATAGTGTTATTACTGGATTAGTGGTGGTTGGATAGTGTTATTACTGGATAAGTGGTGGCTGGATAGTGTTATAACTGGATTAGTGGTGGTTGGATAGTGTTATTACTGGATAAGTGGTTGGTGGATAGTGTTATAACTGGATTAGTGGTGGTTGGATAGTGTTATTACTGGATTAGTGGTGGTTGGATAGTGTTATAACTGGATTAGTGGTGGCTGGATAGTGTTATAACTGGATTAGTGGTGGTTGGATAGTGTTATAACTGGATTAGTGGTGGTTGGATAGTGTTATTACTGGATTAGTGGTGATTGGATAGTGTTATTACTGGATAAGTGGTGGCTGGATAGTGTTATAACTGGATTAGTGGTGGTAGGATAGTGTTATAACTGGATTAGTGGTGGCTGGATAGTGTTATTTCTGGATTAGTGGTGGTTGGATAGTGTTATTACTGGATTAGTAGTTGGTGGATAGTGTTATGACTGGATTAGTGGTGGCTGGATAGTGTTATAACTGGATAAGTGGTGGCTGGATAGTGTTATAACTGGATTAGTGGTGGTTGGATAGTGTTATAACTGGATTAGTGGTGGTTGGATAGTGTTATAACTGGATTAGTGGTGGTTGGATAGTGTTATAACTGGATTAGTGGTGGTTGGATAGTGTTATAACTGGATTAGTGGTGGCTGGATAGTGTTATAACTGGATTAGTGGTGATTGGATAGTGTTATTACTGGATTAGTGGTGGGTGGATAGTGTTATAACTGGATTAGTGGTGGCTGGATAGTGTTATTACTTGATTCGTTGTGGTTGGATAGTGTTATTACTGGATTAATGGTGGTTGGATAGTGTTATTACTGGATTAGTGGTGAGTTGATAGTGTTATTACTGGATTAGTGGTGACTGGATAGTGTTATAACTGGATTAGTGGTGACTGGATAGTGTTATTACTGGATAAGTGGTGGTTGGATAGTGTTATTACTGGATTAGTGGTGGGTGGATAGTGTTATAACTGGATTAGTGGTGGTTGGATAGTAAGTTGGATTGCTGGATTAGTGGTTGCTGGATAGTGTTATAACTGGATTAGTGGTGGGTGGATAGTGTTATTACTGGATTAGTGGTGGCTGTATAGTGTTATTACTGGATTAGTGGTGGTTGGATAGTGTTATTACTGGATTAGTGGTGACTGGATAGTGTTATTACTGGATTAGTGGTGGTTGGATAGTGTTATAACTGGATTAGTGGTGGGTGGATAGTGTTATTACTGGATTAGTGGTGGGTTGATAGTGTTATTACTGGATTAGTGGTGGGTGGACATTGTTATTACTGGATTAGTGGTGGGTGGATAGTGTTATAACTGGATTAGTGGTGGTTGGATAGTGTTATTACTGGATTAGTGATGGTTGGATAGTGTTATTACTGGATTAGTGGTGGTCGGATAGTGTTATAACTGGATTAGTGGTGGCTGGATAGTGTTATAACTGGATTAGTGGTGGTTGGATAGTGTTATAACTGGATTAGTGGTGGTTGGATAGTGTTATTACTGGATTAGTGGTGGTCGGATAGTGTTATAACTGGATTAGTGGTGGCTGGCTAGTGTTATAACTGGATTAGTGGTGGTTGGATAGTAAGTTGGATTGCTGGATTAGTGGTTGCTGGATAGTGTTATTACTGGATTAGTGGTGGCTGTATAGTGTTATTACTGGATTAGTGGTGGCTGGATAGTGTTATTACTGGATTAGTGGTGGCTGGATAGTGTTATTACTGGATTAGTGGTGGTTGGATAGTGTTATTACTGGATTAGTGGTGGGCGGATAGTGTTATAACTGGATTAGTGGTGGTTGGATAGTGTTATAACTGGATTAGTGGTGGGTGGATAGTGTTATTACTGGATTAGTGGTGGTTGGATAGTGTTATTACTTGATTAGTGGTGGTTGGATAGTGTTATTACTGGATTAGTGGTGGTTGGATAGTGTTATAACTGGATTAGTGGTGGCTGGCTAGTGTTATAACTGGATTAGTGGTGGTTGGATAGTAAGTTGGATTGCTGGATTAGTGGTTGCTGGATAGTGTTATTACTGGATTAGTGGTGGCTGTATAGTGTTATTACTGGATTAGTGGTGGCTGTATAGTGTTATTACTGGATTAGTGGTGGCTGGATAGTGTTATTACTGGATTAGTGGTGGTTGGATAGTGTTATTACTGGATTAGTGGTGGGCGGATAGTGTTATAACTGGATTAGTGGTGGTTGGATAGTGTTATAACTGGATTAGTGGTGGGTGGATAGTGTTATTACTGGATTAGTGGTGGTTGGATAGTGTTATTACTTGATTAGTGGTGGTTGGATAGTGTTATTACTGGATTAGTGGTGGTTGGATAGTGTTATTACTGGATTATAGTGGTGGTTGGATAGTGTTATAACTGGATTAGTGGTGGGTGGATAGTGTTATTACTGGATTAGTGGTGGTTGGATAGTGTTATAACTGGATTAGTGGTGGTTGGATAGTGTTATAACTGGATTAGTGGAGGCTGGATAGTGTAATAACTGGATTAGTGGTGGTTGGATAGTGTTATAACTGGATTAGTGGTGGTTGGATAGTAAGTTGGATTGCTGGATTAGTGGTGACTGGATAGTGTTATAACTGGATTAGCATTGGCTTGATATTAGGACAACTGAATTAGTGGTAGCTTTATTTAAAGACGACTGTATTAATGTTGACTGGTAATGGAAAACTACAATTTGTATGTAGATAAGTGGTAGCTGGATAGTTGAGTTACTGGATTAATGGTGGTTGGTTTTGGGGTTAGTGGATAAGTGGAGACAAATGGATGATTTGGTCATGGTCATTGTAATGACAAGGGTTAATTGTAATGATATATACATTGGTTTTGTCAGAGATATTAATATTTTCGTCAGCATTTTTGTATTCTGAAATAATCAAAATTAAAAATCCAATATTAGAACACGAGAGGAATTTTCAGAACAAATTGTTTCTTTCTACATTCAAAACCTGTAACTGACTCAATCTAAGGCTTTATTCACCAGTGATGTAGAATAGAAAAATGTATGAGATACAATAGGAGACAATTGGTGAACAAAGTTATCTAGTGTTTTCATAGTTCTGTAAATGCACCAGTGTAGGTGTTAGCTTAATCCTCATAGATTTAGGTGGGTGGTGACTAAAATCGATTCCATTGTAGTCAGATAACTTTAGCTGGTATCCAGCCTCTGTATTAATTTTCAGTATTTAACAGGTTATCTGCTCCGGATAAGAAAAGGTTATGGATTTTTGTAATGTTTTATCGTCAGTATTTTGGGGAGTTCTCTGTATTGATTAAACAGGGTATTAAAACATTGTCCTGCCAGGAGGAGACTCGATTACCGTAAATAACGAAAAGCCTGGTGAATTCATAACTATTACCGTAAATAAACAGAAATGGGGAAATGATAGTCTGTGTTAGCTATGGAATCACGCAACTTAAGTACATCTTTCGCTTTCACAGCTTATAGATCAAGTGCTATTACGAATACACTTATGCACAGGAACTAATGACATCCCCACATTAGTATAAGAAAGTAATGGTCATTTAGCGTGCAGCATTATCATGTATCATGAACATTGTTTTCAGGCCATAAACCAATACAGTAATTTTCACTGGTGTTCATACACCATGAACTGATATTAATGTTTGTAATTATTACATCACAAGGTATTGAAGTAAGAACTGATCAGGAAGGGATAACCATACAGTAAAACTTGTGTAACAGGAAAAATGCAATGACCTGACTGGGACTCGAACACAGGACCTATGAAATCAAGATGGACGCCCTAACCATTTAAACAACCTGGCCAACGTCATTCAGCCTAGTCAAGTTCTGCTATATTCCTCCCTCCTTCAACATTATATGTAGTATTTGATCCCTGAAGACCAACACAAGATAAAATGCCACCTTTTGTGGGTATTTAGCTGGTTGGCAAATGTTACAGGACAGAGAAAATGCAACAACCAGACAGAGACTCAAACCCAGGACCTCCAAACTCTAGACAACAACCAGACAGAGACTCAAACCCAGGACCTCCAAACTCTAGATGGGGTCTAAAGAAATAGTTTGTTAGAGTAAAACTTGCTTATATCAAACTTCAAGAGACCTGGAAATTCAATTTTTTATACAAGTACATGTAGTCTGTAGTATAGATGGAACGAATGGAAATAAAAAATTATACAAATTCCGTTATAAGTGTTTATTGAACAGTATTGGTCCAGATATGGTAAATCTCTGGTCAGTTTGAATTGGCGGATAGTTTGAACACATTTTTTCCAATGCAAACAATAATTTCTAGCTAGTACTAGTTCAAACTCTGATTGTGTTTAATGACCCTATTGCTGATAGTCTGAACTTGTCATATGAAAAGCGTAAGTAAGATTTTTTTCGGCAAAGTCCACTGAAAGCTGAATGATGTGTGATCTTGCAGTACATCTGTGAATGAATAATCATGAATGTATGCCACATATTTTAGTATTGATTAAGTTTTTTAACATTCAAACATACACCACACATGAGAGAGCTGATTACAACTTTAGGCCCCGACAATGTGTAACATGCAACATCAGTACTCATGCTGAATGTAAACTAAGCATTTTGATTATCTAATTGCAACTGGATATCTGTCAATTATTGCCAATAAAGGTATAATTACCTGTATACCTGCACGTTCATGCTGGATATGCTGGCCATGCGGGAGGTGTTGCATGTGGTAAAGTTGATAGGAACAGCCGCTCAGTCATGCCGAGTGACATGATAAGCATTCATGTCCAGTCAAAACAATCCACATGCAACCCAATTAGCGATGGGTTAAATTTTGAAGGTGTCAAATAAGTTTGTTCTGACCTAATTTAAACAATCTTGGTCCAGGTAAGTTTATGGTTGATTGGCAATTTGTTATGTGAGCGTTTAATTACTAAGAAAGTGTGTTGAAGGGACACAAGGATGAGTTTGCCTTGAACAACAAATTTTTGATGTAATATTTGTTGTACAAGTAGTTATATTACTAATATTATATAGTACGTGCTGCAGTCGGGGATTGGTTTTTATCTTTTTATACATGAAAAAGTTTTACCGTATATATAAAATTGGATTAAGAATTAGGATGAGATCTAAACTGTGTATCACACCTGTTTGTCTGAGGAATGTTTTACTGTAATATACATTTTTGGACTTGTCGTTTTAACACAAATTGTTTGGTGTTAGTTGTGTCATCCTTGTCAGAGTGATCTTCCTTTACTGATTATGTTCCATTGTTATATATATTAATAGGTAAAGGCTTTCACAGGGTTATCATCCTTAATGATATCTGACAGGGTTATCTCCCTTAATGATATCTGACAGAGTTATCTCCCTGAATGATATCTGACAGGGTTATCTCCCTGAATGATATCTTATACACAATTTGTTGGTTTGGTATTGTTATTTTAGGTTATTACTGGATTAGTGGTGGTTGGATAGTGTTATTACTGGATTAGTGGTGGGCGGATAGTGTTATTACTTGATTAGTGGTGGTTGGATAGTGTTATAACTGGATTAGTGGTGGGTGGATAGTGTTATTACTGGATTAGTGGTGGTTGGATAGTGTTATTACTGGATTAGTGGTGGTTGGATAGTGTTATTACTGGATTAGTGGTGGTTGGATAGTGTTATTACTGGATTATAGTGGTGGTTGATAGTGGTTATAACTGGATTAGTGGTGGGTGGATAGTGTTATTACTGGATTAGTGGTGGTTGGATAGTGTTATAACTGGATTAGTGGTGGTTGGATAGTGTTATAACTGGATTAGTGGTGGTTGGATAGTGTTATTACTGGATTAGTGGTGGTTGGATAGTGTTATAACTGGATTAGTGTTGGTTGTATAGTAAGTTGGATTGCTGGATTAGTGGTGACTGGATAGTGTTATAACTGGATTAGCATTGGCTTGATATTAGGACAACTGAATTAGTGGTAGCTTTATTTAAAGACAACTGTATTAATGGTGACTGGTAATGGAAAACTACAATTTGTATGTAGATAAGTGGTAGCTGGATAGTTGAGTTACTGGATTAATGGTGGTTGGTTTTGGGGTTAGTGGATAAGTGGAGACAAATGGATGATTTGGTCATGGTCATTGTAATGACAAGGGTTAATTGTAATGATATATACATTGGTTTTGTCAGAGATATTAATATTTTCGTCAGCATTTTTGTATTCTGAAATAATCAAAATTAAAAATCCAATATTAGAACACGAGGGGAATTTTCAGAACAAATTGTTTCTTTCTACATTCAAAACTTGTAACTGACTCAATCTAAGGCTTTATTCACCAGTGATGTAGAATAGAAAAATGTATGAGATACAAAAGGAGACAATTGGTGAACAAAGTTATCTAGTGTTTTCACAGTTCTGTAAATGCACCAGTGTAGGTGTTAGCTTAATCCTCATAGATTTAGGTGGGTGGTGACTAAAATCGATTTCATTGTAGTCAGATAACTTTAGCTGGTATCCAGCCTCTGTATTAATTTTCAGTATTTAACAGGTTATCTGCTCCGGATAAGAAAAGGTTATGGATTTTTGTAATGTTTTATCGTCAGTATTTTGGGGAGTTCTCTGTATTGATTAAACAGGGTATTAAAACATTGTCCTGCCAGGAGGAGACTCGATTACCGTAAATAACGAAAAGCCTGGTGAATTCATAACTATTACCGTAAATAAACAGAAATGGGGAAATGATAGTCTGTGTTAGCTATGGAATCACACAACTTAAGTACATCTTTCGCTTTCACAGCTTATAGATCAAGTGCTATTACGAATACACTTATGCACAGGAACTAATGACATCCCCACATTAGTATAAGAAAGTAATGGTCATTTAGCGTGCAGCATTATCATGTATCATGAACATTGTTTTCAGGCCATAAACCAATACAGTAATTTTCACTGGTGTTCATAAACCATGAACTGATATTACTGTTTGTAATTATTACATCACAAGGTATTGAAGTAAGAACTGATCAGGAAGGGATAACCATACAGTAAAACTTGTGTAACAGGAAAAATGCACTAACCTGACTGGGACTCGAACACAGGACCAATGAAATCAAGACGGACGCCCTAACCATTTAAACAACCTGGCCAACGTCAGTCAGCCTAGTCAAGTTCTGCTATATTCCTCCCTCCTTCAACATTATATGTAGTATTTGATCCCTGAAGACCAACACAAGATAAAATGCCACCTTTTGTGGGTATTTAGCTGGTTGGCAAATGTTACAGGACAGAGAAAATGCAACAACCAGACAGAGACTAAAACCCAGGACCTCCAAACTCTAGACAACAACCAGACAGAGACTCAAACCCAGGACCTCCAAACTCTAGATGGGGTCTAAAGAAATAGTTTGTTAGAGTAAAACTTGCTTATATCAAACTTCAAGAGACCTGGAAATTCAATTTTTTATACAAGTACATGTAGTCTGTAGTATAGATGGAACGAATGGAAATAAAAAATTATACAAATTCCGTTATAAGTGTTTATTGAACAGTATTGGTCCAGATATGGTAAATCTCTGGTCAGTTTGAATTGGCGGATAGTTTGAACACATTTTTTCCAATGCAAACAATAATTTCTAGCTAGTACTAGTTCAAACTCTGATTGTGTTTAATGACCCTATTGCTGATAGTCTGAACTTGTCATATGAAAAGCGTAAAGTAAGATTTTTTTCGGCAAAGTCCACTGAAAGCTGAATGATGTGTGATCTTTGCAGTACATCTGTGAATGAATAATCATGAATGTATGCCACATATTTTAGCATTGATTAAGTTTTTTAACATTCAAACATACACCACACATGATAGAGCTGATTACAACTTTAGGCCCCGACAATGTGTAACATGCAACATCAGTACTCATGCTGAATGTAAACTAAGCATTTTGATTATCTAATTGCAACTGGATATCTGTCAATTATTGCCAATGAAGGTATAATTACCTGTATACCTGCACGTTCATGCTGGATATGCTGGCCATGCGGGAGGTGTCGCTTGTGGTAAAGTTGATAGTAACAGCCGCTCAGTCATGCCGAGTGACATGATAAGCATTCATGTCCAGTCAAAACAATCCACATGCAACCCAATTAGCGATGGGTAATTTTGAAGGTGTCAAATAAGTTTGTTCTGACCTAATTTAAACAATCTTGGTCCAGGTAAGTTTATGGTTGATTGGCAATTTGTTATGTGAGTTACTAAGAAAGTGTGTTGAAGGGACACAAGGATGAGTTTGCCTTGAACAAAAAACTTTTTGATGTAATATTTGTTGTACAAGTAGTTATATTACTAATATTATATAGTACGTGCTGCAGTCGGGGATTGGTTTTTATCTTGTTATACATGAAAAGTTTTACTGTTTATATAAAATTGGATTAAGAATTAGGATGAGATCTAAACTGTGTATCACACCTGTTTGTCTGAGGAAAGTTTTACTGTAATATACATTTTTGGACTTGTCGTTCTAACACAAATTGTTTGGTGTTAGTTGTGTCATCCTTGTCTGAGTGATCTTCCTTTACTGATTATGTTCCATTGTTATATATATTAATAGGTAAAGGCTTTCACAGGGTTATCTCCCTTAATGATATCTGACAGGGTTATCTCCCTTAATGATATCTGACAGGGTTTCCTCCCTAAATGATCTCTGACAAGGTTATCTCCCTGAATGATATCTTATACACAATTTAGGTTGTATCCCTATTTATTCTTAATCCTATTTTATAATGATCTCAGACAGGGTTATCTCCCTTAATCATCTCTGACAGGGCTATCTCCCTGAATGATGTATTCAGCCAGAGTTAATTCCCTTAATGAAATCTTCAGACAGAATTATCTCCCTAATGATCTCTGACAGGGTTATCTCCCTGAATGATATCTTCAGGCCAGAGTTATCTCCCTTAATGATATCTTCAGGCAGAGTTATCTCCCTTAATGATCTCTGACAGGGTTATCTCCCTGAATGATATCTTCAGGCAGAGTTATCTCCCTTAATGATATCTTCAGGCATAGATATCTCCCCTAATGATCTTCAGACAGAGTAATCTCCCTGAATGATCTCTGACAGGGCTATCCTCCAGAATGATATCTTCAGGCAGAGTTATCTCCCCTAATGATCTTCAGACAGAGTAATCTCCCTGAATGATCTCCGACAGGGCTATCCTCCAGAATGATATCTTCAGGCAAAGTTATCTCCCTTAATCATCTCTGACAGGGTTACTCCCTGAATGACATCTTCAGGCAGAGTTAGCTCCCTTAATGATATCTTCAGGCAGAGTTATCTCCCTTAATGATATCTTCAGACAGAGTTATCTCTCTTTTTGGTCTCTGACAGGGTTATCTCCCTTAATGATTTCTGAAAGTGTTTTAACTCCCATAATGATCTCTAACAGGGTTAACTCCCATAATACAAAGATAAGCTAAATCCAGTCCTGTTACATTGAATCTTAAGCATAAAGTCCAATGCCTTTATAGACACTAAAAACAGACATGACACATAGAGGTCAAATGAATACTCCGCAATCTAAATCAGTACATCATATTGTGACATCATGAGAGATATGGATAGCAAAATGTTAGCAATAAGTCAGACAAACTTAAACAGCATGAAGCTATTCAAAACTCTGGTACAAACTGGCAGTTCATTCATTTGAATTTCAATCCGAGAAAACAGATGCAAAGAAAACATGACTTAGTATTTGGAAGATATACTAGATATGGTCTGAATTTCCCCAATTCTCATTGGCTAAAATGGTCATATGGAAACTAATTTTTTGAGATATTAACCTGATGTTTCTATTTTGAGAGACACAGGTTTAATATTGTGTCTAATGTATCACAATCCAAAAGGGCAATTCTGTATACTAAATTAAAAAAAAAAAACTGATTATCCATGATATAATTAGAAAGGGACTGCGTTAAGTATATAATTTAACTCCAAATCGTTAAGACTTCTATAATGTTATTAAAGACCAAGGGTGTCAATCAGCCAATTCTTCTCAGAGGAGACAATAAATTGTCAAAGTACAAATCTTTATTGAATAAAAACCTATTTAAATGAACTTTATATTGGTTTTCTGTGTCAGAGAAAAGGTCAAAAACCAAAAATCTGTCAATTTTAAGACTTCTCTGCACATTCTGACAAAATTGGCCTTAATTCTCCCACAAGATTCAAGTTAAAGCACATTTAAATCCTCAAATTCCCTAAAGAGCTATTAGATATCGCTTATTCAAATCCCACTTTGGAATTTCTCCATTTCTATTTAATCATCATCCCTCTGGCTCCACAACAACAAACTCCTCAGTAATTTATCAGGCAACAACCAAATCCAGTTGGCCACGCTTTACATTTTCTTAATGAAAGAATTTTTTTTTTCTAATTGCAAGAATTTCAGCTGTGACTGAAAGTTGAAAGACAGCAATTACCATAGTGGCGTTTTTTGTAGCCGTGACAATCAGCAGGGTAGGACTTTTTCAATCAGCCTCATTTCTTGTCTAATATATATTAGACAGACTATATATGAGACACACTATATATTAGACAGACTATATATGAGATACACTATATATTAGACAGACTCACGTTCTGGTCATCTTGTCAGTTGTATTACATATATAGCACGTCAGAAACATCTATACTTACAACAAAGTATCTCAAGCTATACAAATCCCTTCACTATTCAACATTGATAAATACACAAAAAAGATGGTAGGAGTTGTCTAATCACAATGTCACTCAAGAGAACAGTACTAATTTTCATAACTAGAGATAATAGTTTTCAGTAAGAGTTGGAAGAAATAGAACTACATATATCTGATAATTAGTTGGTAGAGCAATGAAAAAGTAAGAGTGACATTAACTTGGATGCCAGTGGATTCAAATGTATATTCATTCAAGAGATTATAGTTGTAAGTTTATGAAGTTTTAGAACAATCAGACATAATTAATGAAGTTGGTAAAGTGAGGAATTTGAACATCTATTTATGGTAGCACACCACAGTAAGACAGCCTGGCCATGGGCAATTTTTTTGTTAAGCAAATAACTCCTGTATTATGATATGTATAAAAAATGAAAAAATAAATGTACACTATAATTGGTATATCCAGTATGAAGTAGTACATACAGGCTTCACATTTATTAAAACAAAAATCAATAAATTGGTTCCGGATTTTAAATATCCGGATTTTCCGAACGTGTGTTTACACAGGAAATTTAGTTTCGCCTACAGCGCAAAATGGAAGCCCACAGAAAAGGTAAGATAGCGGGAAAACTTAATTTACAACATATGTCCAAACAAGATTAATTCTGTCTTTGGGATAGAGATATTTAATTTTATATAGGTTTCAGAAAAAAAATTGTGTAGAGAATTGTGCCATTTTGGGTCAAATATCATAATATTTTGCAATTTTTGAGAAGTTTTTAAGCTGTTACCATGGTATTCACAGCTCTAAAAATCACAGAAAATATCAGTTTACTTATCCTTCAGAGCTCTATTAAAATTGCAAATGTTGTACAGATTTCAAATATATATACTTTATTAGAGGTTATATGTAAGGTTAACTGGCAATGTTTACATATCTAAAGCATGTGCCATATTTTTCAGAATTTGGCATTTTTACTGTACACTGCTACCTATAGCAGCAACCAGCAGCTAGCAGTGACATCAATTTGGAACCCATGATATTGAAACCCAAATCTGTTGTAAGTGTGTATGGAGTTCCAAAACTAAAAGAAAATTAGTGAAGTTGGTAGAACAATTAAGGACATCAGAAAAATATTTATAGTAACAGTGACCTCAATTTTGAGCCCATGATATTGAAACCCAAATCTGTTGTAAGTGTGTATGGAGCTCCAAAACTATGAGAAAATTAGTGAAGTTGGTAGAATAATTAAGGACATCAGAAAACTATTTATAGTAACAGTGGCCTCAATTTTGACCCCAGGTGGGTGCAACCTGAACTTGAACAAGAGATGATGGTGGCATCAATTTTGACTCCAGGTGTGTGAAATCTGAGCTTGTACAATATACGATGGCTGTTAGAGTATTAAGATTATGATAAGGACAATCAGGTTATTAATGAAGTCTGTTGAGCATATACAGTGCAACTTCCGAAAACCGAACCTTCTTAAAACCGAACACCTCTGAATACCGAACGAATTGTCATTGTACGGAATTGGTCCTTCTTTATTATAGTATTAAAAAACTTCCAAATACCGATCCCTCTGAATTCCGAACACCGGACTGATTTTGTGTCCGGTTCCTGTTAAAATATACCAAAAATTACTTCTGAAAACCGGCCTTACCTGGGCGATTATGACACGAGGTCAGGCCAGTCAACCGTGAAACAACAACTGTGACGGGTATTGTGTGAAGCCTTCTTGTCTCCGGACCTACGTAGGTGATTTGTACAGGTATCCAATATATACCCCAAGGGGGCATTATGTCGTGTTGATTATACACTAGGCCAGTGTATAATCAACACGACAATTATGAAACAATGCCACACTTCATTGAAGCGCGTCGGTTCGTTTATCTTCTCAATGCAAGTAGAGCTAGAAGCCTGAGTTTCGCATTTAATTTAAATGAGGCCCAAAAGGGGTTGTTTTCGTAAAGAAGCCCGTGATGTTTTTTTTAGACAACAGCGATGTCGGAAATACGACCAGTATCATCTGATCAATTGTAATTGATATTGAAACAAAACATCTTCACACCCTTTAATATTATTTGATGTGTACAATATTCTGTATCGGACTATTGGCCCCATCCACATGACGAGGCTTCACCGGATGTAACAAAATGTAGGCCGATCGTAAAGTGTAGTTGTACAGTGCATTCCACTTAATCGGGTAACGCTTAATCGGGTATTTCGTTTAATTGGGTAAAATTTTAAAAACCAAAACCATTTTCTCTTAAATCATGTTAAAAAAATTCGTTTAATTGGGTTGGAAAA
Organism: Pecten maximus; assembly: GCF_902652985.1. NCBI lineage: Eukaryota > Metazoa > Mollusca > Bivalvia > Pectinida > Pectinidae > Pecten > Pecten maximus. The sequence goes on from NC_047018.1 coordinate 19,353,567, forward strand.
GTCGTATTTTTCGGTTATTCGAATAGAACAATCGGGACAAAAAATAGAAATGCTCCGATTTTCACGAAAGTCATCGCGTATTTCTTTAAGTTTTAGACATTTATCAACAAATAGTGTAATTTTGATGGTTCAAATGTCAAAAAACAGTTAAATATTACCTTAAACGGTAATGTTATGTCGGGGTTTTGTCATGTTCAGAACTGTGTTGTTGTTGATTCTGCCTCGTGTGGTTTTTCCCCAACAGGAAGTCGACTAAGAATTGTGGGTAAAATTAAATGTTATTTTTAGAGTCAGCAGCAGGCAAAACGTAATGGGGTTTTAAAAGCATAATTAAGCGACTAGACAATTAAACTTTTACGTCTGGGATGTAAAATCTTCGAAGCAAAAACCAAAACAATAGGTTTTTACCTGGGTCTGATATTGCTACAGATCGATTGATATCACCGCTTACTGTATGTGGCGAATCCAAAGTGAGGGGTTCGCCACGGGGAAATGTGACGACACCGATACACAGGTGAGTTAAAAATCAGTAGCGAGCAGTAAAATGACAGACGCCCGACGTTAGCTCATAATTCCTATTCAGGTTAGGATTAGAACTGGTTAATAAAAACATTACATTGGATTTCGTGTTGTTTTATCAGTGACTGCCAGTGTCAAGTTCGTATAAATTTATACCACAGGAAACGACCTAAATAAACTCGGTTTCTCCGATCTCTGTGCTTTGGTAATTGGAAATAATATGGAATATTTTAAACTTCAAAGCGAACATAAGAATGTCTCTATGATAAACATAAATGATTTTAGATGTAATTGTCGGCGAGTCCTTAGATCGTATGTCAAATTAGGAACACACGGATGAAACAGGGATGTATGACCCCCCGATTTGAGGTGCTACGATTGTACTGTGCCGCGAATAAGAAAATCATTAAGGTTTTGTTATTTTAATACACACATTTTTATACAATTAGTAATAGTAATCTGACAATTTGACATCAGTAAAAGCACAAACAAAAACACCGTTTATTAACAATAATAACGCAAATATTTTCATCCAAAATCGACCCAAGTCTGACTACCATTACGGACCAAATCCAAGATGGCGACGTGCATTTCGGCTTATCGGGTAAGTCGGTTAATCGGGTAAAAAGTCCCCGCAAATAGGCAACCCGATTAAGCGGAATGCACTGTACATGTGAAAATACTGTTTAAAACTATTGTTATAGTCATTTGCCTTTCTTATATATTCTGCAATATATACAGTCAAACCTGTCTATAAAGGCCATCCAAGGGAAGCAACAAAAGTGCCCTTTATAGACAGGTGCCCTTTATATAGAGGTTCCATTCATACTGTGAAATTTGATCACCAGTAGCCCTTTATAAAGTATAACAAGCTATAAAATAAGGTTCACATTTTATTACAGTATTAAATAAATACATATATACAGCACCATTTTATACTATTGCTCAACATAAAAATTACATTTGATTAAAAAACAGTAACAATTCTGTAAAACATTTACCAAACTTAAGATAATGCTAATGTAAAATGTTACATAAAACACTACTCATTGATCACAGTTAATTTCACAGCACTATTTGTTTACCCAATCAATGTATCAATATTGCACCAATTCTAATCAATAAATACACTACATACTGCATCATATTATAAAACATAAAAATTACTTGTTGTAACATTTCATGAAAATGTAACATTAAAACAAAATACATGTACTAAAAAATATATCATCTAGTGTGTACAGGAGGATGTACAGGAGGACAGTTTATACAATCAAGGAAAGATGATTACTTCTGAAGAAAGAAGTCGGATATCTTAGACTGCTGTACTAGTCCTTCTACATTATCCATTCTCATTTCAAGTAGACACTCATCAACTCCCATGACATGATTTAACATTTTGGATTTTCCCTGAGAAATGGCTAGTGCTCGCAATCGCTTGATATAGAACTCGCCCTCACAAATTGAGCAGGGTTTATCTTCATCATCTCCTTGCTCATCATCACCATCATCATCACTGAGTGCTGGATCATCTACAGTTATATCCTGCAGTATGTCTTTGGCATCCTTGTTCCAGTCGGTGAGAGCTAGGTCACAGGTGGCCATCGATTGGTCAATCGCAACCAAATCTTTAAAGTCACAGTCGAACAAGTCCCTAGACAAAGCAAGCACTGACAGAGGAACATCATCATCATTGTCGTCATCATTATCATCATCGTCATGTATGCGTTGTTGAGATTCTGAAAACCCACATTTTATAAAACACTTTGTGATGGTTGTCACATCGACTTCCTTCCACGCACTGTCAATCCAATAAATGGCCTGAAGTAAAGTTATGTCCTTCAAAAGCTGTGTACCACATTTTGTTTTGTCCTTGTCCATGGCACGAATAACATGTTTTAACTGTCGCTTCCTGTACTTGAGCTTCAACGTTTGTATAATCCCTTGGTCCATCGGTTGGCACTTGGACGTGGTGTTTGCCGGGAAAAAAACAAGCTTCACGTTGCTGGGCTGGATCTTCGGATGTGAGGGGGCATTGTCCAGAAATAGAAGAATGTTCCTGCAACACACAAAATAATTTTGATAAACACCTGATTACTTAAAATCAGAAAAAAATAGACACAAGATATATAATTGCTGCTAATGAAAGTAAACAGAAGGTGCTCCTTAGATTTCAGGAACAATTTACAACATTGAAAACTAAATGTAACATTTTATTAACTTACCGGTTTTGGCGTTTCATTTTTCTGTTGACTTGATTGAGCCATCCGTCGAAGAGTGAGGAGTTCATCCAAGCCTTCCGGTTGTTGCGATATATGACGGGTAGTGTCTCCGGTTTGATTTTATTGAAACATCTCGGCTGCTTGGCTTTTCCGATAACAAGAGCTGGTAGTTTTTCTCCTTTCAAACTTGAACACAGAGCCACTGTTATCCTCTCCTTACTGCGCTTCCCCCCAGCACACTCTTCTCCTTTTACTTTTAATGTGTTCTTCGTGCTGTCTCTATAAAACAGACCTGTTTCGTCCATGTTGAAAATATCATTGTCGGAATATCCATCACATATAATAGGTAACTTTGCTCTCCAATTGTCCACAACACTGTTATCTACATCCCCTCTTTCCCCGCTCATTGTTCCAAACACAATATTATGCCGTGATTTAAACGAATCCAACCATCCATTTGAAGCCTTGAATGTAGTGTTACCAAAGTCTGATGCAAAATCCAGTGCCTTTTGTTTTAACAGTGGCCCACTAAGATTAACACGGCGCGAGGAAGCGTCTTTAAAAAATTCCCACACAAGGTTATTTATTTCCTCATTGCCCGTAGGCCGCCTTTGTCGTTTCCTCTCGGGGGCAACATTGTCCTCCAGATCAGCGAGGTTTTCCGATTTCCGTTTTAAAATCCTATCGATTTGAGTTTTGCCAACACCATACTTCTCGGCAATTTTGCGAGAACTAGTATGAAATTTCTCCGATTCTCTGATAACTTGCAATCGTTGCTCGTGGGTTAAAGCGACCCGCCGTTTCGTCGACATCTTGCATCAATTGGTGAACTGCAGATCACTGATCACTTCCTAGTTTCAGTAAACAACCTCGTTCTCGATAATTGAACGATATCCGGATCCCGTGGGATTTGTTTTATTTGTCTCAAACTATATTTATGTATCAAATACTATCAGATTCCTACTGTAACTTTTAATTACTGAATAAAACTTAAAAACACACAACATGCATACGTTTATTCAGACAAATCATTTATCAAATAATTACTCGCTTCAAGATGAAGGTGAAGGCCGCGTCACAGTCGCCATTGCGTTAGGAAGTGTGCTCTGCAGTCGGAGATGTAATCAATAAAAAGACCACTGAAAATACCTTTTGTGGGTTTTCACCCGCAAACACACTGCCTCGGGACAATATATACAGACTTATATGCCACAATCACGGTTAGTACATGTATTTATATGTACCTATTCAACAAACATACAGACACGCTCGATTGACTTCCAGAGCTTACCTGTGTCTCGGTGAATGGCGATGTTTTTACAGTACCATTGATCAAGATATTATGGTCTACTGATTTTCCAAGGGGAAATTAGCCTCGACTTTTGTGCCCGTTATAAACAAGTTTGTTTATATTTTTGCTGAGAATAAGGTGCCCGCTGCCCGCGTTGAGCAGGTCCCGCTATATAGAGGTTCAATAAAGAGTAAAACTTGACGGGGGGAATTGAAAGTGCCCGTTATAGACAGGTGCCCGCTATATAGAGGTGCCCGTTAACACAGGTTTGACTGTACATTGATTAACTTTCATAATATGCATATTATTCAGACAATCCAAATTGTCTAAGTATGTACGTGCCATTTTGTAATCGGGTGCATTCTAATAAAACATCGTCCAACCAATTATATTCGGAATTTGACCGGTCATTTTTCGATCAACTTCTCCAAACCGAACCCTCTATAAACCGAACAAATAGTCATGTCCCATGCATGTTCGGTTTATAGAGGTTCCACTGTACATCGAAAATTTATTTAGAGTAGAAGCGACCTCAATTTGACCCCATGTGATTCTGATGCAAACTCATACAAGAGTTGTGAGTAAGTGTATGAAATATCAAGAAAACTGGATCATTAACGAAGTCAGTAGAGTCAAGACATTAATAAGAGCCACATGGGCCTTAACAGTCCTCTGAGTTTTGATATGTTTTGGCATATTTGATCCTTGTGACCTTGAATTTGAGGTCAATGTCATTCACCCCAGCATGTTGAGGCCCAATATCTGATCGCTGGGCCTCTTGCTTTGTGAGAAGTCATTTAAAGATTTTAGCATAGGTGACCCTGATGGCATTGAATGAAGGTCAAGGTAATTCATTTGAACAATCTTGATATTGCTTACCAAAGCATGCTATATGCCAAGTATCAGGTCTATAGGTATACTGCTTAATAAGAGAAAGTTATTTAAAAATTTTAGCATATTTCACACCTGTGACCTTGAATGAAGGTCAAGGTCATTTTTCAGCAATCTTGATAGCTCTTCACACCAGCCTGCAACATACCTAATATCAGGTCTCTGGACCTCTTGCTTAATGAGATGTGGCAGGGTTTTTGCAAAAATAAGGAAGGGACCCCACTGTTTTACAAGTTTTGCCTTAAAGGGATCTATTATTTGATTTTATCTATTTTTGAAAATACAATCATTTCGGTCAGTAATAGTTTGAGGTAAGGAAGCAGACAAGAATATACATGAACCTTTTCCCTTAAGAAACCACTACCAAAATTAATAGAAGTTTTCGTTTTCTTAAGGACACTTCAAACAAATAGGTACACACACAGACATCCCATATTGTATCTGGACAATCCCCACAGATACACACAGACATCCCACATTGTTTCTGGACAATCCCCACAGATACACACAGACATCCCACATTGTTTCTGGACAATCCCCACAGATACACACAGACATCCCACATTGTTTGAGGACAATCCCCACAGATACACACAGACATCCTACATTGTATCTGGACAATCCCCACAGATACACACACAGACATCCCACATTGTATCTGGACAATCCCCACAGATACACACAGACATCCCACATTGTTTCTGGACAATCCCCACAGATACACACAGACATCCCACATTGTTTCTGGACAATCCCCACAGATACAGAGACATCCCACATTGTTTCTGGACAATCTCCACAGATACACACAGACATCCCACATTGTTTCTGGACAATCCCCACAGATACACACAGACACCCCACATTGTTTCAGGACAATCCCCACAGATACACACAGACATCCCACATTGTTTCTGGACAATCCCACAGATACACACAGACATCCCACATTGTTTCTGGATAATCCCCACAGATACACACACACAGACATCCCACATTGTATCTGGACAATCCCCAAAGATACACACACAGACATCCCACATTGTATCTGGACAATCCCCACAGATACAGAGACATCCCACATTGTTTCAGGACAATCCCCACAGATACACACAGACATCCCACATTGTTTCTGGACAATCCCACAGATACACACAGACATCCCACATTGTTTCTGGATAATCCCCACAGATACACACACACAGACATCCCACATTGTATCTGGACAATCCCCAAAGATACACACACAGACATCCCATATTGTATCTGGACAATCCCCACAGATACACACACAGACATCCCACATTGTTTCTGGACAATTCCCACAGATTGTTACACAAATAGACATCCCAGATGGTTGTTCTCGAGAATTTCTTTCAGGGGAAAGGAAAATTCCCTGAAAATACTAAATCTTACAAGGCATCGCAAACGATACAAATCCCTTCGTTTGCTAACACATGAACTCGGACGCAAAATGGGGGGTGGGGTTATTGCAGGACATTGAAATAACATCAGTTGTCATTTGCACTGAACTGCAATAGACATGGATGGGCTTATTATCAGGCATGGGCTCATTACCAGATAAATATGGTATATATTGTTATGCATTCAACAGTATCTGGTTACGCATCACACTAGCAACTTCATTTCCTGATAGTTATCATAATTATGGTCAGGATCCCTTCAGAAATGAAGTCGCAAGCGTGCTGACAAAGATTTTCTATAAATAGTAACGGTGACCTTGACCTTGACCTTGGCACCCTGAAACACAAACTCGTTCGAGGTATTCCCATGCTGGACCCATATATGAAGCTTGGTCAGGATCCGTTCAAAAATGAAGTTGCAAGAGCGCTGACAAAGATTTTCTATAAATAGTAACTCTTACCTTGACCTTGACCTTGGCACCCTGAAACACGAACTCGTTCGAGGTATTCCCATGCTGGACCCATATATGAAGTTTGGTCAGGATCCGTTTAGAAATGAAGTTGCAAGAGTGCTGACAAAGATTTTCTATAAATAGTAACGGTGACCTTGACCTTGACCTTGGCACCCTGAAACACAAACTTGTTTGAGGTATTCCCATGCTGGACCCATATATGAAGTTTGGTCAGGATCCCTTCAGAAATGAAGTCGCAAGCGTGCTGACAAAGATTTTCTATAAATAGTAACGGTGACCTTGACCTTGACCTTGGCACCCTGAAACACAAACTCGTTCGAGGTATTCCCATGCTGGACCCATATATGAAGCTTGGTCAGGATCCGTTCAAAAATGAAGTTGCAAGAGCGCTGACAAAGATTTTCTATAAATAGTAACTCTTACCTTGACCTTGACCTTGGCACCCTGAAACACGAACTCGTTCGAGGTATTCCCATGCTGGACCCATATATGAAGTTTGGTCAGGATCCGTTTAGAAATGAAGTTGCAAGAGTGCTGACAAAGATTTTCTATAAATAGTAACGGTGACCTTGACCTTGACCTTGGCACCCTGAAACACAAACTTGTTTGAGGTATTCCCATGCTGGACCCATATATGAAGTTTGGTCAGAATCCGTTCAGAAATGAAGTTGCAAGAGTGCTGACAAAGATTTTCTATAAATAGTAACGGTGACCTTGACCTTGACCTTGGCACCCTGAAACACATACTCATTCGAGGTATTCACATGCTGGACCCATATATGAATTTTCGTCAGAATCCGTTCAAAAATGAAGTCGCAAGAGCGCTGACAAAAAGTGAACACACGTACGTACGTACGTACGTACGTACTTACGTACGAACGGAACGCTATATCCCCTCCCCGACTTTCGTCGCGAGGGGATAACACGTTTGTAATTGCTTACTACCTGATTGTTTGCACCACATTTTATTTCCAAATCTTGCTAAAGACCAGATGATTGCATGGGCATGTCTTTGGAAGGTTATGATAACTGGAGACAAAACTGTGACGATTAGAAGTGCAGTGTGGGTAATATGATGTCACATGAGTGGGGTGCATCTATAAGACGACGTAGTTAATGTAGGTAGTTTTAAGGGAACAACCTACATGGGTACACCATATGAACATATAGAAATATTGTATTTCAACTAAATTTGTTGGATTTACTTTCAAGGGACACAAATCATCCAGGAAAATTGCGGACATGACCCAGGGTCACAGCTGACCACCAGATATCTGCCACTTATGAATATGACCCAGAGACCTGGCCTATGGAAATAACTATGACATTTATCTATCAATAGGACGATGTTATAAAGCACCCATATATCATAATCTTCAAAGTAAGGTGACCAAACGTTATTTTATTGTTCCATAATCCCTTTTCCATACAGTGATTCTGAGAAATTTTTGGCTCACTGGGCTTATTGAGGTAAATATGGTATGTGCCTTAAATGGTACGACCCTGATGCACGACAAGATGCACTCAGGGACACAAAGTACCAACAGTAACCAGGGACAAGATCCATGGGGACCTGGCTGTATTCCAAGTAGAGGAAAAGACAGTGGAATGTACCTAGAGGCCAAACAGTTACAAATTACAAAACTGGAGGATGTGTCTTACAAGGGGCGAAGCATTGTTGTAATAAATGTAAAGAAACTCATGTGAGCAGGACAAGAAACAACGGAAAATGCACAGGTGAACTTGACTCAAGGCCAACCAGGGAGGTGTGTCCTGAGAAGGCCACCATGTGACTTGACCCGAGAGAGATATGACAACAGGAAAGAGACCAACAGGGGACAGGATTAGATGTGATCCAGAAACATAACCCTTGGGAACAACTAACCACCACATCAGCCACATGAGCAGGCAATACTGCTATCCATTTGTGTGTATATATATACTGTGTATATAGACATGACCAGAAAATAAAACACACAAAAATCAATGGCTTAGCTCTTTCAACAGACGTTAATTATGGTTTTGGGCCTTGCCAGTGGAGAATTGCAATATCGAAACAGACATAGCAGAAAATCTTTCACAATCATGCAATTAATTCAAAGTGAGAAAACTTGAGCCAAAACAAGCCCATTCCTTGCTTAATTTGATCTAATTATAGCCTTGAATTGTCACTACCAATTGGCCATCTTTATTGACTTTCGATTTTTTCCTTCCATAGTCCTGCTTCACAAACCCTTATTAGCTAACTGCTTACACCTCCGTTTTCTCTGTCCCTTCGCAACTTGCTTTTTTGAAAGATATATACAATTTACCCAAATATTCTATATTTCAATTATGCAAAAAACCAAAATCTCGCTTTTTTTTTTAATTGGGTTACTTTTTTTCTGTGTTAATTCTGCCCTTGAATCTGAAACATCATTTGCATGCGGGAACCTTGATTTGGCTGGAGACAAATAATTACAATTGGAAACAAATTTATGTTGCTGTTCTACGTCAAATGGTTCCGAGGTAGCCATATTTTATCTCCAATTATACCCCAACAATTATGACTGGCAAAGCAGGCCATCAATTTCATGATCTCCTGTTAGGTCCCTTGTTCTCACAAGAGATATGTTAATCAGTTCCTGGTTACATGGAGGTTAGCCAATCATTGTCAAACTTTCCATCAGGTTATTGACTTTCAGTTCCTGCTTACATGAAGAATAGCCAGTTATTGCCAAACTTTCCATCAGGGAGTTGACTTTAAGTTCCTGCTTACATAAAGAATCGCCAGTTATTGCCAATCTTTCCATCAGGGAGTTGATTTAAGTTCCTGGTTACATGAAGAATAGCCAGTTATTGCCAACCTTTCCATCAGGGAGTTGACTTTAAGTTCCTGCTTACATGAAGAACAGCCAGTTATTGCCAATCTTTCCATCAGGGAGTTGACTTTAAGTTCCTGGTTACATGAAGAATAGCCAGTTATTGCCAACCTTTCCATCAGTGAGTTGATTTAAGTTCCTGGTTACATAAAGAATCGCCAGTTATTGCCAACCTTTCCATCAGGGAGTTGACTTTAAGTTCCTGGTTACATGAAGAATCGCCAGTTATTGCCAACCTTTCCATCAGGGAGTTGACTTTAAGTTCCTGCTTACATGAAGGTTAGCCAGTTATTGCCAATCTTTCCATCAGGGAGTTGACTTTAAGTTCCTGCTTACATGAAGAACAGCCAGTTATTGCCAATCTTTCCATCAGGGAGTTGACTTTAAGTTCCTGCTTACATGAAGAATAGCCAGTTATTGCCAATCTTTCCATCAGGGAGTTGACTTTAAGTTCCTGCTTACATGAAGAACAGCCAGTTATTGCCAATCTTTCCATCAGGGAGTTGACTTTAAGTTCCTGCTTACATGAAGAATAGCCAGTTATTGCCAATCTTTCCATCAGGGAGTTGACTACGATTCTATGTTGATGTTTAGCCAAAATAGAGAATGTAGATTGTAGCGACTTCATGCTAATGTAGAGTCTATATCAAGATCTAAGCATGTGGAGACTCCATGCTAATGTATAGCCTATATTGAGGTCATAGACTGTGGAGCCTCCATGCTAATGTATAGCCTATATTGAGGTCATAGACTGTGGAGACTCCATGCTAATGTATAGCCTATATTGAGGTCGTAGACTGTGGCGACTCCATGCTTTTGAAAAAATATTTTTACTCAATATATTATCTCAAAATCTTCACACTTTAAAAAATCACAAAATTATGAGATATTTGGACATAATTATGTACAAAGTAGCCTTTAGTTTCAGAAAGGTAGGCCTTCTGGATTCTGAAACAATCTCTGGAAAGAAAAACAGACAGACAGACATATCATAAATACCTGCAATGTGGGCCCTAATAAAAACTTATTACATGCTTGTAATTATCAAACTGGAACATGATTTCCCCATTTTCATCAGCACTTTTGCTAATAGTCTTTTTCTATATTCAACTTGCAATACTGATAATCTTCATTTTTACATCCAAATAATTTGTTATCTCACTTTTGTTTTTTTTTAAATTTAACATGCTTGTCAAAGCATCTGTTTACTTTCCCTTTCTTGTTATCTTCCCTTTGTGAGAACAAGTATTCAGTTATCTCCCTTTGGTTGATGACTGGATATCAAACAACATTCATATAGTAACAAAGAAACTCTGCTGTTATAAATGTTCATCCTTAAACATTGTTACTTATTGCCAAGTAGATTTAAAATCTTAAAGAGAAGAACATATTCAAAGAAAAGGAAATATGTAAAATGCATGTAGAGCTTTGAGCATATATCATTTTTTTTATTAATATATATTAAGTGGGAGAAAAACACAAATAAATAATGGAATTTTCAACACTCTTTACATAACTTTATTAAGAACAAATCTGTGTACATTTTGTAAATATAAACTGTCTCTGATCACTTTAATCTTGTATTCTTTAGCCTGCAGTGATGCAGATTTGTAGATGTTGTCTAAACCTGCAGAGAATGGCATGCATTGTCCTCTACCAAGGGCACACAGATGCACCAGCCTCATCCTAAAATGTCCTCATTACATGAAAATGTTGGTTTGGAACCCAAAGTAATTATCTGTAGCAGGCTATGAGGAATAAGCAATTTATCTGAGAGTAGTTAGTGTCTGCTAAGCACCCACTTAAGTTCTTCTGTCAAAGTGACAAATAGCAATCAATACATAATATGTACATTCTTCTTAATTAATTTAACAATTTTCTACATGAAATGTTAGATCTATATGTTAGCAGCTTATTTACTGAATATCTATCAGTTTCTATTTAAAACATCCTTATTTCTACGACTGATTTAAATCTCTTACCACCATGTTTTACGGCGCGACAGTTATTTGAGCGGGAAGGATTAGAGAATTTGATTATACCGTGCTTGATTAAAACTCCATCATAATAGTAATTAAACTTTTTCTATAATAGTGAAGACATTATAACATCATCCTTGACCTTCATTCTCAAGGCTGATTCGATTATTGGGGCTTTTTTTCTAACATTTTTGGGACTTTTTGATTTAAAAAACTTTTTAAATCAGAATTACTATCAAAAGGAATCAATGAGATTCAACAATGTATATACGGGTACCAGATTTCACCAGTAGTGGGAACGCCTGTGCCAGCTCATTTGTGCTTGGAAAGATCTGTTACAAAGCATGCTGGTGAATACATGCAATCACAACATAAGGCTCATGAAATTAATAAAAATCAAATGAACTAATATAACCTGAATGAAATTAATACACTGCAATAAGAGTCGCAACAATTTTGGGGGGTGGAACAAAGAGGGCGGATACAATGTACATACTGTGTGTATGATTATAAGGCAACAGAATAAGGTGACACCAACAAAACTAGGTCACAGCAACAAAACTAGGTCATCCTGAATAAATCTAGGTCATCCAGGAAATCCAAAGCTATAGGGGCTAAATGGGCATCTCTTCACAAAAATTAACCAGCCAGCTATCCAGAGAGACAAAGCCGATTCCAGTTTACCCTATGAACTTTGTTGAATGGAGTAACATAACAGAAAAGTTTGATATGATAACATCATGTAAACAATGATGGAAACTTAACATACAGATAATAAGAACAGAAAGAAAATTAGGCTTGCATGCCAACAGAAGTTGCAAAGTGTGGATCACGCTCTAATCCTTGGATGCTATTTATAGGAATACCATCAGTCCCTCGGGCATCTCCTGACACCTGCTATACACCTGCAGCTCTTTGGATTTTCTTGTTAGTATATACCTTTGATACCTGTTCAGGTAGAGGCAGCGTACAATTGAGTACAATCAATACAAACGGGTCAATTTGATTTATCTCCTGTCATTTTCTACAAAACTGTAACCCATTGACAAAACATAATAAATTGATTGAATGATGACATGAAATTTCAAAAAGTGCAAAAGGGAAACAAATCAATTTCCACAGCAATAACTTATGATTAAAATCTGTAGTTAATGGTGAGGAATTAATCATTAATGACAAGGTTTTAATCAAGAACCTTCAGACTATTGACTGTCGTTCCTACGAAGATCTATTTACAGCCAATTAAAATCTCTTACATAAATTCCTTACAATAAGGTATATACGTAATACCATTGTGTATTGGTTACACTTGTATCTTACAAAATGAACTTTCACAAGCCTTATCTGAACACTGCGCAATGGTATTTATGTCATACAAAACTTTATCCTTATTCTGCACTTTTTCGGATATATTTTCATTTCCCCCAATCTGACTGAATTTTTCTATCATTGAACCAATTGGTATAGACTGTAGCTCACACAATCAAAAGATGAGTACAGGAAATAGTGGTCACATCTGTTCCATAAAACCATCACTATATACTAATGTATAAACAGTGCTTAACTCATAATTATTGTCATGGCAAATTAACAAGATACTTTTTCTGTCTCTGAAGATTGTCTTGTTGTAAATATATGATAACATAATCAGAAACGGCAAGTGGCAATGTTAATGATACTGGTAATGTTCAATTTCTCAGCTCTGTTTTAGATCGGGATTTTTAACATTATCTGTAGCCAATCAGAAACAAGCTGCCATTGTATTCCCTATGATCTTATTTTCTTTCTTATATTTCAAAGTGTCCTGTACATTTAAAAGTATTTATACAAACAGCGATAATGCCACTTAGGGCTACTTTAAACCTAAATTACATTCCACATGCTACAGCTAGCCTGTTTGTGGAGGCCATCAATATGCAGTTCAAATGATATTGTTCAAAAAACTAGAAAAAAAAATTGGAACTTTCGTTGTCGGAAAATACAATGGAAACTTCCATTAGCCAAAATCCACACCTCCCAAAATTTTCCGACTCTTCCCCAGTCTTCCCAGAGCATTCTTACCCCATTTCCTGTCAATCAATATTTGCAAAGGCAACAGAAAATCCCACACAATCCAATCTAAATCCTGTAGACATGTTTTCTTTATTCTCTACAGTTACTGATACAAGTATATTAACACTTAAGTGTTCAGCACTTGATGGTAAGCCCACACTACAATGCTGGGTATTAATTAGAATGCAAAGTGCTGGTACCCCTTTTCCTAAAACCTAACTGGCCCGAGAGCTCAATCACCCGGGGATATCATACACATCATAATGTACACTGTGTGATCCAGCTAGCTATTGCACAGTCAACATATTTCATTATTTGCATCAAATATGTATTATTAATAAATCGCTTTCGCTTTGTTAAGATAAAGAATATCACCATATTCATTGTCATAAAATATTTCCTAATATGGATAAGAAGGAGGGAAACTGGCACAATCACAAGCAAGAATCATGACTTACTACAAGGAAAGAGACCTAGCTACATTGAAGGCAATCAACAACAACTATCGAATCAGTCCAGGGATGTAGAAATCGATTTTTCTTCCAACGAGACAATGACTCATTCTTTGCAGCGGTACCGGCCTGAGGCACCAGCAGGGAAATTTTGGTAATAAATGACCTTAGAAATCACCTATTAGTCTTGCTTCAATGATCTAAACTGATAATATGTCAAAGCTGTAGTAAGAAATTAATTATCTAAATCTTTGTTAAAGCTTTTACAAAATACTGACAAAATCAGAAGAAATTGGATGTTTTGAAAAGAGGTTTCCAAATTAAAAATATAAAAATCTTTATGAAAAATTAAAAACCTCCATCTGCCCGTATGTCTCCTCAATTTTACTGCAGATAAATATCAAATACTTTTGCTATGTGATGAAGAATCCATTTTCTAAGTTTTTTTTATTTATTTTATGCTGTTTGGCAAAACCCAAGTGCCATTTCTAAAATTCATTGAACATAGGAGGATAGCAGGATTTCATTGCTTAATGATTCATTGTTAATTTTTACGGTGATAAAGAACTACATACCAGTTAATCTCCATTATATCTTTCAGGTTTACATATAGTTTCAGACATGCAAAATGAAAATCAAAAAGGCATGTAGGGCCTGCAGACAGAGCTACATAATAGAAGCAGATTTCTCATTGCTTAACTGACTGTAATAATTAATCCCTCTCTCAAAATTGTTACAATTAACTAACGACAAGTCAGACAGATATGCCACAAAGCTCTTATAGAGATGAATGTCAATGTACGGAAACAAACAACAGTTACCTGAAATTTCCAATGTCCCAATAATGTAGCATACATCCTAAAATCTCAATGTCACAATAAAGTATTTTGCTCTGACATTGTGAAGAAGCATACAGCCTTGATTCTCCATAACACAGAAAAGTAGCATACAGCCTTAATTCTCCATAACATAGTAAGGTAGCATACAGCTTTAAATTCTCTATAACATAGTAAGGTAGCATACAGCCTTAAATTATCTATAACACAGTAAGGTAGCATACAGCCTTAAATTCTCTATAACACAGTAAGGTAGCATACAGCCTTAAATTCTCTATAACATAGTAAGGTAGCATACAGCTTAAATTCTCTATAACATAGTAGGTAGCATACAGCCTTAAATTCTCTATAACATAGTAAGGTAGCATACAGCCTTAAATTCTCTATAACACAGTAAGGTAGCATACAGCCTTAAATTCTCTATAACATAGTAAGGTAGCATACAGCTTTAAATTCTCTATAACACAGTAAGGTAGCATACAGCTTTAAATTCTCTATAACATAGTAAGGTAGCATACAGCCTTAAATTCTCTTTAACACACTAAGGTAGCATACAGCCTTAAATTCTCTATAACACAGTAAGGCAGCATACAGCCTTAAATTCTCTATAACACAGTAAGGTAGCATACAGCCTTAATTCTTCATGATATAGTTAAGAAGCATACAACTTTAATTCTCATGCTCACTAAGATAATAAGGTAGCACACTAATTAAGGCTGAAGTATCCATGTCCTAGCAGGTATTAAACTGATATTTTTACCAGGGACGGACAATTTTACTATAGATGCATCTTGTATGTCTTTTATACAATCCTTTGAACTCTTTGCAGGGTCAAGTTTTCCAAACTACTGCAGAGATCTGATTGTAACCATTTACATGTAGTAACAATCAAGTGAAGAACTCAAGAAGCATTTTTATGCATTAAATATCAAGCATAATGTCCATATTTTATTTTCATTCTGCAAATGTACCCTAATGTTGCATAAAGACCATGTCGAAAAGTACTTCTAAAACTCATTCTGATGAAGCATTCTGACAGAAAATCTTGTGTGATGTTCCTTAACATCGATGTCATTTTCACCTTCACACTTTATAGGGGGAATAAGCTAAATGAGAAATATTCATCACTCCAGAACTGAATAGTTCTTCAGAGCTTCTTCTTGAAAGAACATTCCAAGAAAAGAAAAAGAAATATATTATAAACAGTTGACAACTTTAAGAATAAATCTGCATGATGACAATCCTGAGATGCTATGTAAAGATACTGGGGAGGTATTGTGACATCTAATCCCAGACCGCCTTCCCTGTGTTTTTATTGGGATATAATGTTCTATTAAACCTCCAGGGTAAGGCAATTATATAATTACTGGGTTTGTTTATCTAGGTTAAATCTGAAAAATATCCCTAAGCAGCTTACCGGGTAACTGAAGTGTTTTGATATGTTGAGGTGATTATAGTCAGCGCAGCATATGCAGCCATGTTCATGAACAACAAAAACAGTATACAGCTTTTACGCTAACCAATTAATTTGGGGGATTTAAAAGCATTAACTATTTTAAACAGCTTTTATCATATACTACTAGAAGAAATTCAAGTTCGATTTTCTAGATTTGTAGAATTTGATGTGACCCCAACATGTCTACTGAAATCACAATGGAAGTATTACAGATTTGATATCTGGGGAGCACTACCTAGCCTTCTAGAGTCCTCCCATATTGCAGGTGCCTTCTAGAGTCCTCCCATATTGCAGGTGCCTTCTAGAGTCCTCCCATATTGCAGGTATGTTACTGCATTCCTATAAAATATTATAACAAGACAATTCGCTAATCTCCTAATGGATGTGAAATTATATGCCAAGAATGCACAGATGATAAATTTGTAATAAGATTTTTTCCATCAGATACAGCCCCGACAAACTTTTCTTTGATGTTGATCAAAGATCAAAATACAGGTCACAGTGACAATAACAACACTTTGTCAGATTCCCTTCCTTAACATACCATTTCAAGCTCAATGCCATCAGCAGAACTTGAGAAGAAGTTCAAAATGTGTTTTTCAAGATGGCGACAATGACGGCCATCTTGGCTTTAAGACTGACCCATTCTCATTACAGCTAATGAAGTCACATATTCTGCTTAACATGCACAATGTGCGTTCCTTCTCTATTTCAATAGTGCTAACACCTTTAAGTTCTGTCTGATTTATCTACAAGTATATTCCCAAAATAAAACTTTGGATTCATAAGACAACTCTAAAAAGATGTAGGGGGATTGTCATCGTGAGTACCCATATGATCTACTTTCATATCTGCTCTTATTGATCCCATGGGGGCACTGGCACACAAAAATCTCTTCGTTATTGATTACTAGCCTATTTGACCCCTGTGACCTTAAATGTAGGTCAAGGTAATTCACCCAAGCATACCACAGGACCAATATCAGTCTCTGTGCCTCACATTCATTGAGAAGAAGTTGTTTAAAATAAAAAGTTGATGAAGAACGGACGATGGACACCGAACCATGGCATAAGCTCACTTGCCCTTCCGGCAGGTGAGCTGAAAATTGGATTCCACTGTAATATCAGACTTGTTGTAGCTCTAACCTATATTAGATAAAAGAGGACTTCAGAGAGACGTCCAAGGACTGACATTTTGTAATTGAATCACTTTCGTAACATTATACTGTAATTAAATTTCATTTGGAGAAGGACAATACTTTCACACTAAGCCTACAGACTAATTCAAATGTGCAGCAATTCAGAATGAGATAATTTTCTTTACAGTGTCCCAATGCCCTATTCTGTATCTATAAGGAAGACAGAGTTTTAGCATTTTAGGATACGTTTCTAACTTATACAGAATTTCTTAATGAAAGAAATAAACCCATGACGTTTCTTTTTCATAAAAGCAACATAGCTCCTCAATCTGGAATTCAAGGCCAGGGGTAAGAACCCAAATTATAGCTTTCTCACCAGAGCTAACACTCAACCAAAGGCCAAAAGTGAGACATTGTCAAGGAAGGTGTTTGAAGAAGAAAGTTGTCAAGAAAGAAGAGAAATGATAAGATCCCAAATTCAGTCACTTCTAACAATCATGCAAAATGGGCAGCAGGTACAATTCTACACTACAATAGTGAGGAAACATTTAAATATTTTAACACATTAGAATTTAATTGACCTATATTCAAGGTCAAAGGGTTCATTTGAACAAACCTGGTAATCCTCTCAGCAATTTGAGCCACTATCAGGCTATTATCAAGACCTTAGGCCTCTTGGTTATTGAGAAGACCTATAGCCTTGAATGTAGATTAAGGTTTCTTAATTAGAACAAACTTGGTAGCCTTTCATCCCAATAGGTTACTGCCACAAATTACCAATATCGTGCCCAAGCTGGGACTCTTGGTTATTGGAAAGAAAAAAGACATTTGACACCTCTCACCTTGAATATAGGTCAAGGTCATTCATTTTAACAAACTTGATGACCCTTCAAATCAGAGCATACCATTTGCTGAATGTCATGACCCCACAGTCTCTTGGTTAGTGAAAAGAATTGGCCAAGGTCATTCATTGTAACAAACTTTTTAGTCGTTCATCACAGCATGCCACTTGCCTAATAGCATTTGCCCTCTCTGATCTCAAAGAAGATCAACAAAATTGGTTGATGTTTAGCCCAGCATGCTACTGGCTCATTATCATTATCCTAGGCCTCTTGATTATTGAGAAGAAGCCAAAAATGTAAATTGTTTACCAACAGGCTACAAACAATGGCATTAGGTGAATGCATTAGGTCACTTGAGATTTTGACTCAGGTGTCATAAAAATTAAATTTGAAAATAACTAACAAAGAATGCATGAATGGAAAAGTAGCGAGACAGTCTCCCTTAATAGAGAGGTCTTTCAAATTTGTTGAATGTAAAATAAAATATTTAAAAAATCACTTAAAATCCAAATAACTTATAATTGATGGAATTGAAATACTTTTTTTCACAGGGATTTTGTTGTTCAGATAACTTAGTGCTTTTATTTAACATAAATTGATGTTTTGTCTCACCTGTTTTCTAGTCTGATTTGTTTACAGTGCATGCATGAACTATTGTATCAACATGAGGTTTTACATAAATCAGATGTAAGGGAGGTAATCCATATAAACTCTAAGTTATGGTTTTTCTAGTTTACTTAAGAAAATACATTCAAATTAAATCATACTTTACTATAGTCTGTATGATTCGGTAAATGAACAATAATTTGTTCCTACATTTGCAAAAATTATTTTATCAAATAATTTGCCTTTGTCGAGTCATCACTATCAAATGTTGATTTTGTTATGGATATATACTGAAATTACATTTATATTAAAGTCCTTCAAAAAGTTTATATGGATGCAATTAAATGTACAAAAAAAAACTGAATAAATTAACATTTATTTCCAATATAATTCACTTGTTTAATTTTCAAATGATCTGTAGGATAAATTAACAGCGACGATTTCAAGGAGTGGTGTCCATACTATGTTTTTAATGTACTATGCAGCCTGATACAATAATCAGCACATATTACGAAGAAGTACAATCCAATTTTATACTCATGAGGATTAAGAGGCAGTCTTAAACTTGGTATATAAAAGATCAAACACACATTAATTCAGTTACAATCTCCATTCTGACAATACAAGATGTGAGGTGCCAAGTTTGATATTTCTCAGGTGTAGATTCACTAATCCACCCACCAATGACTTATATATTCAAAATGTGGTAAGATACATGTGGGTATAGCCCTGGTGTGAATGACTGATATTTCAATTCCTCTGTTTACCCCAGAATTACAGACACCCTTCAGGGATTCTCTTTGACATGCTATATTAGGTTATTAAATTATGTAACTCATATACACACAAAATTAAACGAGTGGGCGGTGAACTGAACCAAACCTCTGCAAAGACACAAATATTTGGCAGCATCGCAACAATTTCTGTTCAATGTATTTTCAATATTTAGTCATAGGAGTAATTAAAAAATATTTCCAACCCTAACTTATAAGGAATGTGTTCCTCTATAAGGATGTATTGATCAATAGACGGATCGTTTTCGCTACGATTGTTAACTATTTGAGGGAGATCTGGCCAAGTTCCCCAGAGGTTCCTCTCAGTGTGTTGATGACTCAGTGACGAGATGGCTACAATGCACATAGAAGATTGGAGCCACACAGCAACCAAGTGTGCTTCTTATAAACTTCTGACATTACATTAGCAAAAAATAAAATGAACAAAACGAAAGATGTCAACGTTGTTAATGAAACAGTACAAGATATGACCTGGGATTGACTATTGATACAAATTACAGGCAAGAATGATTTAAGATGAATCCAGACTCGCCATTTAAACCCCGTCTTCTTCTGTGAGAGTTTGCACCTCATATATTTTAAAACAGCAAGCTCGGCAAAAAATCTGCAAATTTACTGAAATTTTGTTCAGAATGGAATTTTCATTTTAGTTAATGAAAACGAGTCAATTTTAACTGTGAAAAGGTGATGTATCTTTAAACACGTGGTCCTCCACAGGTACGGAAAAATTACAAGATTTGGTTTTGTGAACACCCTATAGGTAATACATAAGTGTCATGAAGACGCAAGAGGTCTATGGGCCTTTCTCTTCATCTGACTTTAAAGACCCTTGTACTAATTGAAGTACATTGTATATTGAAATATTTTAACATCCTTGGTAGCAGTATGACAATTTGGATTGTGCAATACTGTATGTTGACCATGGTAGCCATCTCAGATTTCATTGTGACCCAAAAAATAACAGCAAGTAACAAATAAGGACAGATCCATTTCCGGAAAGTAAATTTAAGAGCTGAATTGCTCTGGTGAAACTTGAGAAGTTTGAAATAGGTGTTGTTCAGGAAAACCATGATTGTGCTAAAGTTTTTATTAGGCCAAAAGATAACAACACTTTATAAGCTTCCCTTCCTTAACATTTTAATCAACTTCTAGCTCAATGGTCCCAGTGAAACTGGGAAGATTTTTAAAATGCGTTTTTCAAGATGGCATCCATGAACTTAAAAATAAGACTTGATTAAGACCATCTCAGGATTGTTCAAGGCAAGTTAAAACTTGAAAACTGGGCCCTGACCTTAAAATCAAGCCTTGCATGAATCCTAGTGGTCCTAAGCCTTGAAAAGCCTTTCATAAATCCAGGTCTGTGGCCTTGAAAAGCCTTCCATAAATCCTGGCCGTGGCCTTGAAAAGCCTTTCATAAATCTTGATCTGTGGCCTTAAAAAGCCTTTCGTAAATCCTAGTCCATGGCCTTGAAAAGCCTTTCATAAATTCAGGGTCATGACTTTAAATTTAAGCTTTTCATGAATCCTAGTGGTCTGTGGCCTTGAAAGCCTTTCATGAATCCTAGTAGTACGTGGCCCTTGAAAAGCCTTTCATGAATCTTAGTGGTTCGCAGCCTTTGAGGCCTTTCATAAATCTTGGGTCATGGCTTTGAAAAGCCTTTCTTAAATTCTGGGTAGTGGCCTTAAAAGCCCTGCATGAATCCCAGTGGTCAGTGGCGTTTGAAAAGACTTGCATGAATCCTAATGGTATGTGGTCTTGAAAAGCCTTTAATAAATGCTCGGTTGTGGCCTTGAAAAGCTTTTCATGAATCCTAGTGGTCCATGGCCTTGAAAAGCCTTGCATGAATCCGATGGTACATGGCCTTGAAAAGCCTTGCATGAATCCGATGGTACATGGCCTTGAAAAGCCTTGCATGAATCCTAATGGTACATGGCCTTGAAAAGCCTTGCATGAATCCTAATGGTACGTGGCCTTGAAAAGCCTTGAATCGTGGTTCAACGATATGGTCCTGATAAGTCTGTTAACATTTAGTGTATCAGATATGTTTTTCCTCAGAAAGTTTAATATAAGGAATAGACTCGATCCAGATTAGAAGAGTTGCCATTTTTTTTTTAATCGTGCATGTATGATTTCAAAGGCAAAATATAATTACATGTCGCAAACTGATAGACCTTAAGTAAATGGGCAAAACCAGACATGAACAGTATTAAGAATCATTCAAATGTCTTGATACTTGAAAAAGATAATAAGGACCTTAAAAGGCATGGATCTATAGTACCCTGATATATGTAGTACTTTAGTGCGACTAATCACGAGTTCATTAAGAGATCTTGGTGCATTCACAAGTCACAAACCTAAGACGAACATAAAACATTTCTATTGATAAAGGATGAAGTTAAAGATCCCAAGACAGTCTCCAGTGAGCACTGTCTATACACAAAACGTTTCCTTTGAAGTTAATTGAAAGGGCAGAATTGAAACTATCCATAGGGAAATAAAAAGTATTACAAACCAATACAGAACACTACACTATCACCATGACAACAAGTTCAGTTAAGAAACATGGATGCCATAATGTCTGCCATTGAGGATTAAATTTTCTTTTTCATTAGAATAGAATAGTAATTCATTTACAGATTATCTTTGAACATTGTGTTAATTTACACAAAGCTATGGCAATCAAACTGTGCTGGACTTAAAAAAGCCTCAAGCAATCAACAAAATTTTAGGTACAGAAATGTCAACATGTTTTCAAAAATGACACCTTGATATTTCTATCTTTCTCCATATCAAATAGCAAACTGCCAAATCCATTATCTCGCGTGTAGAATTTGGGGTCAGAACCCAGGCTTGCCTACACTCTCCGGAAGAACTTCCCTATCCTACATACCTACATATGACAGACTCTGTAAGTAAAACATACAACTAGAGATCATAGAAAATACACCAAAGCTGATGAATGAAGATGTATTTCTGATCAACAACATGTTAGTTGAGTTTGGCGACAAGATCTTCCAACACACTATTGGCATACTCATGAGAACAAACTCTGTCCGTCTTTTGGCTGGATTGTCATTCTTTTTTAATATGAAGCTTAATACATTGAAGAGCTTCTCAGAACAGGTAACAGAGACCTTGTAAAGTCCTTCAATTTCACATATAGGTGTATAGGCAAAGTGTTATCTTCGAATAACAAAAACTTAATTAACAAATTAAATCGGATATAACTGTAAATCATGAAATAAGGGTACTACAGATTCTTCAAAATCAGCTGCTTCCCTGGATCTTAACTTACAAATAATGTATCTAACAGGGATAGCTTATAACGACTGATAAGCTGTATAAGCGTGATAATTTCAATTTCCCAATAGCTACTTTTCCATTTCTAGATAGTTAAATCCCTCATCCCCTATGGTGTTTAAATATCCAAGTTGATTCAATGTTCAAGTGCTTAATTTCCCTGACAGATGTCGTTTACAGACTGAAAATCAACAACAAAAGGTTTCCCCCGAGATTCAGGTGGATGAAAACCACAGGAAAGTTGATAGCTGACATCACTTCAAAATATTTGATTTCCTTATGTGATATGAAGTCAGCTCGATGCTGTTGTTATGCCTAGTGGTTCCATTGTCACTGCCCTAAATCTCATTCAAGATTGTAGCTTAATCAGGATTTGACCTAGATTTTTATGGCGGGTGTCGTGGATGAAGCAGAAGACGCTTACTCTTCCGGAACACCTGGTCTTATCCTTGTACTTTTTCTGGATCTCCGTTCTTTATCTTTTTGTTTCCATTTCAGAGTCTTTGTTCAACTGATTTAGTGTTTGAATCACGATTTTGATATTATGTCAGTTTTTCGACCCTCTGGTCTTGGTCACAGCCAATTATGATTGAACTTTTCTCTGTCATGCTCATATTGAAGTCTGAATTTCAAATATAATCTAGCTCTGGATAGTGTTTTGACAACACCACAGTGCATTTAACACCTTGGACTTCATAATATATGTGACATATAAAAGTTCAACAAAATTTTGCCATGATCAAAATCAGGAGGTTGAAAATAATGCTAAACATTATTCTTTTTCATCGTTTTTTTTTTTTTTTGATATAGAAGTGAGATAACTCTCGGTTGAAATATATGAAATTTGAAATTTTAATTTCCATTGTATTGGATATGCTGGTGCAGTTTACCTTAATCAATTCCAACATTTTAAGATAATGATAATTATTTATCTTAATTTGATGTTGTCCTTTAACTAAATTCACACAGTAATGGATACACAGGCAAATCCATGCCATAAAGATCCAATAAAACACATTCCACAATGGCCCACCGTCTCTTAGCATGTACTGTGACTTTTGTTCATATTCAGCAAATAAGTATATGGTACAGCCTAGTTTGGAGTGGGAATCAATAAGCACTAGGAGTCCTAGTCACATAGTACCGTCAATTTCCTCCCCGTTACCCTATGGTAAGCATGACTTTGCATGTTTTGTACAGCGCTACCAATCAATGGAGCACATCTATCCAGAGGGAAATTCCATAATCCATTAAACTTTCACTAAATTTCCCCACTTTTTTCTCCTTTATCCTCCAGTACAAGTACTTGAAAGCCCATTCCCACAATTATCGTTCAATCCTTTTAAATATGCATACAATCGTGTTTGATTAGACAGCAGGCGATATCACTCGGCCACATAGCCAATTCTCTCCATATCAATCATTATGAGGTTGTTGCATACATATATTTCTGCCCTATCTCTGACATATTATTACTAAAACTACGGTATCTCATTTCAGCTATAGGTAGCGATTTAACATCCATACATATGACTGTACCATACACATTTTTTCTGCATTTCTGTGGGCAGATGTACATGATGTTTAGTGCATGATGTACTTGACACAAAGTCATTTGTTTTTATGACAGTTCTGGTTCTTAATGATAAGGAAAGGATTAATGATATGATAATCTATTGTCGTCACTATAACGGCCAAGGAAAACAGCTTTAGTTTCATTTATGCATTAAATATCAAAATTATATATAAAATTTCATGGCAATTTTCATCTTCTTACTTTTGGATCGCTAGATTCTGATTGGATAACAACACATAGGGTATACAACCTTGCAATAGACAGAGCCATGTAGGCAGAAAACCAGTGACTAACTGATATAAAGTACAGTTATTCCATAGAGAACAGAATTTTGAGGTTAGTGCACAGGAAAGGTTTGGGGTCAATGCACAGGAAAGGTTTTGGTTCAGTGCACAGGAAAAGTTTTGGGTCAGTGCACAGGAAAAAGTTTGGGTCAGTGAACAGGAAAAGACAGGAAAAGGTTTGGTTCAGCACACAGGAAAAGTTTTGGGTCAGTGCACAGGAAAAGGTTTGGGTCAGTGAACAGGAAAGTGTTTTGGTTCAATGCACAGGAAAAGTTTTGGGTCAGTGCACAGGAGAAGGTTTGGTTCAGTGCGCAGATAAAATTATTGGTCATTGCAAAGGAAAAGTTTGGGTCAGTGCACAGGAAAAGGTTTGGTTCGGTGCACAGAAAAAGTTATTGGTGGGTGCAAAAGAAAAGTTTTGGGTCAGTGCAAAAGAAAATTTTCAGGTCAGTGCTCAAGAAAAGTTTTGAGCCAGTGCTTTGGTTAATTCGGTTTATTTAGTTTAATGTCCAATTAACGGCCAGGGTCATTTAAGGATGTGCCAGGTTTTGGAGGTAGAGGGAAGCTGGAGCACCCGGAGAAAAACCACCAGACTACAGTCAGTAACAGGTAACTGCTTCACGTGGGTTTTGAATTCGCATCCCAGAGGTGGAGGCTAGTGATAAAGTGTCAGGACACTCTAACCACTCAAGACACTGCAGACCCATGGTCAGTGCACAAAAAAAGTTTCAGATCAGTGCAAAGGAAAGTTTTGGGTCAGTGTACAGGAAAAGTTTTGGTCAATGCACAGGATGTTTTGGGTCAGTACACAGGAAAGAATTGGGTCAATGTACAGGAAAGGTTTGGGTCATTGCACATGAAAAGTTTTCAGGTCAAAGCACAAGAAGTTTTGGTCAATGCACAGGAAAAGTTTTGAGTCAATGCATAGGAAAAGTTTTGAGTCAATGCATAGGAAAAGTTTTGGTTCAGTGCACAGGAAAAGTTTTGGGTCAATGCACAGGAAAAGTTTTGGGTCGATGCACAGGAAAAGGTTTGGGTCAATGCATAAGAAAAGTAGTGGGTCAGTGCACAGGAAAAGTTTTGGGTCAGTGCACAGGAAAAGTTTTGGGTCAGTGCACAGGAAAAGTTTTCGTTTAGTGCAAAGGAAAAGTTTTTGATCAGTGCACAGGAAAAGTTTTGGGTCAGTGCAAAGGAAAAGTTTGGGTCGGAGCACAGGAAAAAATTTGGGTTAATACACAGGAAAAGATTCAGGTCATCAAAGTACATTGCACAATCAAAACATGCTGGCAATTCCATTATGAAGGAAAAACATCTTAATAATTTTCATGTAAAATATTGAGGGAAATGACAAAAACTAGAAGAAACCCACCAAAAACATATATGAGGATGCATCAGAAAGTTGGATTTACTAATAGCCCCATGTCAGAGGAAGCCGTAGATACGAACTGATAACTAACTGGAAGCACCGTGACAGTAGACTGGCTTTCGACCTGGAAAACATTCATTATATCAGAGAGATTTTGTCAGTGCATGTTTGCCCTGGGCACATCAAAAGCCAATACAAGCATGCTTTTAATAACCACAATATAGCTCTTGATTACTGGTTCTGGTCGCTTACCTGCAATGGCGATGTTGAAGCAGTTTCACAGCTCAACTTCCTCAACAAGTTTATATGAACTGTTTCGTCTGTAATTCAGCTAATCTTAGGTAAAAAAAATAGAGTTACCATAGATAAGGTAACAATCAATGTCAGGTAAATTTAAAGGGCTAAATGTTGTATATACAACAAAGTTATATGTTGAGTTAAAGTTCAAGGTCACATATATTATTCATCATTGTTTTAACAATTCTCTGCTGTAAAGTACAGGTTTATTTCAATAATAGCTCACCACCATATAGATAATAGCGTATTGCCTCCGGCAGCCCATAATTTGCATAACAAAAATGAAAATAAATATCCCGTGAGAGGACCCTTAATGCCCGATACGAACGCACCGCGCATGACCCAAAACCTCACTTCCGCTTATGGCAGCCATCATCCCAGAAGGATTTTGACGACAGCTCGTTTTCCCAGGGTTTTTGTTGCATTTAATTAGTTTTTCTTTTGCTTTGCTTTCGTAATTTGTTATTCTCATCTTTGTTGACAAGTTTTTCATTTTCGTTTGAACTGTCAGTCCGTTTGTGTGTCGTATTTCGTCTTTTGTGTCGAGTGGTTACTGCACACGTGGACTGTCTCGCTACGGTACCGCGGTCTAGTAGACCACTTCGGTGTCTATTTTTCTCGCTTTATTTGCTACCGTTTTGCTTTTGTCAACTCAGTTGTTTATTTCTTTTTCATTTTGTACTTTCTGTACTTATTTCCAGTTTACGGGACGTTTTTTCCGTAATTTTATCGGTGGTTTTTTCTTCCGTTTTTTGGCTGGATTTTCTCGTTTGCTGGAAGCTGCCCGCCTAGCAGAATGCGAGGTAAGAGACTTACTTCGGGTCCAAAAACTCGGTCAGGAGACTGCGGTCATGTCATCCTCGATGGGGATGACCATGACACCTGTTCTACCTGCCGAGACTGCTCCCGGGACAACATGTGTTCCGTCTGTTTGACATGGTCAAACACTTTGTGGGACAGGGTGTTGTCCCATCAGTCTGTCGCCCGTAATAAGGGTGCTAAGTCTGGGGCAGACAGTAAACGTCAACCTAAAGTCCAGTGTGGTGCTGTTGTCAGCCTCCCACCTGGCAGTGAGGCATTTTTACCCCCTGAAGAGGAAGTAATTTTGTCTCACAGTGGTAGGCACTCTTTGGCTACAGAGGAGCCTATTCACACACATATTTCTGAGGCGGTAGGGCCTTTGGGTTCTATCGGTCATCAGAAGGGCACTCACCCGGGAATCTCCTTGGAGGTCGAAGGGAGCGAGTGTCCAGGTACCATCTCCGTTAGCGGAATGGTTACCGAACAGGCCAGTCATGGGACCCGGGCCCCATTAAGGGGTGCCGGCGTACCCACTGACAGTAGGCCGGCTGGTACTGCCAGTTTTTACGGTGGTTCTGGAGAGGCTGCACTAGGAGCTGGGAGTGTCTCTGTTTCACTCCCAGGCGTTGGTTTACCGTATTTTGAGTCTGGTTTGGGTTCCGGGGTTATGCACCCGTCGGTTCCTAGGTCTGCCTTGCCTCTATCTGGTCCTCCTCCAGTTAGAGCTCCTGGCTCAGTGGGGTTTATGGGTGCTCCAGGGCATCCCCCACCTTATCCCTACCCTCATTCTGCACCCGGGTTAGGTGGTAGTTTGCAGTCTCCTGGCAATTTTGGCCATTTTCAGCCATATTGGCCAGGCAGGTCTCCAGTAGGGGGCAATTCATTTCCTGGTCCTGCGGGTGTCGGAATGTTGCCTTCTCCCCAGTATTCTGGCTTCGGCCAACACTGGGGCCCCTCCCAGTCTATGGGATTTCCATACCCTGGGTATGGTCAAACCTTTCCAGGTTACACTGGTCAACCTTGGGTTTCCTCAGCTGTCTATAATCAGTCAGGTGTTGAGTTGGGTCCCCCCCCCCTTCTCGCTCACGCCTTGTTAAGTCTAAAAGGGTTCACCGTCCCTCGAAGACATTGGCTGAGACTCCCAGGTCATCGCTTCCCAGCAGGGTTAAGCGTAAAGTCAACTTCTCTCATCTTAGTGCTGGCCTTTCTTCTGCTTCTAAGTGTAGGAGAATGGAGGCTCCAGACCAGACTGTGTCTCGGTCAACCTCCAGTTTTGGCCAGTCTCCTCAAACTGATCTTCAGGAGACTGATGATATGGATTTTGAGGAGTCCGAGACTGAGGATGTTGGTCAGCCGACTTTGCCTGATGATGGGGACACTCTGTCGTTGGATGCTGGGTCTGATGTGGATGCCGAGACTCGCTCATGGCTCCCATCAGTACCTACCGAGGTGTCAGATCATGAGTCTTTTCACTCTGAGGCTGATAACCCCGACTCAGATTTAGGTCTGGCTGCATCTCAGGCAGAGAGGAATCTTGATTCCTTTCGTAGCCTTCGTTTGGAGGTTGCTTCCCTTTTGGGAGTTGAATTTTGTCCCCCTCCCTCTGCTTCTAGCCTCCCAGAAAGGACTTCAACTTTAAGTGCCTTTCTTCCCTCGGAGCCAGAAGCTAAGGCATCAGGTAGATCTTTGGCTGAAGGGACTATGGTCTCTTCAGCATTGGCCCAAATTGAAAAGGTTCTGCAGGCCAAAGGTTCTTCTAATAGGAAGCAGGATCTTTCTGGTTTGCTTCTGGGGGCTAGCGATATCGAGGGGTTTAGTCCTTCTCGATATTCTGTGCACAATTCCTCAGTTGAACCTACTCCAGCCAAGGTGGATCTTATCTTAGACCATCACTGGCCTGGGAGATCAAATGATATTGTTCATTTATCTCCTAAGGAGCATAGTCGCATGGAAAGACTGCTTCGTCTTGCCATTCATGTGCTGGCTTATGCAGATTCTTTTTCCTCTGCTTTGTTCGTAGCATCTTCTCATTCTGAGGAGAGCCTACCTAACAAGACTAAGCTTCTGGCTGAACTCAGCAAGGCCATGAACCGGGCCCACATGGATGGAACCGCGCTCATTTTGGCAGTTCTTGCTGATTTTGTTTTGGCCCGCCGTGCAGCAGTTCTGAAGCCCAGACTAGCTGTAGGTGAGCCATTCATTTCCGATCTCATGACTGCTCCCTTGTCTGGCTCAGAAATGTTTGGAGGTATTCTCACCTCTGTCATGGACCGAGTCAACAATGACAAGGCGGCTTCAGCTAGGCTTGAGAAGCTTAGGGCTAAGCCTAAACCTGGCCGGGTGCAGCGTCCAGGTAAGCCTAAGAGGGGTGCTCAGACAACTCAGTCTCAGACTCAGACTCAGACTCCTGTAGCTTCGGCTGTTCGAGGTGGGCACTCCTCTCGGGGTCGGGGCAGTCAGAGTCACAGAGGGGGAAGGGGTGGAAAGAAGAATCCCAGCAAGAAGGGACAGAGTTCCTGACTCTTTCAGTCCCTCGGTTCCTCATTGTCACTTGTCCTCCCCATTAGACGATCCATGGTCAGGTCTCCAGCTTCCAAAGCCAGATCTGCCCGTCGGGGGTCGTCTATCCTCCTTCCTACCAGAATGGAAGGAGCTCACCAAGGACAAGTGGGCAATTTCGGTGGTTTCCGAGGGTCTAGGTATTCCTCTCTTGAAGGATCCTCCTCTGTCTGTGGACCCTATCTTCTTTCCTCCACCAGGCGATGTAGAGAAGGCTCAAGCCCTCTTAGACGAGGTCAATTCCTTGATAGCCAAGGGTGCTGTGGAGGAGCTTCCAAGGTCACTCTGGACTCCAGGCTTTTACTCTCGGATGTTTCTTGTCAAGAAGAAATCCGGGGCCTGGCGTCCGATTATAGACCTCAGTGCATTCAACAAGCATGTAGTCTCGCCACACTTCAAAATGGAGACACCTCGAAGTATCTTGACTTCGGTAGCTCCAGGTATGTGGGCGACCTCAATCGACCTCAAGGACGCTTATTTCCATATACCGATAAAGAAATCGGTCAGGAAATTCCTGAGATTCACTTCTCAGGGCAGAGTGTTCCAGTTCAAGGCCATGCCCTTCGGTCTGACCACCGCCCCTTTGGTGTTCACCAAGCTACTTCAGGTGGTTGTGGGCTATTTACACAGTCGCGGAGTAGATATCCATATTTATTTCGACGACTCCCTGATGCTGCATATAGACCCAGTCTCTCTGCGTTGCAGCACCAGGTCGGTCTTGACAACTCTTCTACGCCTAGGTTTTATCCCTTCACGGGAGAAATCCGAGGTTCTTCCATCCCAGGACTTCATTTTCCTGGGAAACCGTTTCCTTACGGATCGGGGCCTCGTTCTTCCTCCTCAGTCCAAGTTCCAGAAAGCCAAGGAGTTGGTTATTCTGCTCAACAGTCTGGACTATATTCAGGTCAGGTGGTTTCTGAGGCTTCTCGGATTCCTCAATTCCCTTTCGGATGTCGTACCCCTGGGTCGGCTCCATATTCGCCCTCTTCAGATGTTTCTTCTTTCCAAATGGAAACCTGCATCCCTCGAGTGGGATGCTCGGATTCCATTGGAAGCTTCCGTCAAGGCCTCGGCCATGTGGTGGGCTTTGGAGGCCAATGTTTTGAAGGGCGTCTCTCTTCAGAGAGCGTCCCCTACAGTAACTCTGTATACGGACGCATCTATGACGGGTTGGGGTGCCTACCTCAACGGTCAGTGTCGTTCAGGGGTCTGGCAGGGGGCTCAACTCCAGGAACACATCAATGTGCTGGAGATGAGAGCAGTTCTGCTAGCCATTCAGTCCCTACAGCCTCTGCTGCAGGATCAGTCCATTTGTCTGGCTACAGACAATGCTACAGTGGTAGCTTATTTGGAGAATCAGGGGGGTACAAAGTCTCACAAGCTATGTGCCCTCACTATCAGGATTCTTCTTCTTTGTCAGGATATGGGTCTGTCCCTCTCAGTGAGGCATCTTCCAGGGCACCTGAATGTTTTAGCAGACACGCTATCCAGATCACGGAGTCCAGTTATCACAGAATGGACCCTGAACAGGTCTATATTCAGGGCCATCTGCATGGTTTGGGAGACTCCTCTTGTAGATCTGTTTGCCACAGCTCTGAATTTCCAGATTCAGACGTTCGTGTCTCCAGTTCCGGATCCTTTGGCTTGGGAAGTAGATGCTCTATCCCTGAGCTGGGAGGGTCTTCTGGCATATGCCTTCCCTCCATTCAACCTCCTGGGCAGGGTACTTCACAAGGTCAGGAATCACGATTGCTCGGTTCTCCTGATAGCACCTCTGTGGCCCAGACAGCCTTGGTTTCCGGCTCTTCTGGATTTGCTGGTAGATCTCCCCTTGGCCATTCCGGCCAGGTGGAATCTCCTCAGCCAGCCCAAATCCAGACAGTTTCACCCCAATCCGGAACACCTACACCTTCACGCGTGGAGGCTATCTCGGTCTGTCTCTTGCAGGCAGGCTTTTCTGCAGAAGTTACCGATGGCATCACAAGATCTATTCGATCTTCCTCATCTGCCATCTATGAGTCCAGATGGTCAGTCTTCTGCAGTTGGTGTATCAGCAGGAAGATTGATCCACTCGGTGCCTCTATTCAGTTAATAGCGGAGTTTTTCCTCTACCTTTTTAAGGTTAGGGAACTAGCGCCTAGCACCATTCGAGGCTATCGTTCAGCCTTAGCCAATGTATTTTCTTTTCGGGGTCGTTCAGATGTTGGAACATGTTCCACTCTCTCTAATCTCCTCAGGTCTTTTTCGTTGGAGAAGCCTAAGGTAAGAATCTTGACACCCCAGTGGGACTTGGCTTTAGTTTTGGACTCTCTTACAAGGTCTCCTTATGAGCCTTTGGCTTCTGCTTCTGTTAAGTTCCTTTCTTGGAAGACTGTTTTCCTGATTGCACTTGCCTCAGGTAGGCGGAGAAGTGAAATACATGCTCTTTCTTCTTCTCCGTCATGTCTCAGGTGGTCACGAGACTATTCCCTAGTGACCCTTCTCACTGACCCCTCCTTCTTGGCGAAAAACCAGGTTCCCAATTTTTCACCAGATCCTATTAAGATTCCTGCCTTAAAGGCTGTCTCTGGTCCCAATGATCAGGATCTGCTACTTTGTCCTTGTAGGGCTTTGAAGTTTTATCTTGATAAAACTAAGGGGGGGCGGCAGGGTCCTAGACCTCGTCTGTTCTTGTCCATCAAGGCAAAGCAGTCTGATATATCTTCTCAGACTATTTCCAGGTGGATCTGTGAAACTATTCAGAAAGCCTATGAGGGGTCTACTGCAGAGACTCGTGACAGTGTTCGGGTTAGGGCACATGAAGTTAGGGCTCTATCTGCCTCTTGGGCTTTTCTCAATGGAACCTCATATGATGAGGTCATGGCATCTGCCTTTTGGCGAGGCCGCAACACCTTTGCAGACTTCTATCTGCGGTCGCTGTCCTCCCATGCAGATGGGTTATATTCTCTGGGTCCTCTTGTCACTGCTCAGTCAGTCACTTGTCCCCCAGTCAATCCTTAGGGAGGTTCCATTGCGGTTTCTGTTTTTAAAGAGTTTTATTGTAAATATCCCAGACCCTTAAGGGGTTTTTAACTGATGTCTTTGTTGCGGTCTTTTCAAGAGGTCATTGTCCTCGGAGACTCCTCTACGGTAAGACAAATTCGCTATTATCTATATGGTGGTGAGCTATTATTGAAATAAACTTGAGGTTTTTGTAGTAAAACCAATGTTTATGATATAATACTCACCACCATATACTAGAGTTCCCACCCTCCTCCCCTCGTCTCCTCATCCAATTTATTTGGTTGCGGAAGTGAGGTTTTGGGTCATGCGCGGTGCGTTCGTATCGGGCATTAATGGTCCTCTCACGGGATATTTATTTTCATTTTTGTTATGCAAATTATGGGCTGCCGGAGGCAATACGCTATTATCTATATGGTGGTGAGTATTATATCATAAACATTGGTTTTACTACAAAAACCTCAAGTTACAGGGCCAGAAAATTAGGATTGAAAGTACAATTCTCTGGCCAAAGCCAAAAATTTGTTTCTAGGTCAAGCTGACAGAATCTGGTCAAGTTTGATGTCAATTGCCTGATACATATTACAACACTAGGTTACTACTAGTCTTTCCAAACATCTCTTTCACAAAACACCATCTAGCCCCTCATCTTATAAATCACGACTATGACCTAATTCTATTAACTTCACCAGGCAATCGCTTTATTGCACCTTTGAGATTGTAAGATTAGTAAATTTTTATAATCTCTGAACATGCCGATTTCCTCCCATGATAGCTACAGGTTTCTACAGCTGATACAAAGTTAAGCAAACCCAGAGGTTCTAGTGTCACATGGGACCATTATTCCGATGCTGCACGCAATTCCCAACCAGTACACCGAGTAACATATCCACAACACCTCACATCCAACATCTTACTTAGAGTTATTGAATTTTATAGGGTTCCAGGTTACTGAGAATGGCAAAGGGCTGTAAAAAGAAAGAATATCCGATTTATTGGTTGTCCAATTAATTTGCCTATATAGCAGAAAGACTTAATTCAATGTCACCAGCACATAGGTGACAGCTAAATGCCATTAACACAGGCTTAGTCTAGTCACACAGTCAGCTTCATTAAAAAGCTTAGTTCAAATCATACATTGCTTATATGCTTACATGTAGTTCAAATTTAGTAAATTGCTTCAACTGTAAGGTTATCAGAAATACTGGTTATCAAGTGATGTCTCAATCATGTTTTAACATGACAGAAACAAACAAAATTTGTGTGAACTACAAACCTGTGTTATCTGGGAACCTGCCTATTATAAAACCTTACTTATTCTAGTATCCTGTCTATTCCAGTACACTATTGAACCATAAAACCTGTGTTATCTGGCAACCTGCCTATTATAAAACCTTATTTAGTCTGGTATCCTGTCAATTCCAGTACACTATTGAAACATAAAACCTGTGTTATCTGGGAACCTGCCTATTATAAAACCTTACTTATTCTGGTATTCTGTCCATTCCAGTACACTATTGAAACATAAAACCTGTGTTATCTGGGAACCTGCCTATTATAAAACCTTACTTATTCTAGTATCCTGTCTATTCCAGTACACTATTGAACCATAAAACCTGTGTTATCTGGGAACCTGCCGATTATAAAACCTTACTTATTCTAGTATCCTGTCTATTCCAGTACACTATTGAAACATAAAACCTGTGTTATCTGGGAACCTGCCTATTATAAGACCTTACTTATTCTAGTATCCTGTCTATTCCAGTACAAAACTGAACCATAAAACCTGTGTTATCTGGGAACCTGCCTATTATAAAACCTTACTTATTCTGGTATTCTGTTTATTCCTGTACACTACTGAACCATAAAACCTGCCAACGCCATATATGTTCTGGTCTCCTGTCTAAGGCAGACACAACAGCTCAGTTGGTTACAGCACCCATCACATTACATCAGGTAAGGATAGAGGGCCTGTTTCAACACTCCCTTTACCCATGCTGGTTTGTGTTTCTCAGAAAGCTGAGAAACGAACCGGTCTTTTCTGCTGTGAGTTGTGTCCTTGGGCAAGATACTTTGTCCTAATTGCTCTGAATTGCATGCCACAGGACTCCCATACGTTGTTCAGTGAGGTAGTCACCAGCTACTACAAGGAGACCCCGCCTCAAAATGACCCTGGTTGTTCACAAGGTGATACATTCAGTAAACAAAAAAATAACTCTATAACACAATGAAATCTTCTGAAATCCTGTCTATGGTCTGAACTGGAACTTCATTGTTACTCTTTTATAATACCTATCTTATCAATCCTATAATGTTGTTTCTTTGTATTGGACATACATGTTAATGTTATATAGTATAGATGTATAAATTTTTCCTTGATTGTGAAATAACCAAGTGAAAAAGGGATGAGACTGAGGGAACTACAACTGTCAACTAATGCTGTCACCGGTTCTGTCTGAAAACATTTTGAAATAAAATTTTTGGTTGGAGACTTTTTAAAGGTTTTATAATGTCGTGATGAAGTACTAGAAGCCACATGATTCCATCAGTTCTGAAATAACTGATAGCTGGTGTGACCAGACTAAACGTAGCTAGACATATCCACCATAGCAATTTAGCAGTTTTCTGTTTATAAATCAATAAGGGTCTCATACTGCACCTATTCCCCACACCTACCTGCCATTCTTCCACCAATCAGCCAGTAACAAAGTTAAAAAGGAACTCAGGGAGGGGGAGGGGGGGGGGGGGGTGTTAAGAGAAAAACAACTTAACAAGTGGATTACAAATTGCTTTTGGTTTAAAAAATATAGATATAAGAAGTTTTCCATAATGTCTTTCAATTAAGTCTTTAATCCTGTGCCTGGTGACCATAAAAACTGCCCATTAATACAAACAGTTTTCATTGTGCAACCATAAGAAATACAACATTGGTGAATCAAGGGATAGAGAATGACTATTTGATTTGTAGGTGGAGTCCCTGATTAATATTGCTGCTAGGTAATCAAGTGTGTGGAAACCAAGGCCACAATTCTGATAGAACTAACCAGTCAGTGGTCAAAACCTTAAGATCAAGACTTCGGCCTGAATAATTCAGTATTATGGTAATCAAAACTGAAAATATTCTTATATCAAAGTAAATTACCCTGGTATCGTATTTCTCTGACAATAAGTCAAAGACTGATGCCTAACCAGGTCTGTTACAGTTCACTAATGATATTTCCTTATCCTGGTAACGTATTTCTCTGACAATAAGCCTACCCCCTGTTTCGAGTCAATTAAAAACAATATTTTGTGTTGCAAACTTTCAATAAACAAGACACCCAATAACTAGACCCATCAGCTAGTCCATGGGTGTCGGCCACAGGCAATATACACATCAAAATCAAATTGCCATCACAATTATTACTTATCATGCATTAACAATTTGTTCCCTCATTCCTTACCTGGATATATAAATCCATATTTTCAGTCATGTATACAAGGTTACTTGATGTAGGACAAATTCTTTTGATATCAATGTCACCTCTTTAAAATACAGCACATTTAAACTGTAATTAATTTCAGGTTATCATTTTGCGCAATCAATTTCAGGTAATCATTTTGCGTAATCAATTTCAGGTAATCATTTTCAGGTTATCAGTCAAGAATCTCCAATTGTTGCTTTGGTGAATATTCTGCATCTGAAGCCATTGGTTTGTTTTAAAATTGTTCCAATGTCATATAGCTAGGGATGTAATTGGTATACATTTGTATATTTCCTTTGCCCAATTTAATTTTTATCATCTATTATCTTATAAGGCATAATGTCCCCTTTTGAAGCTTTAAAAATTATCAACCATCAATTGGGATCAATAAATCATGTATTCAAACTAGGGTATTTCATAAATGGGATCATTTCCAGATTAAATGGGGTCCCTCTGTATAATGTGCATAAAAGTTCTTTAAAATGATTGGTATTTTTTCAATTTCTAGGTTAAAAAAGTCTAAAGGAATGGCTTACGAACTCTGATTAAAGTCTATCTTATCTGGACCTTTAACACAGTACAATTTGATGGTGGCTTCCCGATATGATGCTGCACCACACCAGCCTGAGAATAAATCAGCTGCAATGATTTCCTGTAATTTTTCTCCATTAGCTATCAAGCTGTCGTAAAAATGTTATTTAGCCAAGCCCACTATACTGAATGACCCTGTCGTTAAATTATGCATGATGTTAAAAACATTACAGAGATTACAGGAAGACCTGAGATTCCATGTCATCCTATTGGCTGTCAGGTAATTGTGGAACTCTCCTGTGTGGAGGAACAAAAGCTTATGTACCTGGACGAATGAGCCTTTCCAATTCACATTGATCTGTCTAATGAAAGGCTTGAGTAGCCGGAAGCTTCCAGTGTGCAGATGTCAATGAAATGCTTGTAAAGTATTTGTCTTCCATTCCTTGTTCTTATTAACACCTTTTCACCGTTGCTCCTTGAGTGAACTCACACCTATCGACCTTTGTATTTTTTCTCACATAAGATATTAATTTCATCAATATATATCTACATGATAGCTATGAAAACTTACACCAGGGAAAATAAAGCAATTTCATAAGCTAGAATATAAGAAGATTTCACGGACAAACAGCTGGAAATTCCTATCCATGTTAAAACCAGATAATGTTGTACAGATCAGAAATTTACTTTATAATGAAATCAGTGTCCAAACCATATACCAGATGAATCAATCTTTTAATTAATTACAGAGAGAAAAGTGGTCCATTTACACAAGTTAATTAAACAGAGAAAGTATGTTTAACGTACAAGGGCACTTGTATCACACAGATTTTCAAATATATATATATTTCTCTTTTGACAGTTAAAATCTATGTACTTAATTAGTAAAAGTCCCAGGTCATCAGGTAAAACATCAACAATACTTTTTTTACTTGGTTCTACCTGGTTCATACACAGACATATTTTACACATGACAAATATAACACAAATAATCAAACAAAGGTCAAAGGTTACCAAGTAAAGAAAAGAAAAAGGTCACATGTTATCAGGTATAGATAGAAAAAAGTTAAGGCTACCAGGTACATACAAACAAAGGTCAATTGATACCTGGTACAAACAAACAAAGGTCAATTGATACCTAATACAGACAAACAAAGGTCAATTGATACCTTGTACATACAAACAAATGTCAATTGATACCTTGTACAGACAAACAAAGATCAACTGAGACCTTGTACAGACAAATCAAGATCAATTGATACCTGGTACAAACAAGCAAAGGTCAAGGTCAATTGATAACGTGTACAGACAAACAAATGTCAACTGATACCTGGTACAGACAAACAAATGTCAATTGATACCTGGTACAAACAAGCAAAGGTCAAGGTCAATTGATACCTTGTACAGACAAACAAAGGTCAATTGATACCTGGTACAGACAAACAATTAAGGTCAAATGATAC
This sequence comes from Pecten maximus, assembly GCF_902652985.1. Lineage (NCBI taxonomy): Eukaryota > Metazoa > Mollusca > Bivalvia > Pectinida > Pectinidae > Pecten > Pecten maximus. Next base: position 19,392,045 of record NC_047018.1, read on the forward strand.
CATGTACAGACAAGCAAAGGTTTATTGATACCTGGTACAGACAAACAATTAAGGTCAAATGATACCATGTACAGACAAGCAAAGGTCAATTGATACCTGGTACAGACAAACAATTAAGGTCAAATGATACCTTGTACAGACAAGCAAAGGTTTATTGATACCTGGTACAGACAAACAATTAAGGTCAAATGATACCTTGTACAGACAAGCAAAGATCAATTAGTATGTTGTACAGATCGACAAACAAAGGTCAACTGATACCTAGTACAGACAAGCAAAGATTAATTGGTACGTTGCACAAACAAGCCAAGGTGTAAAAGCAAAGGTTAAATGTTATCAAGTGCAAAAAAGGGAAAAGCCAATGTTTAGCAGGCACGAGTAAACAATGGACACTGGAAACAAGGTTATTCCAAAGAAATAAGATAACCAGGCACAGATGGAATAAAGTCAAATGTTATTATGTACAAATGAAATGCCAATTGGTACCAGCAGTACATAAAGAGCTAAGACTACCAGGTTCTGATGGACAATTGTCAAAGAGTAACAGGTACAGAAAATCAATTGTCAAATGTTACAATGTACCTGCACCTTTACAAAGGCCAAAGGTTAACAGGTACAGATGAATAAAGGTTAACTGATACCAGATAGATTCAATTTCTGGATTGTCAGATACAGAAAAGCAAAGTCAAGAGTTAACAAGGGGACATATATTTGGAAAAGATCCTTCAGCTACTTCTCAAGAAATGAATTGTTTATAGACAGACACTGACAGTCTACACTGAGGAAGGCAAACAGCCAACTATCTGATGATGGTACATGAAATAAGGTTAAAGGTTGCGAGGTATATGAAGAAAGGCTTAAGGTTACTAGGTACATGAAGTAAATTTAAAAGGTTACTAGGTACATGAAGTAAGTTAAAGGTTACTAGGTACATGAAGTAAGGTTAAAGGTTACTAGGTACATGAAGTAAATTTAAAAGGTTACTAGGTACATGAAGTAAGTTAAAGGTTACTAGGTACATGAAGTAAGGTTAAAGGTTACTAGGTACATGAAGTAAGGTTAAAGGTTACTAGGTACATGAAGAAAGGCTTAAGGTTACTAGGTACATGAAGTAATTAGGTTAAAGGTTACTAGGTTCATGGAGTAAGGTTAAAGGTTACTAGGTACATGAAGTAAGTTAAAGGTTACTAGGTACATGAAGAAAGGCTTAAGGTTACTAGGTACATGAAGTAATTAGGTTAAAGGTTACTAGGTTCAAGGAGTAAGGTTAAAGGTTACTAGGTACATGAAGTAAGGCTAAAGATTACTAGGCACCAATTTTTTGTCCAGGAAAAAAAATGGTCTGTAGTATTTTGTACATGCTACCAGATCTTTGTTAATAACAAATGATCACAGCAGCAACAGGAAGGTCATGACACTACTGAAAGTCATTTGCAAGGTCATTCTATACTGTCTGGCATGATTATAATTATCAGATATTGGTACACTGGGAGAGGGTATGGAGATGGGGGTGAAGTCTGACAAAAAGAGCTAGAGCTAAATCAAATATATATACAAAGTCAACAAGATCATTAATATGGTAGGTCTTAAACTCAATTGCAAAGCCTAATTCAGATTATAAGAGGCAACTAAATTTGGGATCTTTCTCTTCTTTCAAAACCATTTTCTTCTTCCTAATATCTCCCTTGACATTAATGCCTCACGTTTTGGAGTATAGTTGATTTTTCCTTTCTACAAGGAAAGCTTGGGGTTCTGTCCCATCTCCAAGACATACAAGCGTCTCTAAAACAGTAGTTTCTACCCCAGCTTAATGCTCGACAGCATTTTAGGATTGAGACAACTGGTTCACTGGTTGACAGTATAATTGTCACCAGGTGGGGTGTTCTGCTGGGTGTTTGGTGAGCTTTGGTTTTGTACTTTTTAATGTCTTATGAACAGCTATGGTCATGCATGCAGTACGCTTCAGTGGGGTAGCACTATAAAGTCAGCAGCAATTCCAGGCTATAACATGGGCACATACATGAATATACCACAGCCTCCCAAATCATGCCCGTGTTTACCACAAATGTGCATCTTGCACATACGAGAGGGCATCCTTATATGACCACAGCTGTTGTTAGATGTTAGACAATATCAAACCAAACCACCAGTACCACCTCTACTAATACAGAATGTACACATGTACTCCTGTGTACTGTACCATTTGTCCCACTTCCTATCAATACATGGAGCTATAGATCATCAGGGATCAACAAGGCTTTTATACACACCTTATATATGAGGAAATTGAAGACGACTTCAAACAGAGTTTTCTGGTGATGCGACATTGTTGATTAGACTATATAACACTATCACTTGTTTACAGTTTTCACTGAATTCCATGAGATGCTGCAAATTTGATGAAACCATAATCTGACACAATGTGACATATCAGTAGCCAAAGGCTCTCCCTAAATGCATTAATGTCCTTTTAAATGTCCCTAGATAGTAGTGTATTGATTGTGTGCTAGCTAGCCAACAGAAACTGTTTCTGAGCTATTTGTTGAATTATATCTGTGGCTGACGTTACATGTCTCCCCTACTACACTGTAGCTGTGACACAGTGTACAAAGAACCTTCCGGCAAAACACAAGCTTTAGGATTCACCAAATTTTGATGTTGCTACATAAATTTCTACATTTATAACATCAAATATATGAGAACAAATCTTAGATATAAGAACAATGCTTAGATATATATAAGAACAATGCTTTTAAATCATCAGGTGAATTTTATCAGTACTGATTCATTCAAACACAAAGTGTAATGCAATTATGATTTTTTTTCTTTTCAGTTGAATTTGGAAGACCCTAGCACAAAACAAATCCGGTATCCCAATAATGTAATCTTACAAAGATATTAAATGTATTCTAAAAAAGTTTTTTTTTCCTTTTTAAGGAAAAAAAAGATGTATTTAAAAAAGCTTAAAAACAATACAGACAGAGTCACTCACATAAGTGACAAGAGGATACAAGTGTATACTACTAATTCAGACACAATTAAACACATCATACAAAAAGTGTTTATCATCAGATCACAATTTTAATTTCTTGAGTATCCTCTTCAAGTGGACATTTAAAGATTAGACTGTGACAGGCTAATGTATTAAAATGGCAAGACAGTCAATCTTCCACCCAGGTCATAAATCCAGACCTGGCTGTCAAGGTTTTACAAAAGCAACAACATGACTCTCAATTCTCCTTGAGAATCAAGAACCATCATGCATCAGATGAGGATAGAAGCTGTTTTATAATTTGATGATTTCGCAACAGATAACACTTCATTAGAGAGCATATTAAAGAGGCTGGCCCCTCCCCTCGCTTAATTAATTACTGTGTCAATGGCAAGCAAGGATTAGTGACAAAGTCATCAATTTTCATGTGTTTAAAACTGATGATCACAACAAGTGTAACCACTGTCAACCAGTTATGTTACATGCATTTTATTCAGAAATTACACAAAAACATTAAAAGAAATTGTGAAAAATGCATTTCTGGAAATGCTAGTTTCTCCATGCTCCATTACAATCAATTTTTGAGCATTAGGCAGAATTACTTCCTGTAATAAGCATTCAGAATACTGGTATTTAAACAGAATGTCTTGAAAATAGTTCTCTTGTATCACAACACCAGTTCATGAATTTCATAGTTCACTTTGTCTGGCTTGACAAATTTCAAAGGGGAAATATTTCCTGGAGAATATTGATGTTACAAAATCTCCGGCGAATCTTCTGCCACTGTAAAACAAGTGTCTGTTTCCTAAATGGTTGATTGATGCAGATTCCACCAGACAGTTGATCAATGTCTATGCATACTCCCCTGTATAGTACCTTCAATGTACATCCATCGTCAGGGTGAGAAACAACAAATCCAGACAAAATTCCACCAACTTCATTCCACATCCCCGGATCTTGTCCTTTAACACCGGTAGAGATTATTGTAATAAAAATTGTTTGACTTTCATAAAACCTACAGTGTATTTAATATTAGTAGCTTGCAGGAAATTTGAAAATGCACAGGAAATTTGAACATGCATAGGAAATTTGAAATTTGTTTCTCTAAACAATAAGTAAAATAAGGGTGGAAATTGGTTGACTTTACTCATCACAGGTGACGGTCCCGTCACAGGTGACGGTCACATCACTGGTACTGATCACATCACAGGTGCTGGTCACATCACAGGAGCTGGTCACATCACATGTTTTTAAGTGCACAGTGAACATACAATGATACCAAATAATATTTAACTTCAAAAAGCCCTCTTTCCTTAGTTTCAAATATTTAAGTATCAAAGTTTGGGGAGAACTTATTTATGAAACCTTCATGCACATTTACATAAGATTTTCTATAAAAATGAAGAAAGGGGCTAATTTGTGGTAAATAAAACAGCACACGGCCTATTGTTGCATAATGCTACACTACAAAATTCAGAGTCGTAACAAAATCTAAGAAACATACAATTAATTTAATGTTGTATACTTGACAGCATCACAAGCATCTAATGCACATACAAATGTATTTGCCTTAGCTGATAGTAATAAGCAATACCCACAGTGACTGGGCTGATGGTCTAGCAGACAGACAAAATGATATACCATATATTATATATATATAATATACATATTGCTGTGCCATAACTTGCTAAATACTTGGCCAATTTCATGATCACTTGTTTGTAATATTAAACCATTCTCTTTACCTTGATATAAAAAGTGAAATTTGTTTTGTCGAATTCGCTTTTCTGGCCTTGACACAAATAATACATATAAATTATATGCACCATGGTTTGGAATATTTACCCTTTGTCCTATCAGTGTGATCATCTGGTGAAAGAGAAAATTGACTACCAGAGTCTGCATCTGACCATCAAAACACAAGGATGGTGGTAATATCAGCGGTATATGTGGTCAGCCATTCTTTATTTAGTTACAGAAATAAAAATACATGTAGGCTTCAGACGATGACAACCATGTAATCATTTTGGGCAAGGTTGAAGGACAATCCCATGAGCCAACTTCAATCGCTTCAATTAGGTTACTGGCTCTAAGTGAAGGTTAGACAAGGTTAAACATGGGGAATTGAACCCCCATCTTGCTGTGTGAAATTGCCCATGTCAGTCAAGGCTTCTAGACAAGACAGGATAACAACATCATACAGTCTTCATGGTAAGTTCTAGTTTGAAGGTATATTGATTCATCAAATATTCCAAAATATTTGATGAAAATGCAATTTCTATGACAGTCAAGTGGTGTACCAAGACATTGGAAAAAAAAGCCTACTGGCAATGCATTAATATTATTGTTTAAGGAGCTGCGTTAGGGGTTGATTTGGAAAGAAAGTCAGTGAGAAGATGCACAATTACACATTGTTGGGAAAAGGAAATTGAGAAGGTACAGTGTTTGGTAAAGGAAAGTTGATTAGAAGGATACAGTGTTTGGTAAAGGAAAGTCAATGAGAAGGTATAGTGTTTGGTAAAGGAAAGTCAAGGAGAAGGTACAGTGTTTGGTAAAGGAAGGTCAAGGAGAAGGTACAGTGTTTGGTAAAGGAAAGTTGATGAGAAGGTACAATGTTTGGTAAAGGAAAGTCAATGAGAAGGTACAGTGTTTGGTAAAGGAAAGTCAAGGAGAAGGTATAGTGTTTGGTAAAGGAAAGTTGAATAGAAGGGTACAGTGTTTGGTAAAGGAAAGTCAATGAGAAGGTACAGTGTTTGGTAAAGGAAAGTCAATGAGAAGGTACAGTGTTTGATAAAGGAAAGTTGATGAGAAGGTACAATGTTTGGTAAAGGAAAGTCAATGAGAAGGTACAGTGTTTGGTAAAGGAAAATTGATGAGAAGGTACAATGTTTGGTAAAGGAAAGTCAATGAGAAGGTACAGTGTTTGGTAAATGAAAGTCAATGAGAAGGTACAGTGTTTGGTAAAGGAAAGTCAATGAGAAGGTACAGTGTTTGGTAAAGGAAAGTCAATGAGAAGGTACAGTGTTTGGTAAAGGAAAGTCAATGAGAAGGTACAGTGTTTGGTAAAGGAAAGTCAAGGAGAAGGTAGAGTTTGGTAAATGAAAGTCAATGAGAAGGTACAGTGTTTGGTAAAGGAAAGTCAATGAGAAGGGTACAGTGTTTGGTAAAGGAAAGTCAATGAGAAGGTACAGTGTTTGGTAAAGGAAAGTCAATGAGAAGGGTACAGTGTTTGGTAAAGGAAAGTCAATGAGAAGGGTACAGTGTTTGGTAAAGGAAAGTTAATGAGAAGGGTACAGTGTTTGGTAAAGGAAAGTCAATGAGAAGGGTACAGTGTTTGGTAAAGGAAAGTTAATGAGAAGGTAAAATGTTTGGTAAAGGAAAGTTGATGAGAAGGTACAGTGTTTGGTAAAGGAAAGTTAATGAGAAGGTAAAATGTTTGGTAAAGGAAAGTTGATGAGAATGTACAGTGTTTGGTAAAGGAAAGTTGATGAGAAGGTACAGTGTTTGGTAAATGAAAGTCAAGGAGAAGGGTACAGTGTTTGGTTAATGAAAGTCAATGAGAAGGGTACAGTGTTTGGTAAAGGAAAGTCAATGAGAAGGTACAGCGTTTGGTAAAGGAAAGTCAATGAGAAGGGTACAGTGTTTGGTAAAGGAAAGTCAATGAGAAGGGTACAGTGTTTGGTAAAGGAAAGTCAATGAGAAGGTACAGTGTTTGGTAAAGGAAAGTTGATGAGAAGGTACAGTGTTTGGTAAAGGAAAGTCAATGAGAAGGGTACAGTGTTTGGTAAAGGAAAGTCAATGAGAAGGGTACAGTGTTTGGTAAATGAAAGTCAAGGAGAAGGTACAGTGTTTGGTAAATGAAAGTCAATGAGAAGGTAGAGTTTGGTAAAGGAAAGTCAATGAGAAGGTACAGTGTTTGGTAAATGAAAGTCAATGAGAAGGTACAATGTTTGTTAAAGGAAAGTCAAGGAGAAGGTACAGTGTTTGGTAAAGGAAAGTCAATGAGAAGGTACAGTGTTTGGTAAAGGAAAGTCAATGAGAAGGTACAGTGTTTGGTAAAGGAAAGTCAATGAGAAGGTACAGTGTTTGGTAAAGGAAAGTCAAGGAGAAGGTACAGTGTTTGGTAAAGGAAAGTCAAGGAGAAAGTACAGTGTTTGGTAAAGGAAAGTTAATGAGAAGGTACAGTGTTTGGTAAAGGAAAGTTGATGAGAAGGGTACAGTGTTTGGTAAAGGAAGGTCAAGAAGAAGGGTACAGTGTTTGGTAAAGGAAAGTCAATGAGAAGGTACAGTGTTTGGTAAAGGAAAGTCAAGGAGAAGGTACAGTGTTTGGTAAAGGAAAGTTGATGAGAAGGTACAGTGTTTGGTAAAGGAAAGTCAAGGAGAAGGTACAGTGTTTGGTAAAGGAAAGTCAAGGAGAAAGTACAGTGTTTGGTAAAGGAAAGTTAATGAGAAGGTACAATGTTTGGTAAAGGAAAGTCAAGGAGAAGGTACAATTTTTGGTAAAGGAAAGTCAAGGAGAAGGTACAATGTTTGGTAAAGGGGTTCAGGGTGTATTAAAAATTTTAAACAAGTTTAACTTTGGAAAATTTTCCATACCAAATTTAATTTTAATTTGTATGAACTAAATATACACCCTATACAAATCATCATATCATAAGGTTAAAATTTGATTAAATCAAAGTTTTGGCAAAAGTCATAAGTAATTGTATGAGTAAAATTATCATTGTTTTTCATTTACTGTGGTACTGAGAATTTTCATTTGTATGTAAAAGTATTTTGGTAATAAAAATCCCCACAACTTGTATTGGAAATACGGTCACTATCTGAATTTATTCTTGAAAAAGTTTATTTAAGGGGATGATGGCAAGAGGAAAATTAAGCCAATGTCCTTGGTTTTTCTGACCATAATCATGTTATGTGATTATTTTCGATTTGAAATTATTTGTTAAATTGGACACATACAAGACCAATTAAATATATGAGACTTGGCAAGAAAGTGTTTACCGGCACAACTGAGCTAAAATCTACTCAACTTCCTCACCGTGTTCCCTCTTATTTTACAAAACATATTCACTTAACATCCTATAATTAAACCCTATAAATTAGATCATTGGATTAGATCATTATTGCTAGCTTTGCTATATCTATATGGAACAAGTTTCACATGCCAGGCATTTACAAACAGAACCATGGGACTTACCTACTGGATTATACTCAGTGACAAATGTCTGTGGACTCGTCACCCCAAGATCCAGGAGGTAAGCTTGGGAAAATTTGACGTTCTCCAACCCCCACACTTTTGATGTACAATATGGTTATCAGGAATACTTGCCTAAGACCGTTTAATCTGGTATCACTTCCAACAGGGCTTTTCCCTTCCAATATCTGTCTATAAACATCGATCAATACAGGAGAGAGGACTCTTCATGCTGCAAATTCAGTTTATTTTTTGTTCGTCTGATCATTATAAAATTACACACTCCCTACTTGTAAGCCGTTTTATGCGTATCTTCAGGTTCTAACATAATTCCTCATTTAATTTGTAACACAATGAACTGAAGCACCCACAAATGAAAGCAATTCTAGGATACAAACCTAATATCATTAAGTGCTGTCTCTGTAGTAAGTAGTAAGTATTTTACTTTGAAACAATTAATTAATCCTACCAGTATGTAACTTTGCTATAATTTGCTGATTTAAATATACATTTGTGTTACACTGAAGTTTTAGTAAATAATAAACATGTCTTTTAATGTGTGTAAAGCCAGCCAGGAGTCTGCAGCAGCCAGATTAGACCAATGTATTGATTGGCTTCCATGCAAGTACCAGTTTACTATAACTTGAAGAATTTAGGTCATCCTAATATTTAATTAGTACATGTTCTAGATGGCTGATATTTTTTTTTTAGAATTTTCTTGAATTATAAACTGTGAACTGGATTCTTAGTATTTGTGTTTTTTTGTCTCCGAACACTAAACATTTATATCAGAATATCATACAAAGTGTCATCTCTTCTGAAATGTGATACTGATCCTTACAAATGAATACAAGTATTCCAGTAGTTATCTAGTTTTCATGGAAATGATCATTTTATATTATTATCTTCATTACCACAGAGTACAGTCAGAAGAGGTTAAATTGCATGCATGCTATAACAGAATGAAGATATCAACAAAGAAAACGGTAACAGGACAAGAAAAAGGAACAACCAGACCAAGACTCAAACCTTGGACCTCCAAACACTAGACGCACACTCTTAACATTTGAGCTACACCTTGGACCTCCAAACACTAGACACACACTCTAAACATTTGAGCTGCACCTTGGACCTCCAAACACTAGACACACACTCTAAACATTTGAGGTGCACCTTGGACCTCCAAACACTAGACACACACTCTAAATATTTGAGCTGTACCATGGACCTCTTACACTAGAGGCAAACTCTTAATTAACATTTGAGCTGCACCTAACTTCTTTAGCAATAGGTCTTTAAACTTTTAACATTTCATAGCTATTCTTTGCTATAATGGTTACATTTTTCATCAAAATGGGGGATTCCCCTGTTTTGAAGAATTTTCCCCTACCTAATTTCGGTAGTAAAATTGGTCTAGATATTAACATTTAGCCAACTACCAGAAAGTAATGAAAAATGTTTAGATGTATCATGTGGCTCAAACTTATGTCACTTTCTGATCCAAGTAAAATGGCCCACAACATGTCAAAATGGTCACTCTCATCTGTCAAATTGGTAAAGTGACCTGAACATGACAGGACTAAATTATGTTACAAGAATATCAACATTGAGGAACCACAGGAGGACGAAATAATTTTGCTTTTAAGCAATGAATAGTCATGGTCTTATTCAAATTAACCACAGGACTCTCCATTTCAAACACCTATTTTTGTCAATGTTAGTGTTTAATGTCGAAATAATAGTTATCAGGAATAAATACAGATTAATGAGAAATAATTTGATATGAGGATTTTGAATGATCTTAATTTTGTTTTATTCAATCATTTCCAAACAACCAAGTGCAAGGTCATATCTGAACAGTTTCTCATGTGCCTCCTGTTCATTTGATTGGGAAAAGCAGATAAGATTAAAGAAATAAAAAAAAAACATGGGCTTTGTTTTATTTCATCTATTTAATGTAAAAACTGCCAAATTTAAAATCAGTTAGAAGAAATTGTCTCGAAAAGCACCTCTTATTATGTTTTTTGTCTACCTTGAATGTCATATGATGCCCTCAACAGAAATAGAGACGTTTTTATAAAACCACGCGTTCTGTATTAAACGGGCCGGATGCATCACACCAAACCACGTGGTCCGGCTAGGATAGGGATTGCCTGATTCTTTTGCAAATTAACAAACTGACATAAACATTTGAATTCTAACTTACCTTCTATGTCACTTAGGGGAACACTTTGCCATTTCCTATATGCTGTACTGGCATTTCGTTCCGAAATTTGCCGCTTGCTTCACTTACACGGCCGTTTGTCCAACACCAGATTCTACCAGAGCTATAAAACTGTTCGGAACAACTCAGAATTTCACCACAATCATCATTCTGAACTCATTGGGTAATGTCTCCAATATAAAAGTAGATTTCCGAGGAGTTCCAGATGAAGTAATCATGGCAGATGGCGGGAAAGAAATTTTAACGCGTTACAAAGTTTAATTAATTAATACGAGTGAAATCTAATCTGTTTTGCCGTACTTTTGATATACTTATTTGAGAAGAGTTCAGGCACTCAGCTAGAAAAGACATTCAATAATATATTCTCGAATTGTTATTCATTCTATAAAGCACTGTTATTTTTACCCACAAATACCAAAACATAATCCCTACAGCTCCTACAAACTATCTAATTTTAGAAGAAAAAAAAACTTCATCCAGATAACATATAATATGCAGTGGCTGGGAGTATAAAAATTGTATTTTAAATGAAATTGAATAAATCCCTTTTTTTTCTTTTTTTCTTTTTCTTTTTTTTTTACTAGACTAAAGATGGCTTACTTCGGTCATTTAGAGTAAGTGTACGAAATCAGGTACCCTCACTCTATGTCTCGGACAATCTTATTTCTCCGTGTAACGCACACCCGTGAACATCAGTCCTTCTTTCCTCTGGTACTTTATTTTGACGGACAAATATCTTGTGTGGGACACATGTGGGTCAAATGTCTAACGTCTGGTGAAGGTGCCACGGGAAACTAGTTACAAAGTATATTGTTTAAAATTACTGATTTACGGTGACGTCGATTTCTGTGAAATGATAATTTCTTATGCCATTGGGATTTTAATTTCTTGTTTTAGGAGTACAATATTTTGATATTTGTTTACTTTATTTCTGGGGACTTCCGAAATTGAGTCGGTGTGGTTTTACTTTGAAATATTGGATACTGGTTCCGGTAGTCACGTGGCATGGTCAAAATTTAGTACTTTTTATTTGAATCTTAAACATGCTCCTATATAAGTTCTCCTGCTACGGATTGTACTTCTATTTAGAATGTCCATCTTTACAGCTGGATTTGAAAATCCCATCCCTATTTTTTGATGACGCAGACATTTTCAGGAGAAAAGTGTGCCAGGAAGTCATCACGTTTTTAAGCTCCCTGTCACTTATAAAAAAAACAAGCTACGTGCACAAAATGTTCATTCAAAATCGTGAATTTGTGTCAAGTAATTCTGCATTCGAGTTTGTGCACCTAAAAAGGCTATAGAACGTTGAGAGATGATGTGGGTTTTTTATCTCAATTTACTTCACATGTTAATAACAAACGTACAAAATGCATACAAATATTATAACATCTTCGTTTTCTATGAATAGTATGAATGCACAGAACCATTCATAAACGTCATGATTGCACTGCACAAATAAACACAACTTGACAACCTGTCAAGATCAGGGAGAAATTTACATGTGTCTGAAGCAGTATCACCGGAATGTCGCTCCCTGGCCGCCAAGATTTTCATAACCAATCAATGCATGCAAAACAGGTCTCTGTGTTTCCGTATTTCCAGCTAACACCCCTGTTCGGGTTTCTATGATGTAAATGTCTATCAATTTTCTTTATCTCAAATCTGACTGGAGTAAATTATTTCGAACCAGCAGTAATTCTGGAATATATTCTGTACATGTTCCAAAAGGTGCATTAAAAACATACCAATTTAGCTTTTAAAAACGGTACACACATGTACATATTTAGTAAGATCGTGGCAGGAGAACGCCAGTGGTTTGTTAAAATAGCATATCTGTTGGATTTTTTAATCTACCTTCATGATATAATGGTTCATTAACTGTGAAAGTTAAAATATATGGGTCTATTTTTCAACAGAAAGTTTGGCACAGCGTGATGTGCTAAATTTTGCTAACAATTACATTTTTTGTAAGTTATTTTTATGTAAAAGGCACATGGGGAAATCATATTTCCTACTGTTTGAACATCAAGATTATTATTTTTCTTCATTTTTTCCCTATGAAGGACAAGGAGATTACTCCATCCGGATTTACAAATTGATACAAAACTTTCAGATAGAATAGGATTTTACATATTAAAGTTGAAAAAGCCAAGTAAATCACCCTGATAACTGAAATTTCCACACAGTGAAAAATGGAATTTCTATAAAATTATTATATACATGTATAGTGGTAACTGGAATTTCTATGTTTAATGATAACTGGAACTTCTATATATAGTGATAACTTTTTCTATGTTTAATGATAACTGGAATTTCTATATATAGTGATAATTGTGATTTCTATGTTTAATGATAACTGGAACTTTTATATATAGTGATAACTGTGACTTATATGCTTTATGATAACTGGAACTTCTATATATAGTGTTAACTTGAATTTCTATGTTTAATGATAAGTGGAACTTCTATATATAGTGATAACTTTTTCTATGTTTAATGATAGCTGGAACGTCTATATATAGTGATAACTGTGATTTCTATGTTTAATGATAACTGGAACTTCTATATATAGTGATAATTGTGATTTCTATGTTTAATGATAACTGGAACTTCTATATATAGTGATAACTGTGATTTCTATGTTTAATGATAACTTGAACTTCTATATATAATGATAACTGTGATTTCTATGTTTAATGATAACTGGAACTTCTAAATAGTTATAACTGTGATTTCTATGTTTAATGATAACTGGAACTTCAATATATAGTGATAACTGTGATTTCTATGCTTAATGATAACTGGAACTTCTATATATAGTGATAACTGTGATTTCTATGCTAATGATAACTGGAACTTCTATATATAGTGATAACTGTGATTTCTATGTTTAATGATAACTGGAACTTCTATATATAGTGATAACTGCATGTGATTTCTATGTTTAATGATAACTGGAACTTCTATATATAGTGATAACTGTAATTTCTATGTTTAATGACAACTGGAATTCTGTAGGATTTTGTATAATATGCATTAATTTTGATATAAATTGCCAATCCTAGGATATGACATTTAATCTAACACACATATCATTTTTTTCAGAATCGTTTTAGTTATTAATAAAGCTAATGTGGTCTTTGCGTTCATTGTGTCAGGGTTAGATTTTGAACTAGCGTTCATTGTGTCAGGGTTAGATTTTGGAATAAATTTTTCACAGTGAAATAAAAACATTTTACAATGGCTGTTTGCTGGTGAACTTTCGGGCTATTGATTTCATTTGTGAAACAAACTCGGTCAGAAATAAGTTTAAATAATAGTAAAAAGAGCACCTACAGCTTGGATGGACATACAACAATGCCATTTGTCATGTTATTGTTATTATTTATATATTTAGGTTAAGACTGAAGACTCACTGGATCCAGATTATTTGGTGAAGAAGAGATTACCTATAAGGAGAATGAATTTCATCTGCTAATATTTTGTTAATATATAGATCGATGGTACTCCAGCTGCTTAGTGTATACTTTATCTAATGTTAACATGCCTTGTAATAAGCCCACTCATGCCTACCTAGTTAAAGCATTGGCCCATGGGGCCGATGACTAGATAAATAGGGTAAGAAGTACTATTACACACCTTTAGAAGCCACAGCAATCAGATGCAGCAAGAAGTTGGTAAAGATTGAACCTGAGAACTTTTGCTGATCATGTTTCTTTCTGTCCAAACGTTCTGTAGAACAACTTACGATACAACACTACCAGCATAGGCAAGTTACTTTGAATGTGTTGTTACATCTCTGTTCCACACAGCTTCTGGTTAACAACTGACTTCAACTTCAGATGTCGAATTGCCATTTCTCAAAAATATGAATATTTCTATCCTATGTCAAATACACATGTCACTTCGAAGCTAGGTCATAAAGTTCATTTTGCCCATGGGGAGTCAAAAAGATACTTCCAATGGTCCACTGAAAGCCCTAAGGCTATTACCAATGAAGCATTTATTAAGACAATGCCAGTATTTTGATCGTCAATCGAGAGAGAAGAGACAAGCCTCAGAAGTATATGAATTTAGGCTTCATTTCAACCCGATAAATACCATAAAACTATCCATATAACTAATATTTTCAAAGATTATCTTTCCTACTGGATTTCTTTTTTAAAAAAATTAATAATAATGAAGTTTCACTGATGACTTTGGGTCAATGATTGTGGCTCTCTACCAGATAGGAGGCAATGGCGGATACATTATTGTACCTGTATGCCAGCTTGTGGTTTGTATGGCGTTTTGTGCAGTGTTTGATGGAAGAATTTCTGACAGGATTTGTCTCTTGATTTGACTACATTTGGTGATGTTGTGTCAGCTGATAATGGACTTTAGATTTCTGTGGAGGTGAGGTGGAAAACTTGACTGTTCCAACCGTTGCTAGGGTGACTCGAAGAGAAATTGGTATAAAAGTAGTCAAAGGGAAGTAACTATCAAAACTATCTTTAAGAAAAGTGTAAAATGTTGAGAAATCCTTGTTTTTAATATGAGACTTGTTGCTACCTCAGTTTTGTGATAATTTAAAAGTATAACTTAATATATAAAACAAAAGCAATCATCCTGGTTAAATATTTTTTTATTTAAAACATTTCTGAACTTTTCTAGAATGAATAATTAGATAGGACTATTGCTTTGGCATTAAACTATTTCATCGGTAATCCATTCAAATTAAATTCAAATTCATTCATTCTCCTTTCAAACCAATTGCAGTAATTTTTAATTATCATACATTCTAACACATTAAAATCATCATATAAATTAAGGCAATTTGATAAGGAAAATATACATTAATTTCTCTGAATTATGATAACATTTTATCAAACAATCTGGAGGGATATCTCATCATCAATTCAATCTTCAGTTGAAATTAAAAGAATGTGTGCATTAGGGATTTTCATTTTATGTGACATCACTGAAATCTGATGTCAAAAATCTTAGGTCCCACACACCAGTGTGACACTTTAAGCACTCCTGGTGTTTGGTACAATGTCACGTTATCATTACACACCTTAAAAAAGAACTAATTCTCCCATGGTTTTTTCAGTCTCTCCATTTCCGATGGATTTGGATCAATTTCTAGTGGTTTGATGTTTAATTCTTCAATGCCTGGTAATGTCAGTCCTTTTTCAATCATTTCTGCAATTCTACTGAATTCCAATGCAGAACTTTGAGCTGTATCTAAGTTATCTCCCTTGTTTAATTCGGAAGTTAGATGGTTCTCACTCTGACCACCATCTTTCTTTTCGACGGGGTCAAGGTCATTGCTTTCAAGCACTTCCACTTGTGTGTCAGTTGTCCTAGATTTAATTTCAATTTTCACAAGATCATCTGTCTTTGAATTTGATTCTGATTCCAAAGAACTTTTTCCAGTTTCTGTTTTTGAAACTTCACCTAAAGCGAAAGAAACAAAATACACATTTGATTTTGCTATTGTAAAGCTAAAATCTGACTTGTATAACAACTAGAAATTACAAAAGACAGCATGGTAGCCAGGTCATAGATTCACCTAAAATTCCAAGTAACATATTTAACCTTATAAATAGGATTTACAAAATTGCAAGTGGGGTGCACTTAATACAATAGTTATACAAAATATGGTAAAGTGTATTACAAAATAAAGGCTATAACTCTAAAAATAATATATGGATATTGTTTTCTTGTGTTTTTCACACAAAAAAAAACAAGTTCATTTGTTTAAAAACAACATGAAATAGTTTAATTAATATAATAAACTCATATTTTATGTAAAACGAACCACTTCATTCCTTCATCAGATATATATGTATGTAATGTGACGGATTCCAAAGACACACTATAATGTCACCAAGAAGATTTTGCTGTAGGGAACTCAGTGGACATGATTAGTCTTAAGCCAGGATTGTTTGTTTTATCTTAACAAGTTAACTAAAACTCCAGCATTTCTATTTCTGTCTGTAAACACCATGGTTGTATTTGATCCCAGGTAAACTATCATCGGATCAGTTTATGCTGTGATCATTTTTTACCTTCTTGTATGGAGTTGGAATGATCCTTCAGCCATTGTTCATATCCCTCTTTTGTTACTTTTCCATACAACCTAACAAGAAGAAAAAGAATAAGACAACACAAGATCACAGAGACATCAGTTTGCCGATCACCTTATCACAGAGACATCAGTTTGCCAATCACCTTATCACAGACACATCAGTTTGCCAATCACCTTATCACTGAGGCAACTCCAAACTCTAGACGGACACTGTACCAACTGTGCTATCTTGTCGCCAATGATTGACCCGGTCCAGTTCCACTACATCAGTTTTGACCTTTTTAAACTTCTTTCCTTTTAATTACAGGCTATACTCTCAGTAGTAAATTCATGTCTATGGTAACATGTTTAGCTCCAAGAAATAAAGGCAACAATCAATCTTCAAATGTTCACATTTTTCAAGCAGTTAAAAATCAAACATGTGAAGCAAAAGAATGCCCATATGAAAGCTTAATATGAAATTTGAAAAAAGATCCATGCACCTATTTCTGAGAAATAGCAATACAACTTCCAAAACAAAAGACGGCCATGATTATGATTTCTTTGCCAATTCCAATTGCAGTGCAATTTGGTACCCAAAAATAAGGTCTCTTGCATCTTTCAGGAAAGTTGTCTATGTAAGTTTGAATCAGTTCTGATTACTACAGATTTAAACCTAGGTAATCCAAATTTTATCTGTTTACCTATAGTTATCAGACCACGTAATTTGAGCTTTGCTAATTATATAAATTTATCAACTACTAGTACATATATACAATTGTACAGTGTATGTGTCAATTTATATGGCATTATTAAAACTTAAATCTTACTTTGAATAAAAGAAAAGTTTAGCCTTCAGACATTCAGCATCTTGTCTTTCTTCTGGAACTGCTGTTACAATTTTACTCCAACCTGCCTGGAATTTTACATTGTCACAGAAATCAAATATATGAAACTTCTCGTAAATGCATTCTTTTTCTTCCAAGACATTTCTTTGTTCTATGTCTTGTGCTGGTTGTGTCATCTTGTCACCATTGCTACCTACAAAACAAATTCAACATAGTACTTCTCTATTAATCTGGTAATAAAGCCATGCTTGATGATAAGCCAGTCTAATGTTTTCTGCAGTTCAGTTAAACTCTAACAATGTCATTTCATTGTCCTGCAATAAGCTCAGAACCCTTCTTTGAGCTAAACTTTATAACAGCATAAAAAAAAATATATAGAAACCAATGTGTGACAGCCTGGTGCCTAAGGAACATTACTTTCAGAACCTAATATAGATTAAATACATCTACAATGCCAGCAAGTTTTGTTGAAATTAGTTTAAGAGGAGTAGCCTGTACATTGTGTTGGACAGATGGACAGTCACAGAAAACCTGATTCCAGTATACACTCCCAAACCCCAACAACAACAACAACTTGGGGGGAGGGAGGTGGTTGTTATAATTACTAGAATTCCTTATGCATAAATATTGTTCAAAAGATATGTTTTACCTTCCCTGGCACCGTATTGTAATTGGAAGTTTTATACTGTAATCCTGTTCACCCTAGGTTGTTTCGCCCTGAAAAGAAACGTAAGTTCGGTCTTGTTTGATAATTTGTACAAAAATATATACCGCCTGACGAAAAAATGAAAAATTTAGCGCGAAACGACCTTTAGGGCGACACGCGCTGTCACCTAGAATTTTCCAAACCACTCATTATATCTTATGTTGAAAAATATTACTAAAGCCACAAATTCACTCCGTATGCTAATATCCTTATGTCCATTAGGGCAGAGACTTGTATATATAGATACTGATTAGGGTGTATAATGACTGAGTGTGTTGTTAGTATTGAGCCACGATTCCACGGTACTGAGAAACACTCATACAGACTACAGTAATCATACAGGTAAAATTTACAGAAAACAAAGAAGAGATAGGGCACAGGGGCACGTTACAATAACAAATGATTAAAAATGTATGGGTGCACATTATTATATGTAACGTTCCCCTGTGGATGGCGTGTGGGAATTGACAAAGAGGGTTTAATCAATCACTATTTCACGCACATTGTTGGGATATCTATTGCAGTTGATTTTTAAATATATATAAAAGAAAATATGCATCATGAAAACATCAAGTAGATCTACTTACGAATTCAGTCAAAGTGAAAGTTAAGTTACTGAAAACCGGAAATGGGCAGAGGACACATCCGTATTACCGTATTATATCCATGATCCTTCAGACGCTTTCGCTTAGAGGGTATATATCAGCACACAATAAGCTTTTGGTTGACAGAGACAAAGGAAAAATTCGTCTGTTTACAAAAGTGCAGCATGACTTTTCAGGTAGGCGGCTACAGTATAATAGCTCATCGGTAAACTGTGATGATATTGGTCTGCGTTACCTTGATACAGATGTTACCTTGGTAAAATAAACATAAATAAGGATTAAAATAATTAAATGACACATCAGTTTACAGTCATGATCACAAGATGATGATTGTTGTGAATTTTAACTGCTTATATAACTTTTGCATGCTTCGGTATAAGTTTATATAATGATATGAATGAAGATAAAACATCGGAAGAGCGCAGTTACATGTAATCACATGATCAACTGACGTTTAATCAGGATGGAAACACAGGGATCTGAGAATTTGTTGCATTCTATGTTTATGTTAAAAAAAATCTGTATTTTTGGCGGATTGATGAATTACATTCATACAAATGATACGTACAATGCGTCTGAAAATATGATATTCACTTGAAAAGGTCAAAATAAACAAACTCTAGATTAAACCAATTCTTGTGTCCATGTGGGTTTTTGATCACTATAAGCTTTGTAGCCACAAGATTGTAATGAATAGTGTGTGTGTCACTGTGTGCTAGATATGTCATCATGTAGAGAACTGGTTTTTCTGACACTTGTACATGTTCCCTTGAATATATTGTTTTTAATATTATTATATCATTGTGTCTGTGTTAATTTGCCATTCTCCATGCATGTTTATCAAATTTTAAGACCGCAATGGGGCCGAGATTAACAAACCCAGGTTTGGTTCCTTGGGATAGAAACTGTTCCCTTTTACAGAAGTATGCAGTTCAGACAAGACAACATACTGTATATAACATAACATATAGAAATAAAAACAATAAACTTTTTAATTGATATTCATATGTCAATGTTCTCAAGTATATTTTTAGAACTACACCTGTTCATCCAGATCTAATTATGGTGTTTATTTATAAAGGGGATCCCGTGGACGCTTTATGAAGATGACAGCTCCCGGTTCTGGGTTCACTATGGGCTGGTCATTCTAGGATTTGTGTTGGCTATCATTACAGCGGTGGCCCAGTGGAGTAACCCAGCACCTTATGGCAAACATGAAAACAGTGTTTGTATTCACATTTTATTATAAAGACAATTTTAGGAGATTCTCAGTGGTCTATGGTCTGTTATTGTCTATATACAAAGTAACACAAACATGATGTTTGATTGAGACATTTTGTTATCCCCCTGTGTGGAAAATGCCTTGTCCTGCTATGAAATCCAACTTCATCATTGTTCAATAACAACAACATATATAATATGTCCTCTTTTTAATATGATATTGAAGTTTGCCCCTTTTTATCATAAGTATCAAGTATTTGAGATGAGAGGTGAAGTCAGGGTTGGCTGAGAGAAGAAGTGTTAGTCAGCCATCCTGGTGACATTTGTAGTTTTCAACTCCATCAACATGAAGCAGATAACCAATAAGAAATCATCTTGAAGTTTAATATTGAACATTTAACATTTTTCTCGGTGAATAAAGTTACATAGAAAGGTTTTGAAATACCTACCTAGATATCCCTACAAATGTATCCCATGTAAATATACACCTATCATATCATTGTCAATGGTAGCTGTTGAGAATGTGAAAATTCATTTTAGTTTTTTTTAATAATTGTCTCAAGATATATTACCTTGTAATATATCTTGAGACAATTATTAACTAGTACATGTACATATCACAGAAAATAATTTTGTTATGCCTTGTGATATATGTTGTATTTTATTGACTACAGGATTTGAACTGGGGTCCAATGATTCCGCAGCGCTTAGGACACATTCTGTCAGATGCTACTCCTGGTGTTTTCCTTTTCCTTTTAGTAAGTATAGGTAAACTCATTTTACCTACAGGAACGATGTTAGAATTGAAAAATACAACTAAGTTTAGATCTTCATATCATCATGATATCGTAAACCGAATGTTTCCTTCTAATGTCCATGACACTACTACACTTTTGGCCATTGAGCTGAGAACTTGCCCCTGTTAAAAAGGCTTTAATGCTTGTTCCCAGACATTGACTAACCACTAGCTGTCTTAATTTTTTTCTTGATGTTCCCTCTGTAATGCTCAGCATCAAAATGGAGGCACAACATAACTGGCCTAACTTGATGTCAGTATGGGACTGAGAGGCAATGATAATGTTGGCTCCATTCGAGTATTCATTGTCTGTGAATGACATTCTTTATGTTTGACTTAAACATATTTTATTTGTAAATATACAAATGCGATCAGACACATTAAGTTGAAAACTTAATCCGTCTTTTCCCATTAAACATAAATGATTAAATATACAAATGACTGTAAAGTTTTTAAGAAACAATGATGATGAAAACATTTCAAAAGTATTGTGCCTGCATGTCTGTATAAAATGGACATTTTGTATGTTCATATGTAGTAGTGTTATATATATGTTACATATGCATGTTATAATTAAAATGAAACTCAATTTATAACAGAAGGGAGTATAAGAAATGTACATTGTTCATTCATAACTTATTATGACAGAAATAACTAATGTATTAGTTAGTATTATATGATAACTATCTGACACAGTATCGACAATAAATGATATTAACTTACTACATAATTAGTCCCCTCTGTATTCAGTACATGTGACGTTTGTTTGTCTAATGTCAAGGTTACTGTTACTTAAGTGGTGATTTCCTTTGTTCCAGGTATTCTTTCTGTATGGAGATACAAGGCGCTACACCAACTATGTGTTTTTATCTATGTTCCTTTGTCACTATGTACAACGGTAAGTGTCAAGATACTACTTGTCTGATGCAGTTTATTAATCATCTGTAAAGAACATAACACAACTACCAATCTATCTCAAGTCAGTTTAATTTCAGGGGAAAAGTCTTACAAAATTTCCCTTGGAGCTGAAAAATTTATCAGTTTGAGGTCAGGTGGTGTAGTGGTAACGCACTCGCTCACTTTTCACCTAGACGGCCAATATTCATGGCCAACAAGAGTGTTTGATATAAGTTGATGTAATTTAAAAGTATATATTTTATAGCATAGTTATATGTATACCTTGGTTGTATAACAAATAGATTTTATCCCTGTATATCATACATTAATATATCCAGGTGATATCCTGTATTTCATACATTAATATATTCAAGTGATATCCCTGTCTTTTATACATTAATATATCCAGGTGATATCCTGTATTTCATACATTAATATATCCAGGTGATATCCCTGTATTTCATACATTAATATATCCAGGTGATATCCCTGTATTTCATACATTAATATATCCAGGTGATATTCCTGTATTTCATACATTAATATATCCAGGTGATATCCCTGTATTTCAAACATTAATATATCCAGGTGATATCCTGTATTTCATACATTAATATATCCAGGTGATATCTTGTACCTCATACATTAATATATCCAGGTGATATCTGAATATCATACATTAATATATCCAGGTGATATCCTGTATTTTATACATTAATATATCCAGGTGATATCCCTGTATTTCATGCATTAATATATCCAGGTGATATCCCTGTATTTCATACATTAATATATCCAGGTGATATCCTGTATTTTATACATTAATATATCCAGGTGATATCCCTGTATATCATACATTAATATATCCAGGTGATATCCTGTATTTCATACATTAATATATCCAGGTGATATCCCTGTATTCCATACATTAATATATCCAGGTGATATCCTGTATTTCATACATTAATATATCTAGGTGATATCCTGTATTTCATACATTAATATATCCAGGTGATATCCTGTAGTTCATACATTAATATATCCAGGTGATATCCCTGTATTCCATACATTAATATATCCAGGTGATATCCCTGTATTTCATACATTAATATATCCAGGTGATATCCTGTATTTCATACATTAATATATCCAGGTGATATCCCTGTATTTCATACATTATTATATCCAGGTGATCATCTAATACACAATTTTCTCATTATGACCATGTTAGAAGTACTGGGCTGTTTAACACTATTACCTGAAATCATCCCTTTTGAGGGGGGTTGATGTAATAGTACAAGTAGCAGCTTTAGATATTTCTTAGCAAGACAGTTTTGTGCTGACAATCAGAGTCCAAGGACCTGTCAGGGCATGAGTCAGAAAATAACCTTAGTCTTCCTTCTTTGTTTGTGTTTCTGTGTTATATAAATAGAGGTCACACAACGAGTGGTTGTTGGATATGGAATTTATTTCACACGAGTAAGTTATTTTTTTAAAGTTACAAAAGACACGAGCTCTAGCGAGTGCTTTTTGCAACTTTTAAAAAATAACTTACGAGTGTGAAATAAATTCCATATCCAACAATTTCGAGTCGTGTGACCTGTTTCTACCACAATAATATCAGCTTAAATTAAAGGCGTGGCCAAGTATAATTTCGCGTATGCATTAATATATCCAGGTGATATCCCTGTATTTCATACATTAATATATCCAGGTGATATCCTGTATTTCATACATTAATATATCCAGGTGATATCCCTGTTTTTCATACATTATTATATCCAGGTGATCATCTAATACACAATTTTCTCATTATGACCATGTTAGAAGTACTGGGCTGTTTAACACTATTACCTGAAATCATCCCTTTTGAGGGGGGTTGATGTAATAGTACAAGTAGCAGCTTTAGATATTTCTTAGCAAGACAGTTTTGTGCTGACAATCAGAGTCCAAGGACCTGTCAGGGCATGAGTCAGAAAATAACCTTAGTCTTCCTTCTTTGTTTGTGTTTCTGTGTTATATAAATAGAGGTCACACAACGAGTGGTTGTTGGATATGGAATTTATTTCACACGAGTAAGTTATTTTTTTAAAGTTACAAAAGACACGAGCTCTAGCGAGTGCTTTTTGCAACTTTTAAAAAATAACTTACGAGTGTGAAATAAATTCCATATCCAACAATTTCGAGTCGTGTGACCTGTTTCTACCACAATAATATCAGCTTAAATTAAAGGCGTGGCCAAGTATAATTTCGCGTATGCATTAATATATCCAGGTGATATCCCTGTATTTCATACATTAATATATCCAGGTGATATCCTGTATTTCATACATTAATATATCCAGGTGATATCCCTGTTTTTCATACATTATTATATCCAGGTGATCATCTAATACACAATTTTCTCATTATGACCATGTTAGAAGTACTGGGCTGTTTAACACTATTACCTGAAATCATCCCTTTTGAGGGGGGTTGATGTAATAGTACAAGTAGCAGCTTTAGATATTTCTTAGCAAGACAGTTTTGTGCTGACAATCAGAGTCCAAGGACCTGTCAGGGCATGAGTCAGAAAATAACCTTAGTCTTCCTTCTTTGTTTGTGTTTCTGTGTTATATAAATAGAGGTCACACAACGAGTGGTTGTTGGATATGGAATTTATTTCACACGAGTAAGTTATTTTTTTAAAGTTACAAAAGACACGAGCTTTAGCGAGTGCTTTTTGCAACTTTTAAAAAATAACTTACGAGTGTGAAATAAATTCCATATCCAACAATTTCGAGTCGTGTGACCTGTTTCTACCACAATAATATCAGCTTAAATTAAAGGCGTGGCCAAGTATAATTTCGCGTATGCAAATAAAGTGTAACGGTGACGTCCGGGACCCGGTGATGTGACGTCATTAGATTATTGATGACGTCAATAACAATTGCAGCTTGCAGCTTGGGTCAAAGTTCACCGTGTTAGCCAATAAAAACGCGTACAGAGTTTATACCACGTGTGGTATAAACAGATTGTTAATCAACAGCTGTAATGATTAACTGATGGTCTGAGAGTTGAATAACACAGGGTATTGTGGTGGAAAAAAGGTTAAACAAATTGGTAGAAATACATTTCTATGTGTTTATACAGAGTTTTGTTTTGGTTTTCAGTGGTATCATACACCCTCTAATAATGAATTACAGGAACACCAAGGTGCCTATTGGGTAAGTCAAGACAACAACGTTCAGTATAGACAGTTAACCCATGAAATACCTGGCTAATGAAAACTTAACACCTTCTAATCCATTTGTACTATTGAAAGTAACTATGATATTTAAATGTGTCCACAAATAAACTAATTTAACAGCAGTGAAGGCTACCGTGTCAAATGTGTATCTTTAATGTAACTACTGTATAAGGGTTGTTGTTATATTCTGTATAGAAATTGAAATTTTGTAAACATTCTGTTTATGGAAGTTTGTTTGTTGATGATGTTTACCTTGTGCCGACAAATAAGCCCATACTTGGTAATAAGCCAATATCTGGTAATAAGTCCATACCTGGTAACAAGTCCATACCTGATAATAAGTCCATACCTGATAATAAGCCAATATCTGATAATAAGTCCATACCTGGTAAGATGTCCATACCTGATAATAAGTCCATACCTGATAATAAGTCCATACCTGATAATAAGTCCATACCTGATAATAAGTCCATATCTGGTAATAAGTCCATATCTGGTAATTAAAGTCCATATCTGGTAATAAACCCTAAACCTGTCATTAAGCCCATACATGGTAATAAGCCAAGACCTGGTAATAAGCTCATACATGCATGGTAACAAGCCCATACCTGAAAGTAAGCCCCTACCTGGTAAATAGCCCATACCTGGCAATAAGTCCATACATGGTAATAATTAAGCCTATACCTGGTAAGAAGCCCTTCAATGTCTATTGTAGTACAGTAAAATCCTAACAAATGTTCTGTCATTGTCATGTAATAGAACAAAATACTATATATGTGTACTGTGATTTACTTGAAGTCTTCTTGATTTCAGAATAACACTTGGAGGATTTTTCCCCAATTGTATCTTCCATTTCATCAATGCTGATTTTGTTGGGTCAGCTGTTTTTGACATGAACTACTTTTAGTAAGTACACTTAGTAGATTATGGAAAACCTTGACGAGGCTTTTACAATTTGAAATTGTGTAATTTGTGCAAGTATTTCTAGGGATGAAAAAGCTGAGAAAAAACAACAACACGTAAACAAAGGTGAAAAATGATGTCAAATCTAAGGTTTTAACGAATTAAAAAAAAGACAGAACTTAGATAAATATTCTAATACTTTATAGCATTTCTTTTGATATACCAGAGCTTTATCTTCTAGGCTGTTTATAATTATGATTCTTCCTTAAACATCAATCTGTTATTTGTGATCACTCGTACACCAAACTTGTTGAACAGGGCTTTAGATTATAATTCCCTCTGGACTGAATTGTTTTATTTATAAGGGAGATAACTTATGAAAATGACATGTATACCAAGTAGTGTGGAACTCTTTAGGAAGGATAAGGTAACCTGCCTCTTTAAGGCACTTGTTCTACTATATTTGTAGTGATCCCAGATTCATCATTGGGGTACTGCTTTTCTTATCTGGCTTCATCATCAATCGCTGGGCTGATTGGAAACTCAAGTCACTCCGCAATACTAAAGGTGAAGATCAAAATCTTAAAGACGGTAATCTTCATTTTATTGTCAAAGCTATGTAGATTTGTTCCCTGATGATATTTCTTTTTTCTTTACGAGTAATTCATCTTCCAATCTCTCTTCATCATATTTTGGAAATTCTATAGTGACATGTGGACATTATAGACTTTAAAATATATCGGACAAATTTTTAGTTAATAACTAGTTTGGACTGCTTTGTAGTATTACATGCATGTGATTTTGTATAAATTTTGTCTGTGTTACCTTTGTTTCCATAGGGTGTACAGGATATTATATTCCATTCGGTGGCCTGTTTGAGCTGATCAGCTGTCCTAATTACTTTGGAGAACTTGTGGAATGGCTAGGATGGTAACTATTTATTATTCAAAGTTTAACATAAACGTAATACTAATGTGTTAATGTGAAGAACGACACTAAAACAGGTATTCAGTATTAACAGGATGTACAACCGTTAATATGCTTCACATTAAACACTCACTATTCATGGCCTTCATTTGATACATTATATCCACTGGTGACCATGGTAACTTGGATAAATAACAAAGATAGATGTAGTTTGTACTTAGTAATCATGATATGATCATATGATGATATATGAATTAAGATTGCTGTTGTTTTGTTAAAAGAAAATCAGTTGTTTCCTTCTAACAAGACAGTCTGACTTTTTGAGAAATACAAACCACTAAATGTGGGGACCACAGCTTAAAGTATCACATACATATTGTAAACTACACAGTGTACAATGAGTTTAACATTATATGTATAATGTTTGAGTATATTTATAGGACGTGAGTTTAACATCCTGTGTGTAATGTTTGGGTATATAACATTATGTGTGTAATGTTTGGGTATATAACATTATGTGTGTAATGTTTGGGTATATAACATTATGTGTGTAATGTTTGGGTATATTTACAGGACGATAGTTTAAAATTATGTGTGTAATGTTTGGGTATATTTACAGGATGATAGTTTAACATTATGTGTGTAATGTTTGGGTATATTTACAGGACGATAGTTTAACATCCTGTGTGTAATGTTTGGGTATATTTACAGGACGATAGCTACATGGTCACTCTCTGGACTTGTGTGGTGCTTGTTCTCTGCTGCAACCTTTTTCCCTCGCTCACAGCATAACCACAAATGGTAAGTATATGAGGGGTGTATATAGGTAGTAATGTAAATTGTACAAAATATTCACATAGATATTGACTGCAATTAATGTATATAGATACCAGTAGCATCTGATAAATTTATGTTACCATGCAAGCTTGTTGAAAATGAATTCCATGGTCATCATGGGTTAAATAAGTGTAAGCTTTTAGTATTATCATTTCTTTGTTAATAGTTTTCAAACCATTAAATATTTCAACAAAACGAAGTATGCTCAATAGGTTCTGTGCAGCAATGGTAAACTGAAGTTAGATCTCTTGAAATCAAGGGCACAGGTCAAATAAATGCAAGTAAAAGGTTTCAGTATGATCCCACCAATACTTTTGAACAGTTCATCATTATTAAACATGTAATATATTGATAAGGGTTGGGGATGTACTCAAAGCTTGACTCATTTCTTCCTGTTTATGTGTTGTAGGTGTATGAAATGTAGAGATATATACCTGGTATATGTAGTACATAATACTTACTTTTAGGTACAAACAGCAGTTTGAGTTATATCCAAGGAACAGAAAGGCCCTAATTCCATACATTTTCTGAGGAGATATTCCATACATTTTCTGAGGAGAAAATCCATACAATTCCCGAGGAGATATTTCATACATTTCCTGAGAAGAGATTCAATACATTTCCTGCGAAGAGATCCCATACATGTCCTAGGGAGAGATTCCATGCATTTCCTGAGGAGCGGTTCCATACATTTCCTGGGGAGATATTCCATACATTTCCTGAGGAGATATTCCATACATTTCCTGAGGAGATATTCCATACATTTCCTGAGGAGATATTCCAAACATTCTCTGAAGAGATATTCTGTGCATTTTCTGGTGACAGCAAATCCATGAATACTCTGAATTGCTAAGAATCTTATGTCATTTCAGTGACAAAACTAAACGTATTTGTGGTTGAGTGAGTAAAGGGAAGATTAGGTAGGGGGAAAGTTCTGATTCAGAAATAATGCTTAATTTAATTAATAACCTGGTATTGGATTTCTACCCCTACTTACAAGTTATAGGGACCTTCATCATTATTTATACACCCACATAAGTTAGTGACTTTAGTTCATTATATATACACCTATATAACTTAGTGACTTTAGTTTATCATTATAATTATATACACCTTTATAAATAAGAGACTTTAGTCATCATGATATATACACCTTTATAAGTTAGAGACTTTAGTCATCATGATATATACAACCGTATAAGTTAATGACTTTAGTCATCATGATATATACACCTACATAAGTTAGTGACTTAAGTTCATCAGTATATATACACCTACATAAGTTAGTGACTTAAGTTCATCAGTATATATACACCTACATAAGTTAGTGACTTTAATTCATCATTATATATACACCTACATAAATTAGTGACTTTAGTCATCATTATATATACACCTTTATAAGTTAATGACTTTAGTCATCATTAAATATACACCTTTATAAGTTAGTGACTTAAGTTCATCAGTATATATACACCTACATAAGTTAGTGACTTTAGTCATCATTATATATACACCTTTATAAGTTAGTGACTTAAGTTCATCAGTATATATACACCTACATAAGTTAGTGACTTAAGTTCATCAGTATATATACACCTATATAAGTTAGGAACTTAAGTTCATCAGTATATATTTACCATTGTATGGCACTGCCACTATATAACCCTACCAATTCAGTTGCGAGTTCACCAGCTTATGAACTGCCAACTGAAATTTGAAAATTAAAAAAAAAAATCGCACGACAAATAAAAAATCGTAGATGGTAAATATAAGCATTGAACGGCTTTCAGTTGGCATTCATAGTCAATATGAATGCAACTGAAAGCCGTTCAATGCTTAAATATACATCTATATAACTTAGGGACTTAAGTTCATCATTATATATACACCTTTATAATTTAGTGATTTTAGTTTGTCATTTTATATACATTATATACATGTATACACTTATATAAGTTAGTGACTTATGTTAATCATTATATAATGAAAATACATCTACATGTATTACCGACAGTACAGATAATTGGTGGTTATTGTTATGATTATGCATTGTCTCACATCACCTTTAGGATGATAAGTCGGAACCAACAGTGACACTCTTCGGAGTCAGCTTGCCACTTACATTCACAAAAATATGATTTTGAAATAAAATTTGTAAATAAATTTAAATACAATACAATGTACTTATACTGCCAAATTTGTTCTATTTATTAACAAAATCCTGTGATAATTTCATTAGTTTAAATGTGGTTACTGTGCGTATGTGTGTGTGTATACATGTATAGGTATATATGATGTGAATGTGCCGTGTGTGTTTATTTCGGTGTGCATTCGGTGCGTCATGCGTGTAAATGTGTCAAGTGTGTTGTTATAGCAGTGTGTATACCAATCTGTGTATCAGTGTGTTAATTGTTTTGTGTGTGTTTGATGGATAAATGAGAGGTACAGTAGTGTCACAATTGTTTTCTCCTAACTGTGAGTATTCCTGATCGTTATTTGTTTACACAGTGTCATATAATTTGAAGTTAAAAACTTTTATCACTTGTAACATGACAAAGACAATTAATTTGTATTAATTTATATTTGTTTTTAATTTATATATAAGAAATATTTCAAATAAATATAGTACAATATACTCCTGGTTACGTCACTAGCCATTATAATCATTTGACGTGTGACACGTTCTGTCTGTACAATATACTCCTGGTTACGTCACTAGCCATTATAATCATTTGACGTCCGACACGTTCTGTCTGTAGAATATACTCCTGGTTACGTCACTAGCCATTATAATCATTTGACGTCTGACACGTTCTGTCTGTACAATATACTCCTGGTTACGTCACTAACCATTATAATCATTTGACGTCTGACACGTGAAATAGAAACGCCGCGTACCTGTACTTTTGATCATGGTTTTGTTGTTGGTCGCAAAAATAGATCATTTTACTGCCCATTGCTAAATATTAATGTTGCTAAACTGTTAATTATAATGTGAAAAGAAGACAGAACTTAACAGTAAAAAGATTAGTAAGAATTTTGAATTTCTCCATAAATTCTGTATAGCTGTAAAATCTACCATTGTTATTTTATTTGACTTTATAAAATCATTAATATAACTCTTTTTCTATACCAATCCATATAAAAAATGCTCTTATTTTCTTTTGTTTCTAAATTATTGTACCAAATAGGTTTTTTAGTGCATTGTTATTTTCAGAACATTCTGTCTTCTTAGAAAGTTTACTCCAACTTAATAGAACATCTTTTCAAATATAACCATTTCAAATATAATCTAAACCACAATTTGCTAGAAGAAACTGTATTACTGAATGTTTTAAAAATTGCCTGCCATTTTCGATTACTTGCAAACAGTCGTCGAATCTGTGTAAGCTTTAACGAATCAGTAAAAGATTGTTAATGTATCACAGGTAAAAATTGGAGGTTATAGGACACTCACACACCTCTCCCCGATCTCTCTCTCTCCACCTGCTAACACAGCTGTGACACCCTTTCATTACCTGGACAGTTCAGTTATAGCCTTAGGGAATCTTTCAATACACTGGTCAATTAGATACAAAGGCATGTCAATCATCTCACCAGATGTGAAAATTGATCTACAAATATTGTAGAAATAACATCCATATCCTTCTCGCCAAGTTAAGGTAATAACATAAATTGGTAATGGGGTCACATTTTTATCATCAATGATGTCATAAAAATGGAAATTATCATATTACTTTGTCCTGCACTGCTATTTCTTGCATGTTAGGTCATAGGTATAACCATGGCTAATATATTAAATCATTTATTATTTGGATTCTTATTTTTGCATTATACAATTTCATGTGGAATTTGCTCATTATAATGAGACTGTTGGAATTATAAAACATCAACATGGAAACTATAACTTAGTATAAGGTATGTTATAAATGTGCAAAGAAAGTTATATTGCAATAGAAAAATAATAAAGATTTCTAAAAGGTTAAATGATTTCAATTCAGCAACATTGCTGTTGATTACTGAATTGTATGTCTTAATTGTTTATTGTATTATTTCAATACAGTGAAAGTTTGGTGAACAATATTGTAGTTTAATAATATCCCATCAATATATTATATCTTCCCATCATTTAATATAGATTTGCATTTATGATAGAAGTTATACAACATCAGGAAAACAAAATGGCAGCCAGTCCACCATAGGTTACGATAGTGAAGAGGTACGGACAAAAGCCCCCCTGGACATTAGCCGCCCCCCCCCCCCCCCCCCCCCTCCCCCCGGACATTAGCCCCCTCGGACAAAAGCCCCCAGGACAAAAGCCCCTTCACACTAATAAAAATGTGGACAAAAGCCCTTTCATCAAAATATATATATATATATATTTTTTTTTTATTTCAATATATGTTTTTAGCAATGGTTATATAAAAGACAAAGATAATGAAAAAGGAGATGTTCTAGGAACCTGATGGCACCATGTAATCGACGATTATTGATAAAATTATACTTGTATTATAACATAACTATTTATTATCAAAAAATACAGATTTATATAAGTATATACCAGCTATATTTGTATAGAAGGGGCTTTTTTGGGGGGGAGGAGGGGGGGGGGGCTTTTGTCCTACACACGACAGTTAAATCTGTTATTGATACATTTCCTAAAGTTTACCTTAAGATCTATCTTAAGACTTTATATGTAGGCTTCCCATATAATCAAATGAATTAAAGTAAGAAGGGAAAGAAGGGACAAGTAGAAAATAGATCTATCTCAACGGTGGATGCCAAGATCCCTCTGTAATCTCTTGTAATACAGCTGATGGTTTATGATTAATTTTGGGATTGATATTATTCATGAGTCTGATATTAAACAATGATGAAGTCTAGGTGAAGTTAAACTGACATGTTGATTTCATTTAGAAGTCAATTCCAATAATCCACCTATTGCTCTTGAGATATAATTTAAATTTGATATCATCCATTCTAAAGATAATTGGTATATAAAAAAAGACCTGTTCATACTACAGGTATTTTACAGTAATATTCACATGTACTCCACTCACTGATTGAGATAACAGTAGACTATACACTCGCTTTATGGATATTGACAGCTAGGCTATCATATCAACATTCTAATTTAATTTCAAAATTATAATGGAAATTTTGTGAAGCATGGCACAAAAAGTCATCTGCAAACTTTTTTGCGGTTTATCGAAAAATTATTATGGAAAATATTAATTCGTTGCCCTGACTTCAATTTTCAATGAATTAATTACTCAAAGATTGAAATATGAATTTGTTAGAATATAACTTCAATATTTTCAAATTGTTAAAATCAGAGACGTGTAGATATCTATATCAGAGATCTGAAGCATAGGTAAGTCTCGCTTCATCACGCATGTCCTTTTTGTTATCTGGAGCAGAAGCTTTGTGTCGCGAGATTTGGCTGTGCGCCTGCGCCTAACACTGAACCTATTGATTGTTGGATCAGGGCTCAGATCGTCCACCGACACAGTGTCGGGCCGTAAATACTGTAAATAATATCAAGTACTACTGTCTTGTTCAGATAAACTTAACCTAAAATCGCCGGGTGTAACAAAACAAACAAGAAATATCTTTAAAAAAGATAAACGGCATAGTTTTAATACTGGTGGTTAATGTAAAACTGTTGGTGAAATAAATCAACGAACTAATGCGTTTCAGCACGGATAACGAAATTAGATCAGTTTGAATCATTTTTGGTGATAATAACTTAAGACTGCATTTGAATCAGGAATATAATTTTATTTATGTGTCATTTGAAAAGATACATTCACTTATTCAGCTTAATTGCATTCTAAAAAGTATAGTCGTCAAAATTTTTATGACAATGTCCATGGCATCATCGATAATTATTTTTCTTCTGATCCCAAGGCTTATTGGAGATTGATCAAAAGGCTTATGAAATCCAGTGGTACTTCACAGACCATCCCTACCCTCATTGATCCTGCGAGTGAAAATTTAGTTAATAGTGATGAAGATAAATCCAATTTGTTGAATGATTATTTTTGTAGTATAACTCGTATTGATGATAGTAACACCCCTCTTCCCGAAGTATCACCCAAAACCAATACAACTCTTAATTTTGTCAGATTAGATTATAGTGAATTTAAAGATGTGTTAAAAACTTTGAAACTCGGCAAGGCCTCGGGTCATGATGAAATAAGTCACCATATGTTAAAGAATGTTTGTAACACTATTTGTAAACCACTTGAAATATTATTTAATATGTCACTAACTACGGGTGTTTATCCCAGGGCATGGAAACTAGCAAAAGTTATGCCTTTATTTAAGAAAGGTGATAGGCATTCTCCATCTAACTATCGTCCAATCTCTCTATTATCCACTGTTGGTAATGTTTTTGATCGTGTTATTTTTAAACATATCTATAACTATTTTCTAGAGAACTCATTGTTTTATAAATACTAGTCTGGTTTTCTACCTGGCCATTCCACCGTATATCAATTGATAGAAATGTATCATAATATTTGTTTATCGCTTGAAGAGAAAAAACATACCTGTATTGTATTTTGTGATATTTCCAAAGCCTTTGATCGTGTCTGGCATGAAGGTCTATTAGTAAAATTAAAATCATATGGAATAGAAGGTGAACTGATCGTTTGGTTAAAGGATTACTTACATCAAAGGCAGCAAATGGTATGTATTAATGAGTCTGTCTCAAAATTGAGCTCAATTGATGCCGGGGTTCCGTAAGGTTCGATCTTAGGGCCTCTATTATTTTTGATATACATTAACGATATAGCAGATATTTTTGATTCAGCTTCTCGTCTTTTCGCTGATGACACCTCTCTTCAATGTTCCTCCTCTTCTTGTATTCAAATTCAAACTATTCTTAATAGAGATCTTGAATCTCTTAATACTTGGGCCAAAACCTGGCTGGTCACTTTTAATCCTGATAAAACCGATGTTCTTTTTATCACGAATAGAAATGAAATAAATGAAATATTAGAGCTTGAATTTGACGGAAACATTTTAGACTTTACAGATAGCCATAAGCATTTGGGTGTTACTTTAAGCTCTAGTGTAAAATGGGGGGATCATGTAGAAGCTATATACACTTCTGTTATGAAGAAAATAAATACTCTGAGAAAATTGAAATTTATACTTAGACGAGACGCTCTATTGAGAATTTACCTAACTTTTATTTTACCAATCTTAGAGTATGCTTGTGAATTGTGGGATGGATGTACTAATTTAGAATCTGAAAAGTTAGAAAAAGCCCAACGCGAAGCGGCAAGAATTATCACGGGTCTTCCATCAATGCAAGTGTTTACGCCTTACAATTTGAAACTGGTTTAGAAACTTTGTCTGCTAGAAGAAAGAGGAGAAAACTTCAACTTTTGTATAAGATGCATAACAATCAAACTCCAGAGTATATTTCTTCTTTACTTCCCTCTACTGTTCAAGATAATGTTAGGTATCCATTGAGAAATGTAAATGATTATAGAATCCCATATTGTAGATTATCGTCAACTTCCACTTCATTCTTACCGTCTACGCTTCGTTGTTGGAACTCCCTTGAAAATCCTGTCAGATCGTCGGCTTCTCTTAGCATTTTCAAAAATTCTTTGAAACCTAGAAATCAGATTTCTCCTCCTCCCTTCTTTGGTATCGGTGACTGCAAAATTAGCATTAGTCACACGAAGCTTAGGCACCAGTGTAGTTCTTTAAATTATGATTTATTTCGAGTGAACCTTGCGGAAACTCCGAGCTGCTCGTGTGGACATTTGTGTGAGAATGCTTATCACTTCTTCTTTGAGTGTGGCCGTTACATTATTCAAAGAAACATTCTCTTTCAGAAGTTAAATGATTTAAATTTACATGTACCCTTAGATTTAGACTTTCTGTTATATGGTAATCAAGAAATGTCTTTTAATATTAATTCTGAAGTATTCTTATGTGTTCAACATTTCATAAAGGACAGTAACAGGTTTTAAGAAGTCATTCGATTTATATTTTAAAGTAAAACGTGTATCCATTGTGTCTTAAATGAGAATGTTTATCCTTATTACTTGTTTGTTATATGCGTTATACGTTATTGAATGTATACCATTGTTGCTTGTGTTATTTTGTACTTTTTTTTATTGCACATCCATTAATTATCTCTCTCTCCCTCTCCCCCTCCCCCTCTCTCTCTCTCTCTCTCTCTCTCTCTCTCTCTCTCTCTCTCTCTCTCTCTCTCTCTCTCTCTCTAAAAATATATATCTATTATTCAATACTAAATATGTATTTTATAGCATTTTGTAATTATTTGTATGTCATTGTGTTAGGAGAGGGCGTTTATAAGTTGCAATAACTTGTGCCCAATCCTGTTGTAAATTTGTTACAATCAGATACGTTTAAACTCAACTAAACTTAATTGCATTCTTAACTTTGTTTCGTTTTTAACTGCATATCTGCATTTTGCATTGACCGCTACATTGACCAATCACATACTTTATCTTGACCAGTAACGCCACCTGTCGCGTCATATTCGGGGCCAAAAGAATATTATACCGCTATGCCGAAAAATCAAAGTTTTGACTGTCATAGTTTGAGACGTTAAAACAGTTTCCAGACAGATAATATTTTTACTATGACAAAGTTAAAGGATTGTTTTAGTGTTTCTTATTTAAATATCACATACATGTACATGTACATAAATTAACCGACCGTAGGATCTTTCTCCTAATATTTGTTTCTATGCATATTATTCCTGGTTTTGATTTTCCTAAAAAGTTTGACATGTTATGTTCCTTAATGATATACTTGATAAAGGGGCATATAAAATATGTATGTCCCTGCTTTATAATACCGCTGATAAAAATAGCGTTTGATACCTTCTGAAATTGGCTACAGACAATTATACAAATATCAGATTATTAGGAACATGTGTGAATTTGCTTGTGCACTCATCACCGTTTGTCAACATGTCACCCGATCACAGCCAGGTAAGTGGTGAATTTATCATAGGTAAGTTGCAAGGTTCCTTTGAACTGCAGCCAGAAAACTTAGATCACAGTCCTACCTGTACCGGCTTTGAAGATACATGTAGAAGCTGTAGGTAAAACCGTCCATGGCCGGAGGGGGTTGGGGTTGGGTTGGGGTCGGTGGTTAATATGGTGACATCTAGCTGGAGGTGGTCCTATTAACGTACATGTACATACCGGGTGGCACAGGACGCAACAAGCAGACGCATTTTAACATGCACAATGAATCAATTTTATGGTAAATTAATAAGTATTGTGTTAAAAGTGTCCATTTTCCGATATATAAAATGGTGTATTTGTAATAATCAGTTTGAAATTAAGAACATCCTTGTATGAAATCTCAAGGAAAATATATCATTCAACAGATACAACTTCGAATTCACTTCCCTAGAAAAAACAGTATTTAGGACCGTTTTGGTCATTTTGATCCATCACTTAGTAGCGTGTTAATTTGTGTCTTCCTTATCACATGAAGGTGCCCGTTTTCTGATATTAAGTCTCTGTTAAAATGAATTGTTTTACAAAATACCACAAGTTCCACAGCAATTTAAACACATTATTTCAATAGTTATAAACTATAAATAACAAGAAACTCTTATAATAAATATTAATTATAGCTATTTGTGAGTATTTTCGCATTTGTGTGTAGATAATCATGATTTCCATTTTCCTGCTGCTTTTTTTACGCACACCAAATGCGTAAACGAAAATTGGGTCGTGAATCGGGTATTTTAATGATAATCATTTTAAAATACTTCTTGAGAAAATAAATCAAAAATATTTTACATTTGACCTCTATATATATCCAAGAATACTATTTTGGGTCCATTATCTCATAAAAATATCTATATATTTTTTTAGTTTAAACATATTTTATTGACAAAAATGACAAAGGGATTAGTCAGCAAAATATCTATTTCGGGTCCATTATCGGCCATTTCGGGAATTCAACTCTGACGACAATCGGGCCGCGAATCGCGAATGATTAAAACATTGACGTCAAATAAACCCCTAATATTTTGCATATGATACTAGAGTTGGGCATTTCAGAACATATACTTGGGTCCGTTCTCAGAAAATAATGCTAATTTAAGCCCCATTTACCCTCCGTTTCGATAATTCCAAGAAAATTTCGGTAAAGCCTAAATATCCCAAACGATCCGGGTATCATAGTTCGCAAGATCGGAGCCTTATTCGCTTATTAATGACCATGTTACGCACAAAATGAGGTTATATGTGTGAAATACATTTGTATTTGAGTATATTTTTGTGTATTTGAGCATATTTTATGTGTATTTGAGTGTATTTGAGTGTATTTGAGTATATTTGAGTAAAAAGTCAAGCCGGTAAAAACAGAGGTAACGGAAAATCCAGCATCTTCTGTTTTCTTCAAATTATTTTATTAACCTTAATTAGGGACATATACAATAATATCTTCTTTTTTTTGTAATTTAAAAAAAAAGTTTATAACAATGCAAATATGTCATGCATAAACAATTAACTCTCACACATTTTCCTTCATTCAT
Organism: Pecten maximus; assembly: GCF_902652985.1. Classification (NCBI taxonomy): domain Eukaryota; kingdom Metazoa; phylum Mollusca; class Bivalvia; order Pectinida; family Pectinidae; genus Pecten; species Pecten maximus. Next base: position 19,430,037 of record NC_047018.1, read on the forward strand.
AATTAATTTCAGAATTGATTGTGATTATGTCAAATTGACCTACTGTTAATTAAATTAAGTTACATACAATGTATATGAGCATTGTTTGGAAGTGATAGACGTAGGAGAAAAGGTCCTAGAAGTTTTAGATTAGAAAGTGACAAAAACTGACGATAGGGTTTTTCCATCCAATATTAAATTTTTAAAATAATTCACCTTTATTAACCGCAATATATTTCTGAGTATAATATGTATCTTTGATAACATTCCTAAGTGCCGTTATTGACAATGATGTCTGTAAACATCTCCCTTGGTAAATATAATGCTTTATAATTTAAATTATGGTATTATCTACCCTTCTACTGATGCTATTTTGACGAAATAAACCAAAAATGAAGGTTTCCTTATTATAACCAAATGGGATAAACAATGCATCAAGAAGGAACTCAAAATCTTGCAAAAATTCTTGTACTTTCTCACATTTCCATAGTGTATGAATAATTGTCTCTGTCTCAGACTTACATTGAACACAAATAACACTATCTGTAAGAGCAACTTTAAATAGATAAGAGTCTGTTGTTAGAATGTGTTGGTTTATTCGGTATTGTAACCATAGCAATTTAGAATTTTTAGTGACAGTAAAAGGTATCATATACATCATTTTCCATTCTTCCTCATCAAAATCAAACAATTCATTCCATTTGGTTTTCCCGGTGGATTTGGCACAGGTACTTGGGGTCAGGAACTAAAGTTATAATGGAATTGTCTAATTTTAATTTGTAACATCATTTCATGTCTATTTATGCACCGATACAACGTTGGAATCGATTATAAAGCGCTTTTTAAAAAAACACCCGTTTCTGGTTGTTATAATCTATATTATAACAACCAGAAACGGGTGTTTTTTTAAAAAGCGCTTTATAATCGATTCCAACGTTGTATCGGTGCATAAATAGACATGAAATGATGTTACAAATTAAAATTAGACAATTCCATTATAACTTTAGTTCCTGACCCCAAGTACCTGTGGGATTTGGTACTATTTTGGCACAACAAATTATAAAAAAAATCTTGAGTCCCTTTATTATGCTTCATGAATACTTCATGAATTACAATAATATCTTATTACATGTCCCTGCCTTATTATTGTTAATAAATTCGGATGTAACCTCATCCAAAGTCAATAAATGTGTAACGTTACACAAATAATATCGTTCACCTGTCTCAGTGGAGAGTTATCGCCCTTCGTTAGATTCTTTACAGGTGGCGCTCAGGCCATAACAAGCACTAGATACAGGTGAGTGACACAGGTGAATTGTTGATATCTGTAACCTTGATAACACTGTCTCAGGATCGTAAGTCACAACGGGATACTTTCGTGTTATTTAAAATGTATCAACGGTTCATACTAGTAACATTATTTTCATCAAGAATATTGTTCTGAGAGTATTGGTATGGCCATTTTGTCATGGTAAACAAAGTCGGCCTACTGCCAGTTAATGAGTAATCGCCAACTGCTACCGAATGCTAGTGTAGCTTTTGTCTGTCAGTTATCAAATTACGAAGTTTTAAAGTGACGTCCTATATCACAACTTAAAATAGGCCTTTAATACACAGTTTGTGAAGCCACGTCATCTTTATACTGGGCTGGTACGTTACTGAAATTCGAATGTATGGGGTCATTGTCATCATTTGAAAGATTAACGATTTGACAATTTAATATGTTATGAATGTGGTTTAAACTGCTTAATAAGATGCCTTGATAAGCCATCTGTACTGTGTAGTAAACTACAGCTACTGGCCTTCTCCAATTAACTGTAGCTGACGGTGACTAATTATCCATTATATGTATATATTTACATAATTAAAATGTGTGACGGATACTTACCATTAAGTATATATACATATGTACCATATAGCCCTAGTTTCCTCTGGCATGACACCATGCATATGTCTGGTGTAGGGCCGCTACACCAAACATGGTGTCAGGGCCAGAGGAAACTCGGGCTATAATACCATAGTGTGATGAATACTTACCTAAATGATGATACCATAGTGTGACGAATACTTATCTATACCATAGTGTGACAAATACTTATCTATACCATAGTGTGACGAATACTTATCTATACCATAGTGTGACGAATACTTATCTATACCATAGTGTGACGAATACTTATCTATACCATAGTGTGACGAATACTTATATATATACCATAGTGTGACGAATACTTATCTATATACCATAGTGTGACAAATAATTATCTATACCATAGTGTGACAAATACTTATCTATATACCATAGTGTGACAAATACCTAAATGATGATACCAGGATCAGTTAAGGTTAATAGTAGGTTTAGTATATATACTGTATTGGAATCATCTATTTTATAGCATCACACAAATTACGTTTATCATTCACTCCTGATGAGTCTGGTGACTGCAGCATGTACAGTGATGTTATATTTGATGTAAAAATTAAAGGTTCGTTGTACAGTTTACACTGGTAACACACGTCATTATTCAGTTTGCCAATCCTGTGAGAATTATACATAGGACAATAAGTTTCAAAAAAGGCAGTTTGATGTTTGAATATTTTTCTACCATACGGATATCAATGCAGTTCAGTGATGAAATCCTGTACAATGATAACAGTAGCCACACAGTTTATGTCTGTATATGGATGACTGAAGACGTTTCTTTTTCCTATTTCAGTTCTGTATACCCAAGGTCAAACCATTCAACAGTGATGGAAAGGCCTGTGAAGTTGTGAATTACTTGCAAAGTTCCGGACAGTTTCCTGCAGGATTCCGGGAGTTGCTCCCCTGTAAAATATCCATATACAGAGAAGTGTAGACGATAAACGACGTCAGTATGGGTAAAAAGATGTTACGCTTCAACCATCCCAAGCCAAAGTCAGATGATGAGGTGAAGATTGAAAGTATCCACTTTGAGGATAAAAAGTCCAAACCTATACAGATGGTCCGCCTCGTTCTGATCCTACTCCTCGTCATAGTACTCGTAAGTAGTCATTCTATAGGTCTATGGTATCTCTGACTTACCCGAAACATTTCATTAAATTGTTGTGGATAGTATTTACTTTTGACCAGTAAAGAAAATGCATTATCTCCCCTTGTGTGACACAGTCTCTCTTAATTTAAATTGGCCTGCAATTGCTTTTTAGACATGAATGGACATTACCAGGCATGGGCTTATTGCCAAATTATACAGTTAATGTATAATTATAATACAATAAGCATGTGGACCAAATTGATCTGACCTAAATCAATTAATATACATTCAAGTGAATCATCTGATGATTTTTATATTAACTGACTTTCCAATGGTTTGAGTGTTTGTCAAGAAAATGGGTCTTGAATTAGTTGCATTTGAATAGTCATTGATCATGGCCATTCGGAAAGAAGTTCTACTTTCTGTGTTGTGTTACAAAAACTACATATTGAATTACATTAATATAGTATTAAAAAAAACGTTTACGGACTTTACTATTACAATGATCATTCAATTAGCATATACAACAGAAACATCATTATTCAAACATTTTGACAGATCGGAAGTCTGGCTGTGTTTTCTGTCGGGGTGCTGACCCATGAGGTGGAATATGGAAGTAAACAGATATCGGACCTGATTGGTGTGGCCATGTATCAAGTTGACTCCATCATGATGATCGGCGCCGGCATGGCAGCATTTCTCACTACCATCCTTGGCCTCATTGCCATCATGAAGAACCACAGATGTCTCCTGGGATTGGTAAGTAGTTAAACTGTAAAACTGAGATGGTGCCTGTGATTTTTATAATATATGATATTATTATATCATATTATTCATTGCCAACATATCTCAAAGAAATATTTTTTCTTTTAACCTATAATATTTTCTCTACTACATCTCATAGCTTGCTTAATTTGGTACAGAGGAAAGTAATATATTGTTCTAGGTAATCTTTATATCTCCCCTCGTTATTTCAGACAGAGTATACTGGAATCAGTGTTTTAGTCTGTTGATGAAAGTGTTTGTAGGATAAGTGCTGATGTGTATAACTTACCAACAAATTTTATGCAACTAATGGTGCATATAAACAGTCCTTAACCCTTTCATCTCTACTGACAATATTGAATTTCCAATGGTAAAAGAATGACAGAGTCCACTTTAAGTTTCTTAGGGTTGAAAGGGCTAAAGTAGATGTATGTTTTTCATTTTCAAATTTCTTTTCTGGGAATGCCCCTTTTAAAGATGTTCTTAAAAGCATTTTTGTATGGGGGGGGGGGGGGGGGGGCGACAGGATATTAAATCAGCTTGTGATTTAATATCCTAGCTGTATTAGTGAAGGCAGTATCTAATGTACATGTACTTGAACACAGAAAATTTGAAATAAGATAAAAGTTTTAAACAAATTCTATATTAGATTACACAAGCTGAACTGGGGGCAGCAGGACCCCTCTAATATACATGCAGTTATTTGAGAAATGAATCCTGCTATATATAAATGTAATGATAAAACTGACTTTTTTACCTTAGCACCTTGTCATCCTGGCGTTCCTGTCAATCATGCTGTTTGTGGGCGGGGTTCTAGGATACATCTTCATCGCCGAGGTAACCTTTACATTAAAACTTTAAGTTCATGTTGACATTTAATAAATTGATTATTAAATAGGTCCATGTCTGAAAAAATTTGATATTAACTTATGATTAGTTGAATGCTCTTTTAAATGACATGTTCAGGATATTGAAATTGTTAGTAATATAGGTCATTCAGGATAAAAGGATGCAAAGTTTTGATTTGAATTTCCATTGGGCTTGTCTAAGTCTACTTCATTTAGTTCATATTCATGAATAGGGGGGAAGAAGTAGGACAAGAGAACAGCTAGAATTATAAACACTGACATTAATATTTAAATATTTTATAGCTGGAGGATACAGTGGAAAGGACTTTTGAAAACAGCATAAAGAAAAACTATGGTGTGAATCTCCACGTGGACAAGAACCGTGATATCACTAATGCTTGGGACAACGTACAGAAAACGGTCAGTTTACTGATTTATATGTTACCAGGGATTTTCCTACAATTTTTCGCCCTGGTCCAGGGTCCATTGAATTGGGATGTTTTTTACGTGACAATATGTGAAATTGGGAAAACAGAGGAAAGTGAAATTCAAACAAATTCATTTTCTTCTTGATAGATATTACCTTTATTTTTTTGGTATTTACATCTGTTATCAATGTAAATTTGCCTAAGGTCTTGTTAGCACGATTATAAATGTTTGTTGAAACATGAGACTGTTGTTTGAAACATATATCTTGATGATTAATGACATCGGCTATCTCTACAAAGTGAATTGACATCCATTATATAGAGGAGATAATTAAGTTCATTCAGTGTCGCCATTCAGTGAGAATAACTACCATGTTTAACATGTACTAAAGCTGTTATGGCCTTAGCTACAGTTTTGTTTTGGACACTGCTGGAGGCATTACTTTTTTCTGGTCAACACTGGGAGAGATAAAGTTAGTTTGGAAAATGTCCGAATTAGAAGTGTGTGACTTATATCCCATTTTCATCCAGGACTTGTTTTGTTACAGTTTGGCTGCTGTGGTGCCTATGGTAATGTCAACAGTACGACGTCGTGGGCCATTTACAAGAAACATTCCTACTGGTATCTGGATGGAATCTCTAGTACGTAATAACATATCTGTCATATTTAACTTCTCATTGTTTCCTAGGCTTGCTGTTTTATTACAGACCACAAATATAAATTTAATCAAAGAAAACCCATCAGAGTACCAACTAAAAATGAAACCATTTAAATTCAACTTGAATTCCTCAAATAAGGTTAACGTATTAACAAAATACAGATTTGTATGGATACCATTCAAGAAGTTGAATGAGAATAAGAACAGGAGTCCTGGAAGGTTATGTGTTGTCTGCTTCATTAACGACACCTGCCTCGAAATGAGAAGTTGATATCGTGTTGGCACACCGAACCGGTTCTCGTGACCATTTTTTCAAATGTACCACTTGGATCCAAGATGGCTGAACTGATTTTTCATGGGTCACAGTCAAATGTATTTTTTGTTAAAAAGCGAGATAAGAACTCTTTTATTTGCCATGGAATCTTATAAATTACATATGTAATTGTTTGACAGAACTATGCAGGAATTGATTTTACATCTGTAACGTTGTAAAAAGGGAAAACAATTTTTTTTTTATTTTTGAAGGGAGTGACAGCCACCATGTATATATGTCAGAAAAATTCTTTTCTTGTTTTACATCATAGAAACTTGTGATGACAAGGAGGTACATATTTTGTATATCATGGAATAAAAATGTATTTGTCTAATGTTTTAAAATTATTGATGACATATTTTGAACGAGAAGCTGTAATCTGGGTGATTCCTTGTGTTATATTTTACCGTGATTTCTATATGACATAAAATCATAACATACCAAAACCTTTTCTAACTGAACAGACGGCAGTATGGTGCCAGCAAGCTGTTGTGGAGAAGGAGATGTGTCGATGTGTACTGGAAGGGCCAATGGGACTGATCAGCCTAATGCTCCACCATATGTCGGCCCCCCATCACCCAATGTTGGAGGCTTGCGCTACTCACTCTACACAGACGTAAGTTTTCATGAGTTTGCATACTCATATTACAGAATACTGAGATCAGCTTATCCTTAATTGTTATTTTGTTAACAAGGTATAAGGCTTATTGTGACATCAACATCAGAAAACACCTGATCTGTCTGCTTGATAATATTGGATTTACCATATTTTGGTGATGACGGTTGATTTTAGAAACAAGAATGACTTGCAATATGCACATACTATGACACAATTTTGACTTTGTTTCAACTTTAATTTTAACAAAGCTTGACAGAGGTTAACAAAAATTGAAACCTGTAAGACTTATTTCAAAGTCTGGTTCCTGTGTATGATCTACATTTATCACTCAACTGGCCTGTTCTACCATGTCATAAATATCATAAGACTGTCATCGACCATGTCATAAATATTGTAAGACTGTCATCCGTCCATGTCATAAATATCGTAAGACTGTCATACGACCATGTCATAAATATCATAAGACTGTCATATGACCATGTCATAAATATCGTAAGACTGTCAAACGACAGTGTCATAAATATCGTAAGACTATTATACGGCCATGTCATAAATAGTGTAAGACTGTCATACGACCATGTCATAAATATCATAAGACTGTTAAACGACCATGTCATAAATATTGTCAGACTGTCATACGACCATGTCATAAATATCTTAAGACTGTCATACGACCATGTCATAAATATTGTCAGACGGTCATACGACCTTGTCATAAATATCTTAAGACTGTCATACGACCATGTCATAAATATCGTAAGACTGTCATACGACCATGTCATAAATATCGTAATACTGTCATACGACCATGTCATAAATATCATAAGACTGTCATACGGCCATGTCATAAATATTGTAAGACTGTCATACGACCATGTCATAAATATCGTAAGACTGTCATATGACCATGTCATAAATATCGTAAGACTGTCATACGACCATGTCATAAATATCGTAAGACTGTCATACGGCCATGTCATAAATATTGTCAGACTGTCATACGACCATGTCATAAATATTGTAAAACTGTCATGCCATGTCATAAGTATCGTAAGCCTGTCATACGACCATGTCATAAATATTGTAAAACTGTCATGCCATGTCATAAGTATCGTAAGCCTGTCATACGACCATGTCATAAATATTGTCAGACTGTCATACGGCCATGTCATAAATATTGTAAGACTGTCATACGGCCATGTCATAAATATCGTAAGACTGTCATACGGCCATGTCATAAATATTGTAAAACTGTCATGCCATGTCATAAATATCGTAAGACTGTCATACGGCCATGTCATAAATATTGTAAAACTGTCATGCCATGTCATAAGTATCGTAAGCCTGTCATACGACCATGTCATAAATATTGTAAGACTGTCATATGGCCATGTCATAAATATTGTCAGACTGTCATACGGCCATGTCATAAATATCGTAAGACAAGTGTGTAATAACTCTGTTATATTCTGGATGTGAATCATTGCTGTTTTTTAGGGTTGCTATGACAAACTTCACTCATACCTGGTGCAGAACGGTATCCTCATCGGCACAGTGGCCATAGTGGTGGCCGTCTTCATGGTATGTATTATTGTAGGAGAGTCAGTAGGGCCCAGACAAATGGACCTCAGGTAAAATTCTGAGGTGTACATTTTGATCACTACGTCCCAAGGCTGTAAACATTTCTCAGGTAGCTGATATTATAGATATTTCTGTCATTGTTTATATGTAATTAGAGAAAACATCTACATTCCATTTAAATTGCTCTCTATAACATCTGATTGGCATCTCGTATGATGTTTAATGAGATGGCCACCAGCTATCAGAAGGGGTCTGTTTAATGAGATAGCCACCAGCTATCAGAAGGGGTCTGTTTAATGAGATAGCCACCAGCTATCAGAAGGGGTCTGTTTAATGAGATAGCCACCAGCTATCAGAAGGGGTCTGTTTAATGAGATAGCCACCAGCTATCAGAAGGGGTCTGTTTAATGAGATGGCCACCAGCTATCAGAAGGGGTCTGTTTAATGAGATGGCCACCAGCTATCAGAAGGGGTCTGTTTAATGAGATAGCCACCAGCTATCAGAAGGGGTCTGTTTATTGAGATAGCCACCAGCTATCAGAAGGAGACCCCAGCTATTCATATGGAAATAAACTCACCACACAGCCTGTTAAAGTAGAAAAATACGTCGACATATTATGCATGTATGATAAAAATAAATTTTCATATTCAATTAAAAGTTGTGCTTTAGAATTGATCTTATTAAAGGGATATTGTTGGAAATATATCAAGCTGGGATTAAATTATTGTTATTATATTGATAATTAAAGAAAAGGCACGACCGACACATCATTGTCTTCTTAAAATCCAACTTTATATTGAGTTGGACTTTTTAGTTCACTGGTTACGAGTAATGCAGCTTTTGGAAAGCTTGTAAGTCCAAAAGTCTACACCTCACACCCTTCTAATTTGCTTTACCCATTTGTAAGAGGTCTAGGAGTGGTGTTAAAGCAAAATCTTGCAGAAAAAAAATTGTTATTTTTTCGCATTTTACCATTTTGTGGACTTAATTATTTTGGCACCAAAACCCGCTTAAAGATTTTAGGGTAAGTTTTTGGAAAGCTTGTAAGTCCACACCCTTCTAATTTGGTTTATACATCCATTAGAGGTCTAGGAGCAATATTATGTGATGTACAATTTCAAAATGACATGCTTATACATACATACAAAATGAATGCAGTGTACGTGATTGCTGCCGCCGGTGAGCTTTCCCAATCATTGATTGCACTTGTTTGAGCTAGTGGTTAGTTAAATGTTTCTAATATTTCTTTATTCAGATCATACAGATGTCGCTGAGTATCTTCCTGCACAGAAAAATGAAGTTCATGAACCTGTAAGAGACACTCCAGAACATCTACCTAGCAATCTGTGATCTATTTTGTTTAATTACTTAGCCCTTGGGCTGCAGTAACCTCATTTACCATGGCACTGTGTAACCGTCGTCATTCAGAATGTCCAAATTTTAATTTATCCTGGAATCATTCTAAATTACTTTGATGATCTTAATCTTTAGTAAGATTTTTTACCAGGAAGTAATATTTGAAGTTGCGTGTACTCTTAACATGTAGACATGCAAACACTGTCAGACTATCTTTACTATAAGATATTGATATTGACTTAAGAGTTGTACCGGATGAGTAATTCAGGCCTATGGGGCTATTGTTTATGTTGTGATTTTTGTTCGCATTTGACATCAGAGTAATAAGATTTATGTATCAAATATCAAGAAAAGAAAAAGAAAATACTCAGCTTATTGAAGAAACTTTTTGATATATGGACAAGTATAGTGATGTTTATTATAAAACAAACTTTAGTACATGTTATAGAAGAGCTTGTATTGAAGACAGTATTATTTTCAAGATGTTTACTGAATTGTACTTTTATGGAAGAATATTTGCAGTAGATGTATTCATGAATTAATATTTAACCCCAAAATAATACACATTTACGATAATTAGGTATTGACATTAAAGATATATGTAACCTTTCTGTGATATACATCTTCATTAAAGAGAGTTCGAACAAAACAAAACAAAAAGATTTTTACATTATTGTTCAATCTAGATAGTGTTGGAAGAAAATTCCCATTTGCATCATGGGGAGATAACTCAGACACATTATGGGAAAGGTAGCATATATCCTTAAAAGCGTGATCATGTTTGGAAAAATTAATATATGTTAGTGTGATTTGGAAATAATAACCAGTAATCGTATTGTATTAAAGATGCTTGATCTTTATAGTAGGTAGATTATTTCTGTAAAATATTACTATTCTGTAATAAAAGTAAGACTTGATGCAGAATGTTCACCCTTCCCTTGGAGATTAAAACTTTAAAATCAACAGGGCCCATGTTTACTCTGTAATATGTTTCTTATTTGCTTTAAGATTTGTTGTCAATAAAATGTATTAGTTATTTAATTATTTCCACTTCTTTGTAGATTTAGCATAGATATATACAGATTTTCACTTAATGAAATAATCCTGTGTTTTTTTAGAGGTAGTTAGTTTATTTCCAATGCTAATGACAGTGTAAAATTGACCTTGGAAACATTCCTGTCAACATAATATGAAGGACTGTTTGGCACCTCCTGGAGCCACTCCCAGCTTTGGTAGGGATCAAATAATATTTCTCCCTGTAATACAGATTAGTAAAAAACTGAAGAAGATATGATTTTGAAGGGTAAGTTACGTTCTACACTGCAGTTAACACTATTGAAGAAATTTTCAATTTAAATAAATTTATGTTCATATTCAACTGATGAATATTGAATTGTTCACATTTGATGTAATCAATATTCCCAATATTATTTTTTCGAAATCTCAGATCATAATTTAAATATACTATATAAAAAATAGGCTTTATCAGTATTGCTATTGTCAATTATATATACTACAGATTCAGAAATAAAGAGTATATTTTACAAGAATATTTATTCTAAAAGGAAGTATTATAGATGGTGATATATTTAAATGTACAGACAGTGGATGCGTAGTGATAGTACAAACCGTGTAACCCTGTAATTTATGGAATTAAGTTTATATTTGAAGGACTAAACATAATCAGCAGTAATACATGTATCTATATGTGCATAATAATTTTGACAAAGCTTCATATTTCCTTGTATTTTCGTCTATTGAATTTTATCAACTTCTTTTGTTCCATGATCAAATAATACCGTCTTTCCTTATGATGATGTACATTTTTCAGAAGTAATAATTTTGAAAGATTTGTTAACATTGGTGTGTAAGTCTTGTCATTGAGTTAATGTTAGCTAATGTTCACAAGTTACCAACTCCGTCCATATATTTTCCTGTTTTAAAGCATTGTTTGTAGGATGGGGTAGGTGTTGTTTTTATTTCACTAATGTAGCAATAAAAAAGTTACCAAACTAATCTTATAACTAATTAATGAACAAAAACATACTGAATATTTTTTTTCTGACAGCAATAACTTTCATGAAATGCAGCAAGCTAGAATTAAATGTTTATAAGCAATGAACAAAAAATATGCTGAAAACTATTTGACAAGTTTTAAGATAATTTGATACATAATGGTACTCTGTCATCTATTCATTATCAGAGTTGTATTGTAAAGTATTCAAACTTCATACAACCTCTCATACAGAAGTCACTGATTTTTAATGTTTTACCACATAATTATAGCAATGTTTGGAGATTTTTAGTGATGATGTGTTTGTTGTTCCATTCCTATTGTTATTCACTAGTAACCATTGTTAAATCAGCATTGTTTGGCTATTATCTGTCTCCATCATCATATATAATGTTATATGTATTGAAATGTTTATATTTTCTTGAAAATATATGTATAACTTACATAGCCTCCTAAAATCACACTGGTTTTAGTCATTCTATCTGATGAAATATTTATTCAAATATGTAAAATGATAAGAAAGACAGGCGAAGATATTCATTCCATGAAATGTTAATTCTTATTTCCTGCTTTGAAACGATCATTGAGGGTATTTTGGTGAATGATGTTGGAAGCTGCAAATACAGATTTGATGCATTAAGTATTCTTGGTTCACCACAGAAAATTTTCCACAGCGTTTTAGTAATTTATCTTATTATTTATTTTGCCAGCATATATACAGTCAGGAATCACATATACATGTATATATATATATATATATATAAAAAAGGGTATATTTGGAACCTTTATGTAGAACAAGGGTAAACTATCTTCTACAAGGGTATTTTATTGTTAGAAATATTCCTTCTTTAATGCCCATGTTTTTAAACTTGAGTTGGGAGTACATCAATTTTTTAAAGTGATACAATGCAAATTTGCTCACACGGAAAATGTAATGAAATTGTTGTGAAAGGAATGTTCTTCTTTCATGGTAGTAACACATTCTGCAATACAGTGTTGTGAAAGGAATATTCCTCTTTCAAACGTAGTAACATGTTTTGTATTGTATGTAGATTTTGTCAATATACTAGTTTGTTTTTCACATGTAAAAGATAATGTTTGCTCAATGTAGAGTATACTCTGGAGCCAATATATCTCCACGTAACTCATTCCAACGCATAATATTGAAGGTAGCCCTGGGTTAACTAGTACGTGTGTGAGTTATTTCTATATCGTAGTTACCGGATCATTCTAGTGGCTGGTAATTAAAGTAGTTTGTTTATACTGTTGATATATGTTTGTAAATCATTTTTTTTCAGTCTCAGAATAGTGCAGTTTGTAATTTAATATTTTTTTTTAAATACATTGTATACCACCCGTTAGTTACAAGGAGTTTCAAGTATACTGTTGAGAAAGTTACAATGTTTCAAGTATACTGTTGAGAAAGTTACAATGAGTTTCAAGTATACTGTTGAGAAAGTTACAATGAGTTTCAAGTATACTGTTGAGAAAGTTACAATGAGTTTCAAGTATACTGTTGAGAAAGTTATAATGAGTTTCAAGTATACTGTTGAGAAAGTTACAATGAGTTTCAAGTATACTGTTGAGAAAGTATTGAGGTTACCATCATTATTTATAGAAAATATTGAAGTTACCATCATTATTTAGAAAGTATAGGGGTTTCCATTATTCTTGAAAAACTTGGAAAGGGATGGCAAGTCTGGGTCATAATAATACAATAAACAAGTAAAGAGGAATAACCTCAAGTAAGTTTGGCAGAGAACTTTGGTATTGGAAAATAAAAACATCTATATCCTGATTTTTTTCATATAAATTTATCATCTCGTTCTCTTTCAAGATCATGGTTTTGGAAAAAAAAGTTGTCTTAATTTGTTGAGTTCATGGACTTGTGACTTTGCATGCCTGTAGGTGCATGGTGCATTGAAAATGTATTTCACATATCAAATATTTAATAGCTGTATAGATTTTTGTCATGATAAATGTCTCAAATTTACGATGTAACCAAGAAAAAGATAATATTATGTGCATATAAAGTAGTGGAATGTCCCATTTTAAAAATTTGATATGAAAAACAATACATTTTTATTTATGACATTCCACAGGTTATGTCAAGACACATTGTATAGCATTCATAGATTGAAGTGATGCTTGATTTTTGTTATTTACCATGTTCTCATTACTGGTCATGACAAGTTAAATGTTCCCCTTCAAAAGATGACATAAGATCATATATATACAGTCTTCAACCTAATAATCCCATATGCCAGTAAGCCATCTTCCTTCAAAGATTGCTGTGCTTACTAGTAATTTAAGACTGTAAAAAGGTTGCTTATTTCATTGTAATCTTGAAACCAAAGACTGTTCAAAGAAATGGAAACAAATTCTTGTTTTTCTATTAAAAAAAAAAAAAAAAAAAATTCCCCTGTATTTCTCCTATAGATAGTTAGCTCTTATAAGATTGAATACAACAATTTATGAATCTTAAAATGATCTTGATTTATCAGTTAACATTTATAAGCAGATGATTTGACATTACTGTTTTCAATCCTTCTGGGCCCTATGTTTACATTATGGCCGTATTTTTCAATATATATAAAGTACATACATAAGTACAACATATGTTGAGCATCAGATGAATTGATTATTTTGATATTTCAGGTAGAACTGATAAACAAAAACCATAAAAAGGATAAATCCGATGTATTACATATATTTTGTTTACAGTGTACATGTATATATCTGATATGCTGTAGTGATTCTCAATTTCTGGTCAAACTCTCTCTGTGATGAATATTTCATTAAATGTTTTGCATATATATCAGTCTTCTTGTTTTCTGTGTAGCATTGTCATAAAAATAATTACAGAATATTATTTATACTTTTAAATGATGAAGTGTTCCTTGACTCAGGTCCATCCGACCTCAAAACAAATTCCTATTTGTACATCTGAAATTATACTGGCAGGATCTATCTCGAATTCGATACAGTTTCCCTTTGATTCCTAGTTGTGCAGGCAAGATAAAATACAAGAGGCCCATGAGCCTTAATGGTCATCCGACTATAAACACCTCATTACAAGTGTATATAGCATACTTAAATAGTAGTGAGAATAAATGTCCAGTACTGTGTTGTCCCAGAAATTAACAACACTAGGCCAGGACCTAAACCATTGCTGAGAATTGTAAGTTAACACTATAAATACCACTTTGGAAAGTGGAGAATAAGTTTTTGATATAATAAGCTTTTTCAATATAGCAGTCATATGGCATAGCATAGGATAGTGCAATCAACCGTGGGTCTCGGACAATTTCATATGGCTGCCATCTTCAATTTTATGTTATGGAAGTGAAAAATAACAACATGTGTGAGGATCATTCCTGGAAAGTTTCAACAAAATCCTGCTGGTAGAACTGGAGAAAAAGTTTGAAATGTGAAAAGAATTATGGATGGTGCAGGATAGTTACATTGCATAGGTCACCCTAACCTTCAAGGTCAGGGTTACATGGTATAGGTCACCCTAACCTTCAAGGTCAGGGTTACATTGTATAGGTCACCCTAACCTTCAAGGTCAGGGTTACATTGTATAGGCCACCCTAACCTTCAAGGTCAGGGTTACATGGTATAGGTCACCCTAACCATTCAGGTCAGATGACTTATTACTGCTAAACACCTTTATCATAAATCATTGAAGAGTTGTTTCCCTTGTCTGATCAAGTAGCCTGGTACCATTCTTAGTTATCTCCCTTACATATGCTACACAGAGGACCAGTAGCAAGTAACCACCTTAAGTAGGAATTTCTACTCCAGAGTGTGTGTGTCTTTTTTGCGAATGTTCATCATGGAGATGGCTACTTCCACTGAAGCAACAAGTGTCTCCTTTTTGGGTGGAGTGCAGCCCTGGCAGAGAGTAGAGAGGGACGGAACCAGTCTACCATCAAATTGAAGAGCTGTTTCCCTTGTCACATCAAGTTGAAGAGCTGTTTCCATGTCCCAACAAGTTTTTGTTTTTTGTTGAAATAACAAGAACAAAGTTAAAATGGATATGAAATTTATATTTAGATATAAAAGCATCTACATCATTGTAGGTATATTGAGATCAAAACTTTCAGCATTTGCATGAATTGGATATTTCAGAGAAAATGAACTACCGTTTATTCATGTTATAACCTGCATGTAATCAAAATTGATCAAAAAGGGAAGTTAAATTTAGGAGTTCTCACGTTCTTAAGAGCTGTAAGAGAGGACTCTTATGTAAGTAAAAATGTACAATAGTACTCATATATCTACAATAATGTCTGAAGTGTCTGTGATATGTCCTTGGGAAAATGTCTTACAGACAGTATGTTAGTGGGTATATCTATATGGGAAAAATGAAATGAACACTAAAAAACTTAATTGATACTCTGTAGATATAATGTACTTATATATATATTATACTTTAGGAACTATATATACATATTTTACACGTACAGCCCTTTAAGATATTTTACTTTCAGACATTAAACAAACGTTTCTCCTCCAGCTTCAATAGTCTAGCATAATTCTTAAATTACAACATGTAACAATCAGGCAGTGACATACATAACCGACTTTATGACCATAAAAATGTATCTTAAATCAACACGTTCTATGTTTCCAACTTCTACGTACTCTATTGTAGAGGTTATGATTTTCAAGGCTTTTATTTTTCACAATATTCAGACATTCAATCAAATCAGTCAAAAAAAGACGCTGAAAGATTGTACAGAAGTTTTTTTTTTTTGCTTAAAATTTGTAGTAAAAATTGAAAAAAATTGAACCTTTGAATAAGAAATCTTTACAGTATAGAATTTTAACATATTACTCAACAACCATCCCATACATGCAACCACTTCACACCCCCACCTTCCTTTAATACAACACACATATCATTATATACACATACCCTCACCTTCCCTTCCACACACATACACACACCCTCACATATATCTACATAGATACTAACCACTCATTACCATCATCATCATTGTATTCCCTACTACCAGACAAAATCTGTTTACACCTGTACTCTAAACTATTCATGGGGGAGAAAATATAAAAGAAGCATTTATTCTGACACAGATCACATACATGATTTTATCATTGGTTAAACACCATGCAAGACGATTTCAATTGTGTAATTAGAAAAATCTGTTAAACTCAATTGTTTCAGGGATAAATACAATCAAACTTACAATACCTTAACTAAGGATTAGAAATCCTTTATAAATACTCTCTAATCTACTGATCCCACTGTAATGAAATACTCTCTAATCTACTGATCCCACTGTAATGAAACAATCGGGTTCTAGCCCTTCCATCTATGATTAACTACATAATCAAATCTGTGTAAATGGACCACATATTTGTTGTTAGAAAATGTGGTTGTGAGAAAATCAAGATCTGATTGGTCAAAATAAAGGAAATACAAATTTATGAATGGAAATGTTAAAGTATTAGATTAGGCTTGTTACTACTTCACATGGATGTAATGTCACTGCTTGGCAACTGTTTTGTAAGGGAGACTGAACAGACAGGAACTGTTGATTGAGTCAGCTATAGAAATATTCAATTTTTCTGATCCTCTGGTAACGCTGGTTCGTCTTGCTGACTAAACGCCTCGTAAATATTGGCTGCCAACGTCTTAGTTTGGTCCAGCAGGAGTAACTCCTATAAAACAAAAACTCATCATTACTCTCAAGTCATTAACACCAAACTCATCATTACTCTCAAGTCATTAACACCAAACTCATCATTACTCTCAAGTCATTAACAACAAACTCATCATTACTCTCAAGTCATTAACACCAAACTCATCATTACTCTCAAGTCATTAACACCAAACTCATCATTACTCTCAAGTCATTAACAACAAACTCATCATTACTCTCAAGTCATTAACACCAAACTCATCATTACTCTCAAGTCATTAACACCAGAGCTAACACCCTATGATCAGGCCACTCAGCATTAACTGATGGAATTAATTGTCATCCCAGAGAGTTATCTTCAGTGTTCAGTATCAAGTGATACTAGATCTGATTTTGTACGACATTTTGTAGAGAACATTTGAATGGTTTTCGAGGTGTAGCCTAGAGAAGCCTAACAGTATAAAATTATGGTATGTATTATTGATGGTTTGTTTCCATGGTAATGATAAATTAATGTAGGAAAAGGAAATCGTTGATAGACATGGAAGTGATATACATGTAGATTTATTTGGATTTCGACAACCGACATACTGTAATATAAAGAGTGGGCTTATTACCAGAGATGAGCTCATTGCCTGATAAATACAATAGACAGTTTACCCTCCAATTTTGTACTGAGATATTCTATTTTCAGATAGTTTACTCACAATTTTTCTTAAAGTCACACCATGCCAAAGATAATTAAATAGTTTTGGCTTGATATAATTAGGTGGTAGGATAATCCAGTTAGACTTACTAATACAAATCTGTAAATCTTCATCACCAAACATACCTGAATCAGAGGGTTTGGAGTGTCACTACACAGTTTAAACAACAGGCCACTCATCACTGGTACCAGCTTGGCCATCGGAATTCCAACTTCATGGAGACTGTGAAAAGGTAAAATAATATAATACTACAAAAAAGACAATAGAAAGACGTTTTCATCTACCAATGGAAATGTATATAACTGTTTCAGTTAATCTTCTTGAGGAATAAGCCTGCTGTTACTGTAATATATAAAGTAATAACAAAGAAGGCGTCCATGCAAAACCTGGCCCGGATCACCTAGAACTCCATTGAATGTGACTCATTTAAATCTGAAACTTTAAACTTAATTCTCTTTCCTTTCAAATCAAAATTATGATTCACATGTATATCCTTGCATCTGTATTTCTGCACCTTTTGGGAGAAGTGTTGTCTGGAGAATAAAATGTCTGAATTCTTTACAAATTAATTCACCTATCACCTCCAAGAATTTTGTGTGAATCTCACAAAGGGCTTATTCATATATTAACATGGCTTTTGTTTAAAACTTGATATCTTACACATGGAAATTCACATTATCATAATATCTACATTTACAGTTGAATTCAAGCTCAGCTTCAGGTTCAAATGTAGACTGAAATTTCACAGTTAATTAAAATCATCTTAAAAATAAACACACCACTCATCCAAATGAGTAAAACCCATCTTTAATATGTATATGCATATAAGTAAAAAAAGCCTTCCATATTGTAGTACAGTTATCACATTTAAATTGACCTTTTTTTAAATTCTGATGAAACGTGATGAAATCTTGAACTATTATTGGATTACAGCATTTTTCACCATTTGTAGCAGGTCATGATATGGTCAACATCAAGTTGATCTGAGAAATCAAGCGTGGCAACATTGTAAAAGTAGACCTAGAAAGAAAACTTCAGTGACTCCAACCCTTTGTATAGACATATAATTGTTTTTGGACTATCAATGTGATCCCTACTTTTGATGCTTGTCAGCTGTGGCCTCGTGGTAGTGGTCAGCTAGACTATCTAACAGCTTTGCAAATCCCCGGTTCAGACATGTATGAAGGACGGCATGGAAGTCGGGACTGTAAGTAAACAGTTTTTACTTTCTGTACAATGAAGTCATTATTATAATGATAATTAGATTGAAGAAATCAGAAAACCAGTAGCAAGAATTTTCACATTCCTAGACAGAATTTTTAGCAGGTTTTATCGTCAAACTCACTGAATTGAGATTTAGAATTAAGAATTTACCTCTCTAAAACATCCCTTGTTTCTTTAACCAGTTGCTGATACATTTTCTCCTGAGCATTTTCAGTTTCCTGAGGAAGAATAAGAGCAAATATCAATGCATACATTATCTATGAACTGTGGATAACTGAATGGTTTACATTACAAAATTGGAATATTTTACAGACACACAGCCAGGCAAACAAATGGCCACAAGGTATACATAACCAATATTTTTTTTAGGGTGGGCACAATAAATAGGGTTCTGTAATTCAACTCCTGACATTCACAAATTGCTTAAAAGATTTTTTCACAATGTAATTTGAAAAAGATATTTTTTACACTATGACTTTAAAAGATATTTTCGCAATTTGATTTTAATAGATATTATCACAATATACAAAATGTATACAGTAATTTGTATAGATATATTTTCACAATGTAATCTGTGAAAGATATTTTCACAATGTAATTTGTAAAAGATATTCTCACAATGTAATTTTCGGGAAATAGTTCATTCTGCTTTGAATTTCAACTGCACATTTGCATTTTTTAACATCAGAAAATTTTGCATAGTATTTTTTTAAGCTAATCAGAAAACTACAGAAAGTCCTTTCAGGTAAATTTGCTAAAAGAAATTTTGTATATAGAAAGTCCTTGTCTTTAACTTTCTTTATTACAGAAATGCCTTTGCTGTAAATTTTGTATATGTAAATTCCCTTCCTGTAAATTTTGTTTTATTGAAAGTCTTTACAGTGTTATGTACAGATTTATCATACTTACACTGACTGGACTTGTGTTTCCCTCCGACGGTAACATATAGGTACACAACATGAGTGTAGGCGACTGAAGGTCAGAGATCTCGGGACTACTTTCTATCCTCTCACGGATCTGATCTGTGATGGCTTTAAGGTTGTGTAAGGACAAACACTCCTTCAGGGACACACTGGAATAGGACAAGCAAAAAATAACCACAAGAAAATAAATAGATTATATCACTGAAGATCAGAGGTGTTAGAATGTTTATCTTTAATACAGATTTTTTGGGAATTTGGTATGGTGTTGTCTGTCAGTATAAACTTTGATGGAGTATTATGGTATGGTGTTGTCTGTCAGTATAAACTTTGATGGAGTATTATGGTATGGTGTTGTCTGTCAGTATAAACTATGATGGAGTATTATGGTATGGTGTTGTCTGTAGGTATAAACTTTGATGGAGTATTATGGTATGGTGTTGTCTGTCAGTATAAACTTTGATGGAGTATTATGGTATGGTGTTGTCTGTCAGTATAAACTTTGATGGAGTATTATGGTATGGTGTTGTCTGTCAGTATAAACTTTGATGGAGTATTATGGTATGGTGTTGTCTGTCAGTATAAACTTTGATGGAGTATTATGGTATGGTGTTGTCTGTCAGTATAAACTTTGATGGAGTATTATGGTATGGTGTTGTCTGTCAGTATAAACTTTGATGGAGTATTATGGTATGGTGTTGTCTGTCAGTATAAACTTTGATGGAGTATTATGGTATGGTGTTGTCTGTCAGTATAAACTTTGATGGAGTATTATGGTATGGTGTTGTCTGTCAGTATAAACTTTGATGGAGTATTATGGTATGGTGTTGTATGTGGATCTAGACCTCTTCTCTCACTGTTTTCCCTCAATTCTTGTATATTTGAAAGGTTTTACAATCATCACATACAGTTTTGTTTTTCTGAGCAATATCTTGATTCCATAATTTTATATATAACCTTTGTTAATTACTGTTAATTACAATATTTTAATCTTGTCTAACTACTTTCCTTGTTTTGAAACAAGCTCTTATAATTTTTTACCATGACATATAAAAGGATTATCATTATGTAATAACTTGCGGTTTCTGATCAGGATTTTTATCAAACAATTTTTCTTGTTACATTTTCGTATTTTATTTATTCTGATTGACTGTAACTTTAGCATTGGATGGCTGTATATTGTTCAATCCACAGTCCTCTTGTTTCATATCTATAATCTTAAATAAGGTTGATTGGAATTGTTTGAGAAAATAAGAGACAAAACACTGTGAAATTTCTGCCTCTATTAAAACACAATCTAATTAAACTTCAGTTCACCATACTTATCTGTTTTGCTTCAGTGACACTAAGAACTCAAATATTAAATTTATTTTTTATTTTGAGTTTAACTTTGGTCAGTACATTGAAACAAACCTTTTAATTTCTTTTTCTACAGCTTCATGGATAAGATCACACATCTGATAGAGCCCTGTAGAAGAAAGAGAAAAATCAGCAAAGTACAACAGTGTCTAAACAATACCACAGTATACAAGGGAGATAATCTGACCTCTGACTAGTAAGGATTACAAACAAACCACTTCTTACAGATAAAAAATTCACATCATTTTACATGATAGTCATGATTATATCCAAGATTTTCTAACACAAGCAACATTTTCCCAAGACTTTCTAATACAAGCAACATTTTCCCTGAAATTTTCTAATGCAAGCAACGTTTTTCCGAGATTTTCTTATCCAAGCAACATTTTTACAAGATTGAGAGAGCTACAACAAGTTAGTCAGAATGAAGCTGCAGCTGATTTCACATGGAATCTTGGAAATGACAGTATTTATCTGACCATAAGAATAAGTCTGGTAATAAGCCTATCCATATATCTATTGCTGTTCCATTGTCCAGTAATCCCTCTATATACCAGTAGCAGTTCAGTAGAAATACTGACATATACAATATCACGGCATTGTTAAGCCCTACCTCGTGCCAGAGATTGTGTATTGGTCCCCTGAGCTTTGCAGGGTTAATAATCAACTTATCTGCTTGGTCCATTTGATAATAAAATGTCTAACTCCTGTTCCAAAACACAAGGAAACTTCATAACCAGTGATTAGGCCAATTAATTTTATTAATGGGTCTTAAACATGATACAATAGGTATAATTTTAGTGTAGTTCTGGAGTTTACAACTAAACAAAGTTATAAAAAGTGGAAGGTTTTTATCCCAAATGGACAATGACAATTCCTAGCTATAACACTGTACCGTAATCCATGAAGTGTCGTATTAAGGACAGGTATTTTTCTTGAAGTTCTTTTGGTACCACTGCCGTATTCTGAGTCTGAAATTGTTTGAATTATGTTTTAGAATAAGCATCACCCATGAGAAATGTTTCATCATTACAAAAGGTGGAAAAACACCCACTGTCTGACTGCTCATAATGTGTAAATTTTTAAAGGGTCTGTTCGAAAAGTTCAATAATATTTGTCATATAATAAATCCATTGTTTTACATCTCGGAATGATCTGTTGCTCAAATATATTACCATTTATATAATGTTTAAAAAAATACCACCCAAATTTCATTTCATTGAAATATGAATATATTACATTTACTGCAAATAATTTTTTCAAGCGTTTCGAAAACAGCATGGACGATTCCAATGACATTACCACAAAGGAAATAAATATCACGGGAGTTATCCCACAGTGTATTTTGAACAAGCAGAGTTACTGACCATCCCATTGCGGTTGAAAACATTGTC
This sequence comes from Pecten maximus, assembly GCF_902652985.1. Taxonomy (NCBI): domain Eukaryota; kingdom Metazoa; phylum Mollusca; class Bivalvia; order Pectinida; family Pectinidae; genus Pecten; species Pecten maximus. Next base: position 19,452,887 of record NC_047018.1, read on the forward strand.
CAGGAACATGTATCCCCCGACGATGTTGAGCTGCACACGCAGGAGAAGACAAAGGATACTACAACCGTACAACACGCAAATGATCCTGGTCAGACCTGTACAAACGACACAAATTTAAGTGAAAACAGTGTGATATAACGCAAAACTTATCTCAAAACATGATATTAACAGATATCAGACCTGTACAGTCAATAGGGTGTGATATAAAACAACTCATCCCAAAATGGGTGATATTTATAGTCATCTTTTTATATATTTTTTATATAAAGCAAACATTGATATTAACAGTCATTATTTATTCTCTGTTATAGCTATACCGACTGCTAACTGAAGGCATGTGTCAGATGTATCTCACCGATGCAAGTTAACCTCTAACACCGTTAGAGAGTAAGAAGTGGTATAAAGTGATATATCGGGTACAAATACAGGATTTATTTAAAATGAATATGTACAAACTGGATACTTACTGATAACTTTTAGTTTTTCCCATAACTCTAGTTTATTTTCTGGACTGTAAATAAATTAAAAGGAAGTTCCGAATAAGTAAATCTATATAAAGATTTATATGTAAATGCACATGTATACATTCTATATTAGAATTTTTTTTTAAAGCAAATGTCAAATACATGTATAAATAAACAAAAATTCCTGTATTAAAATGTCTCTAAAAACAACAAAAAATGTACCAGGCTTGCTATTGAGTGTAAATTAATAGCATAGAGTGGCATGGTCATTCTAACCATAATATTAGCCTCAAAAATATATACATGTATTTACTCTATTGGCATTTCATATCTTTTTCTATAACAATGACATTGGAGAGTACACATACTTGCCATCATAAGTGCCCATGCCCCAATCACCAGGGCCCTACTTCAAGTTTGATTTTATTAATAATCTAGCAATCTACATAGTGCGAGATATTTTATCAATAACCTAACCCCCACCCCCAATATACAACTACTACTACAACAATCTATGTAGTGTGAGATATTTCATCAATAACCTAATATCACCCCCCTCCCCCCAATATACAACAGCTACTACAATAATCTACATAGTGTGAGATATTCTTTTAATAACCTAATACACCCCACCCCCCCAATATACAACAGCTACTAACAATAATCCACATAGTGTGAAATATTCTTTTAATAACCTAATACCCCCCCCCTATACAACAGCTACTACAATAATCTACATAGTGTGAAATATTCTATTAATAACCTAATAATAGTTAATTGACAACTGATAAATTCCCTTCAACTTCCAAAAACAATGACATCTACCTGTTCTTGAGAGATTCTTTTACAGCTTCTGTATCAAATTTCTTCATCAGAGCTTCTCTCAGTGTAGGGAGCATTGATATTACTGAAAATTGATTTATTTTACATTTAAATTTGTATTTATTCTTGTTTAATATAATCAATAACTCCCATCATGCTACTACAATGGGAGATGATAATTTTTCTTTTCATTTTAAATTTTACACAGGTATTGTCGTTTGGTTATTCTCTAAATCAGAATGTACATTTGTTTTTAATTCATTTTGTAATATGGAAATTATCAAACTTGATAAATCATTTGATATGAAAATCACCAAAAGATCCATGAAATGAAATTATTCAACTTCTTTATTCATATTAAATAATAATTTTATCAAAGCATCATTAAAATTAACACTTTTTTAATTTACTACCCAAATTATTCCTTTGAAATACATATAAATATACATAAAAGTGTTCAAATGGTTTAAAGTTTTAAATCATACTTATCTAACCAATAACAGGGTTTTCAAAGCACATATTTTCTCAATATTTTCTTTGTTAACATTAGAATTAAGGCATCCTGATACATACCTGTCATATTACATGTTCTTTGATTACTGTCAAAATGGTGCTGTTGTCTTTGAAAAGAGAAAAAAAATGTACCCTTACAATTGATTTCAGTCAAACTGTCCATAAACATCACATTATTTGTATGAATTATTTCTTATGTCTTCATTAACATAAAAAGTAATGTCACATGGAAACAAGTGACTAATGATTTTTGGATTTATTATACTGTCAACAGCCAGGATCATTCTGAGGTACAGTCTATTTGTAGTAGCTGGTGGCTACCTCACTGAACAGCATGAATGACCCAATCCAAAACAATGGGGGTAAGGCATTGGAGTTTGTATGTCACATTTCAGCTCAACTACTGAACTGTACACAATGCAGTTGTATTTTTGGAAGCGATATTTATAAACATCTGTATTGAGTATATGTAAAACTTTGTCTGGCTATCAGATATAATATCTGCTAAAAACATAGTTGGTCTGGAAAAACATTAAAGTTTTGGTTTGTTATTTTTGATCAGGCAATCACCAGAAAAGTTTTGTACACTGAAATCCTACATAGTACAGTTAAAGAAGTTTGATTACAAAACAAACCTGGCATGTTTCAAACATTCTGCTGCTTCTTTTTCTTGGATTTCTTTAAATTTTCTTTGTGCATATTTGTACAAGAAGACACCACCTAAAGTAAAAGTAAATTAAAATATATGCAGTTTATATATATACATATATATTTGTTCATGACACACCAATGAAGATTCAATCTATACATCACTTTTAACTGTGAAGGTTTTCTTTAACAATCCTTCTTATATCAAAACTAATAAATAAAACAATAATATGACTGACTAAGGATGCAACATAATTACCCTTGGGCATAGCTCCCTAGTGGAGTCATGGTAAAGAGTTGGTGTATCTAGTAGGATACAACCCTTGGGCCTAGCTCCCTAGTGGTGTCATGGTAAAGAGTTGGTGTATCTAGTAGGATACAGCAATTACCCTTGGGCATAGCTCCCTAGTGGAGTCATGGTAAAGAGTTGGTGCATCTAGTAAGATACAACAATTACTCTTGGGCATAGCTCCCTAGTGGAGTCATGGTAAAGAGTTGGTGCATCTAGTAGGACACAACAATTACCCTTGGGCATAGCTCCCTAGTGGAGTCATGGTAATAAAGAGTTGGTGTATCTAGTAGGACACAACAATTACCCTTGGACATAGCTCCCTAGTGGAGTCATGGTAAAGAGTTGGTGTATCTAGTAGGACACAACAATTACCCTTGGACATTTCTCTCTAGTGGTGTCATGGTAAAGAGTTGGTGTATCTAGAAGGATACAACAATTACCCTTGGACATTGCTACTTACCGATGCCATGGTAAAGAAACAGATCTAGCTAGAATCACTTTCAATTCCCCCACTGTGTTATGCATTAGGAGCTGTTGATCAGGTAAACAAGGATTTGAAGAATATAGCAACCTCAAATCAGCATATGTGCAGATTTATAACAGTATTTGCTGATGGAGTGTTTACAATGTAGACTGTGCAATTGCATTATTTTAACAGACGTATGTTTCAGGGCATCCAGTAGACCCTTGAGAGTATGTTTTTGACTCCCCAAATTGAAATATGACTCTTGGGTTTGAAGGGATATGTCTATTAGACATATGTTTTGACCCTTCAGATTTCTCAGAAATAGTGATTTGACGTCTGAAATTACTAAAAGTCAAGGGTCAACTGGATGCCCTGTGTTTATAGATAGAGACATTTCGGCTATATATTCCGGTGTAGGCTCTCAATCACGACAATGCTCCTATAGCTGTATCGTGATCATGCTTAATAAGCGGAGTCAGGCTTCTTCATAGAGTGCCATATAGCTTAATAAAAAGCTGGTCCATTTTGGTGTTTAACTAGGAGGGCACTGGTGGTCCCCAATTTTGCATTTCCAGTCACCAGGGATTTGGGTGTAATAGACAGATGTCATGAATAGTTAATGTGAAGCACCAAACAGGTGACAGTAACACCAGTGTGTGACGCTGACTGCACAATGGTATCTGAGGAAATATAAATAAAAACTGACTGGGAAAATTAAAGACACTAACATGCTGTCCGTGTTGTGAAGGGACCCATGTCATCCACTTAGTATAAAACCTGTCTGGTTTTGTAACCAAGTCGTAACTCATCAGAGATAAAGTGAGCAGAGTCTGCAGCCTTTATATAGAGTTGCATAGGGTGACGCAATAAATAAAACAACACTTTTTCAACATGTGTTTTGATTAAGGAAATTCCTCAACTCCTCTCCAACAAACACACTTGTAAGTGAATGTGATTACAAAATTCATGGACAAAAAGGCATGGAAATTTTATAAACCATGAATGTGTTATTCAGAATAAAATTTCAAACCTTACAACTTATTTTGTCCAGTGAATACTATAGAATGTCATTAAACAACAAAATTATGTATCATATGCCAGTTGGAGCATGGATATGTTAATTAAAATAGTGAAAATAACTTGAACAGTAAATTGTGCAATATATTATTTAAAAGTGCATTGATTTATGACAAGGTAAATAATATTGTACTAAAATATGTTTCCTGCAAGTGTTGTCTACGTAGAAACTTGATGTACTCTACCTGAGTTATTGCATCAATTGTTGACACCTTCAAACATGCAAAATATCTTCATTTTTGCATTTGTTTGATGTTTCATGACTAAATAAATGTGACTTGGTTTTACGTGATTTCGCTATTTTTAGTAACAAAGCTATACATCATTTGGCGTATAACATGCAAATTTGCATAGTAGGACCCAAGTTGGTGGTTTCCCCAACCTATCTGAAGAGATAAATCGGACTTTATAAAATTTCTAGAATTTGTGTTTGACCGATCGCGATTGTGCCGAGATATACAGTATACATTGTGATTGTTACAAATCTAATTATTCATTATTAAGTGAGATTGTCATTCATGACAGGTGGTTGAGTCCCATGGCTAGCAAAGCTATTTTTATTTGGCAGTTTTTATTTTACAAACTGTTTACCTCCAACGAGAAAACCACTAAAGATACACTTCTTTTTGTGGCGTTTGATGAAATTCCACATGGAAGTAAACATGCTTCGTGTTTAGATATTCTTGTTTTTTCTGCTACATCACTCGAGTCATTAAACGTTTCCACAGCTGAAGTTTGCTTTAAGGTCCATGAGAATTCGAAGTCCTGTTGACCAAGGTCCAAAAAGAAATGCTGTTGTCGTGGTCATTAAGCAGCTTGAATGTACCTAAAAAAAATCGCTTGCATGTTAAACACAGCAGAGATGTGAATACATGGATATTATATTACCGGACTCGAATTCTGTTATGGGATTCCGGATTGAAGTGAATTTTTAGTCAAGCACATGCTTACTAGAACAGACAGTTCCTTATATAAAAATACGACATAAGTTATTTAATATTGCATGTCTTAAAAATGGAGCTACTATATATATTGAACTGATCTATGATCAGTAAAACACATATTGACTAGAACAGACAGTTCCTTATAAAAAATACCACATAAGTTATTTAATATATACATGTCTTAAAAATGGAGCTACTATTGAACTGATTTATCAGTAAAACACATAAATATTGACTAGAACAGACAGTTCCTTATCAAAAATACCACATCAGTTATTTAATATATACATGTCTTAAAAATGGAGCTACAATTGAACTGATTTATCAGTAAAACACACATTGACTAGAACAGTTACCATGTGTTCATTTAGAATTAAAAAAAAATAGCAGACTTTCAATTTTTGTATCTTTTCAATAAAAACGATAATTCAATAACACAATGAGCCAGTATGATTATCATCACTAATATTATCTTAGGTCTCCTGTGGTACTTCACAGGTTTACTTCATATCAATTTCCCTTGTTAAAGAAAGCTGCAACCTGCTCCAAATCACCCAGCAACAATAATCGTCAATTTTTGGTTTAACTGTATCAAGTTTATACTAGGATCTCTATGTTCTAGAGATGTTCTAGAAAATGTTCAATTTATATCTGTTTATCAATTCAAAAACTTAATTCATTAAGAAAGGTATGTGGAATCGTTACATTGTTAATTGATATAAAACAGAAGAATCCTTTAAAGATGTAAAGTTATCTAGTTATCTCAAATTGAAATACACTTCGTGTCACACCAATGTTAAACCGAGTTATCATTAAAAAATGTATTACCAAACTCCGTATTTCAGCACACAAACTTTTAATAGATCTGGTACAGTAGTTATCAATATCGTTTCCCGATCTCAACGATTGTGATCAAATGTTACGATAATTGTGTTGAGGACGAACCCCGTTTTAATAACATGTAATAAATTCAGCAATGTTAGATTTTTTTTTATATTTGTACCATGAAGTGGCCAATGTAAATATGCCGCACAAACATAATATCAAAAACCATGTCCGTTTACCTATCGTTTTGACTCACTCTTCGTTGCCCTAAATGGACTGAAATTTGTCAATCAATTTATACATTTATTATGAACGAATCAACGTCTACTATTCTATATAAATATATTCAGCCAATAAATATCACGTTGTCCGCCATGGCCACAGCAATCGTAGAGAAAGATACCATTGTCAGTATTAGATGCTGATGCGATCACTTGTTAAGGCGCTCGCGCGAGTGTTCTTTGACATCGCATAATTTCAGCCAATCAGATTTGTCAGACACATTCCACCAAGTTGTGTGAGGATGCAATACGACAAAGATGCTGTATGAATGTAATAAAACAGCACTCAGCCGGTTGATATGGGTTATCTTCCCTCCTTAAATTCTCATTTCGATAGAAATAAAGAGCAATAATTATATATTATATCTTTTATTGTCCTCTGAAATATATAAATCTCCATACTTACCGGAATAGACATACAAAATGTAGTGGTCGTATGTCGTTATTGGTTTCAATCTTTATATAGCCCGATAATATTACCATACTTCACAAAACTGTGACAAACACACACGTAGCATTGTTATTCTACTTTGGTCACATTAGACTATTTTTTCATCATTTACTTGTTGACATGTCTGTCCACCTGATCCATGATGTAGTCAGATCCTGACATGTTTATCCACCTGATTCACGTTGTAGTCAGATCCTGACATGTTTGTCCACCTGATTCACGTTGTAGTCGGATCCTGACATGTTTGTCCACCTGATTCACATTGTAGTCAGATCCTGACATGTTTGTCCACCTGATTCACGTTGTAGTCAGTTCCTGACATGATTGTCCACCCGATTCACGTTGTAGACAGATCCTGACATGTTTGTCCACATGATTCACGTTGTAGTTAGATCCTGACATGTTTGTCGACCTGATTCACGTTGTAGTCAGTTCCTGACATGTTTGTCCACCTGATTCACGTTGATGACAGATCCGGACTTGTTTGTCCACCCGATTCACGTTGATGACAGATCCCGACATGTTTGTCCACCTGATTCACGTTGTAGTCGGATCCTGACATGTTTGTCACCTGATTCACGTTGTAGTCAGATCCTGACATGTTTGTCCTCATGATTCACGTTGTAGTCAGATCCTGACATGTTTGTCCACCTGATTCACGTTGTAGTCAGATCCTGACATGTTTGTCCTCATGATTCACGTTGTAGTCAGATCCTGACATGTTTGTCCACCTGATTCACGTTGATGACATATCCTAATGTTTTCAAATCGCTGACAGACAGTTACATGACGCTTTCCAACGTCAGTTTATTTTATAATTAATAATCGTGTTGGTAATGAAGTTTTCTTCTAAATAAATCCTGTATCCACATAACCCCGAACTATACACGATACCCCCTCTGTAATGACTAGTAAATGTAAATAAAATAATACTCTGTGGTTCAAAAATGTCGTTCATATGGTAAAGGTGACCTATGTCTATATGAATGGAAGAAATGGATGAAAACTAATAGATTGCCTAACACCTGAAGCGAATTACACTCATTACAAACTATTCTTTCTCTATCAAAATTTTAATTATTCATTAACTATCCAGTGATTTAACCTGAATTAGTATCTAACTCAGTTTTGATTTTCTTCCGTGACATGCTTGTTTTTGATATCTGTCTTTATCTTTTCCTCTCTTTTGTTTCATTTCTGTCCTATCATCAGTTTTTCGTTCTTTCATTTCTCCTCTCCCCCCTCTAATAGCATGAAATATATTTTCTGTCTTTTTTTTTTTACATCTCTGTATCGCCCACGTTCAATTGCGAGATCATACGGAGATAAATGGATCTTAGAGATAGGTTTTTGATCGCTTAAGTTAAATGATTGATGTAAGTACTGCTGAAGTTTAATACTTTTAAAACGATGTTGATATAACAATCCTTTGGATGATGAATAACACACACCTGTAGCATTGTTATTATACTTTTCATCACTTGAGGCTATTGTTTTTCATCATTTTGACCTTAAACACTTTGAATTGTTTTTCTCAGTTTATGTGGCTACCTATTTCTAACTGTGAAACGAATCGCCAACGCAGATTTATTTTTTGCCATTTAGAATCTGTCCGGGAAGTTAACGTTCTAATCGTGATGATGTTCTGTAGAGAATATGAACTATACCAATGCCCCATCTGAGCTTTAAAAGGACAAATGTCAGTCAAGTGCAAAAGGACGTTGTACGGACATATGTTTGTCCACCTGATTCACGTTGATGACAGATCCTGACATGTTTGTCCACCTGATTCACGTTGTAGTCAGATCCTGACATGTTTGTCCACCTGATTCACGTTATAGTCAGATCCTGACATGTTTGTCACCCTGATTCACGTTATAGTCAGATCCTGACATGTTTGTCCACCTGATTCACGTTGTAGTCAGATCCTGACATGTTTGTCACCATGATTCAAGATGTAGTCAGCTCCTGACATGTTTGTCACCATGATTCAAGATGTATTCAGCTCCTGACATGTTTGTCCACCTGATTCACGTTGTAGTCAGATCCTGACATGTTTGTCCTCCTGATTCACGTTGTAGTCAGATCCTGACATGTTTGTCCACCTGTAGTCAGATCCTGATATTTGCAAATCGATGAGAGACAGCTACACTACGCTTTCTAACGTTATATAATTAATAATCGTGTTGGTAATGAAATTATTCTTCTAATTTAATCCACAGAACCCGAACTATACACGATACCCCCTCTGTAATGACTCTAGTAAATGTAATAAAGGAAAACTATGTGGTTCAAAACGTATTTCATAAGGTGAATGTGACCTATGTCTTTATGAATGGAAGAAATGGATCAGCCAAATAGACATTGTCTGACACCTGACGCGAATAACCCTGATTACAAACTCTTCTTTCTTTATCAAAATTTTAATTATTCATTAACTATCCCGTGATTTAACATGAATTAATATCTAACTCAGTTTTGACTTCCTTCGATGACATGCTTGTTTTTGATATTTGTCCTTTTCTTTTCCTCTCTTTTGTTTCATTTCTGTCCTATCACCAGTTTCTCTACTCTACCCCCACCCCTCCCCATAGCATTCACATCGGTTCACAACGCATGAAATATATTTTCTGTCATCTTTTTGTACATCGCTGTATCGCCCACTTCGATTGCGAGATCATGCGCAGATAAAAGGATCTTAGAGATAGGTTTTTGATCGCTTAAGTTAAATGATTGATTTAAGTACTGCTGAAGTTTAATACTTTTAAAACGATGTTGATATAACAATCCTTTGGATGATGAATAACACACACCTGTAGCATTGTTATTATACTGTTTATCACTTGAGGCTATTGTTTTTCATCATTTTGACCTTAAGCACTTTAAATTGTTTTTCTCAGTTTATGTGGCTACCTATTTCCAACTGTGAAACGAATCGCCAACGCAGATTTATTTTTTGCCATTTAGAATCTTTCCGGGAAGTTAACGTTCTAATCGTGATGATGTTCTGTAGAGAATATGGACTATACCAATGCCCCATCTGAGTTTTGAAAGGACAAATGTCAGTCAAGTGCAAAAGGACGTTGTACGGACTATGTTTATCCACCTGCTTCACGTTGTAGTCGGATCCTGACATGTTTGTCCACCTGATTCACGTTGTAGTCGGATCCTGACATGTTTGTCACCCTGATTCACGTTATAGTCAGATCCTGACATGTTTGTCCACCTGATTCACGTTGTAGTCAGATCCTGACACGTTTGTCCACCTGATTCACGTTGTAGTCAGATCCTGACATGTTTATCCACCTGATTCACGTTGTGGTCAGATCCTGACACGTTTGTCCACCTGATTCACGTTGTAGTCGGATCCTGACATGTTTGTCCACCTGTTCACCTTATCACAACTTAACAATGTCCTCGGCGTAATACAATGATACATATGCAAAACTTAGTAATGACCTAAATATAATTATAATGATTATAATATCTGAAACAGAGCAGAAGAAGAACAGGTAAAAGGCAAATGGATGGACAACAGTTAACACATTTAATGACTGATGTACCCGACTTACAGAAAAACAAAAGTCGGAGAATTAAATTTCCTGATTTTTAATTTTTGTTGTTTTTGCCATCCATCATGTGCTGTTTTCCAAACATCCACATTTCACGTCTTAAGCTGGTGTTGTATATGTAATAATATGCATTTAAAATTATTATAAATGCTCATGATTAGATCTTGATCTGTTAAACTGTGGTCATTTTCTTGTACGTTTCTACTTTCTATATGACTAGAATGATCGTTGAAATAGCCTTATAAACACAAACACACCGAAAAAAAAGACATTTATTCTAAATATGGTAATTGACATTTTTGTAGCATATATAGATCGCCATTTTGAGGGTACCATAATATATTCTACAAGATAACGTATATGTACGTAAATACACTGTATATAAAGTACGTATTTGTAACACAGGTTACAATCAGAGACGTGTATGTGATATACACGTCTCTGTTATAATCATACAGGTGTAAAGATTATAAAATTCAGTTAAAACACACATATACCATATATTGAAAATAGAAATTCATTAGTGGACAAATTAAAATTATATAACGCATACGTACAATGTATCTACGCCGGTAACCTAAATATATCAAGAGGGAATTGTCTTCCGGATCCCAAAAAGGCGTCATCGATATTGTTATTCTGTGTCATCGTCGGGGAACTGGAAGTCTGTCGTCGTCGGCCGGGTTGTATCGTGACGCTTTTCTCTGGCATCTGTCTTTGTCGTCGGGTCTCGTCAAAGTTGGTGTTGGCTTGGTATACAAATGACCACCATTGGGGTAGTTTGCTGGCATGAGTCTCCTTGTCATTTTGTATCAAATTGGGTCCTTGTACCGCTTCTTCGGTCGACCCCGGTGTTGTCGACCACAGGTGAGCTCTCGCAATGCAAGAGGTGTTGGGGGCATTTTGTGTTCCTCCATGCGAAAAGCATGCCCTACTGATCTGAGCGAGGTTTAATGAGGATGGATTCGATGATTTGAGGTTTGGTCGAGGACCTCTAGGTTGGTGATGTGGTCCTGTATGACTGGAGTGTATGGATCGGAGGACGCGCTTGCTTTGTTGATGCGGGAGTCAATTACTTCGGGTATTTGAAGCTATGGATAGGCGAAGAGCCGAGTGCCATTCATGGGGCCGTTTCCGCGCCGAGAGTATGTGTCTGTAGCTGGTTGAGCAGAGTATCTTTTTAACAACTTTTGGGTTTCCAAGGAACGATCCAACAAGTGACAGGTCAGTTGGTGAATTGCATTACGGACGGTGCATAGGAACTTTATAGTCGAAGAATCGTAGCACGGGGGCAATCCCACCAGGCCTGGGTCCATAGCATTAGATGACTCTGCCTTCACGACCGTTGGCTCCATTTTGTATCTCTACCGTTCACTCATTAAGTCGACCTTGGCCCAAGTCTTTCCTACGGTTAGTTCCTAATGTTAAATACTTTCCTAAATTGTAACTAAATGAATTTATACACACTAGGATTATTAAAGTCATAAGGTTTGATTAAATTGATACGACTATCTGTGTAACACTTACATATAATGATAAAATGATAGCAGTCTTCCGTATCATTCTCATTGTATGAATGACAAATATTTATTCTGGGTAAATATATTTATCACTGAATCACTGAATCACTGGATGACATCAATATAAGTCTTGTTTGACTTCTGTGATGTATGGTGGTGTTTTCCCATAACTGGAATTTATCTTTCGCAACTATGTCAGACTGTTATTTGTTATTCCCTTATTCGTTACTAGTATGCTGCTAATGTCCTTATTATCACTTAGCGGGTACATGTAAGTGGTCATGCCTTGCTGGTCTAACCTCGCGTCAGCTCGTTATGCAACCAATCAAAAGCCATTTAGCCAGCCACTGGACCAATCGCCAATGACATTGGCCCTTCTTTGTCCTCATTGGCGTCAGTACCATACCACAAGTTTGGTGTTGAAAAACTGCTAAACTTTTGTTGGAAAAATTACTAGAATTTTCTAATTTTACGTACTTTTTCCTCTTAATTTGTGTGATTGTCTAGTGATATTCCTTCGACGAGGATACGGTACGGAGCAGATTCGGTATTCCACATTGGACAGTAAGGTAATCTCGATCCGTGTACACAGTCTTAAAAAGTCCTATTAATTTACTTACCTTGATGTGGGGACACTCATTTGTGCTTCATTTAGAAGTGTACGGTTTTACACACTTTCATCATTTTAACTTTGATGGAAAATGTTATACAATTATCTTACTAGCGTAGACGGAGGAACGTTATTACCAAGCCCGAAATCTCTACATATTGTGTTTTAACACGCTGACGGTAACGATTTATCAAAATCTCTATGTGATCCAGTGGATTTATCACACTCTGTATCGGGTCTGACCCACATAAAAATTGTCACTCGATGATAACATTGAAAGGTGCTCATTAAGATTACGAAATTTCAAGTTTTTGTTAATATAACCGATTGTTTATAATTAAGCAAAATCAGTGTTCAGACACACAGCATTAAATTGACTTGGACACAGGCCATTATTGTTTGTACACATATGTTTACATAGGTCTGTATTCGGATCTTTATTGTAAACTTCGACTTTTATATCATCTAGTCAGCATTCATGGGTCTTTCAAATGAGCCATTGTTGTTTGCTCAACAAAGTTTTACTTAAAGGTCTACACATACAGGCCACGATACATATATTTGATTTATGTGCATCCTATACATATATTCTACATTTACACGTTTCATTTTCCTCTTGCGGCCACTCAGAATTGTAAATTTGAGCAAAAACAGTCCATTCTCATGCGTTGAAAACACATAAAACTGGAATTACCTAACATATTATTCTTTCCAGTGAGAAACATGCAGGTACTCGTTAAGAGGAACCATCTCATTAACGAGTTATCTATTTCCAGTCTTGGTGTGGCTGACATGTAACTATTGTTTTTAAAACATTGTTTATTACATGATACAATTCCTGGTGACAGCATATGGTGTGATAGCACAACTCATATAGAGAGGTATTTCTGCAGTTGTATATATATAATTGTGAACGTATGTGTATTGGGATCAATGCATGTTTGGACAATTATTTCAGGCCAGTTGATAGTTCAGCTGTATCTCAAATTAACAGCTCGGAATGTCAGACAAACCACCTCCTAAAAGAGCCAGCTGACCAAGCAACCCCTCAGACCAACCTTCAAAATAAACGGCCCAAGTCTACAGGAGTAAAGGGTCAAATGTTCCGAGCAGTGCGGAGTCGTCTAATTTGGGGACTCTCGTTCAGTTACATTTTTCTAATTTAACCTCTCTTGATTTGGACATGTAATTCGGAGAATTTCTTGCCCCCAGTTCATTAGATGATGTATATGCTAAGCTTGGGATCGCTCAAGCTTTGAGGTCGCCCCATCTGAACAGTATCAGGGCTACCAGCTGCTTACTCTGTGGCTTGAGATCTCTCTTTTCATTATACAGTCATAGCTAAGGTTGTGACCGCTCAATCACGGGGATTGCATGCCCCACTAGTATCACTAGTATTTTAACTGTATACATGTAGGTGTATCTTTCCCAGTAGCGAGTTAAATTTAATTACATGTATGCAATATTGTAAGTTATTTTGATGCAATTCAGTATAAGAATGAGCAGCCTCTAAGAATGCCAAACGATTAAGTAATCAGCCTGAAGTTATTTGTTCCATTCAATACATCTTGAACTTCCATACTGTTTGTTGTGTATAAATGCGTGTCAGGACGATTACAGTGGGGTCATGTTGGATCATTGAGAGAACATTTCAACAATCTTGGACAGAGCGCTGTAAGCAGTCCATCAGAAGACAGCCAATGTGGCTGAAGCAGTCGGTCAAGCCTCACACCTTGATTAGGAAACTTCATCTATCCCATGACCTTTACCTAATTTGACACTTTTTAAAACATTCATAACTTCCGTATCAGTTATAGGAAAATCTATTTCACCATAAAATTTTGAATTGTCAAAATCTATAATACTTGGATTATCTGTAACAACATCGTCACTACTTTTGAAATGGCCAAAAAAGTATCCATGATCCAAGTGGTTTGTGGGACAGTTAGACTTTTTCTTAAAACATTGATAAAAAGTTGAGGATTATTCCCCCCCGTAACCAGCTCTAAGGGCCCACCTCTGATCTGAAATATTTAGTTGTTACCAGTCTTTCATAATGTGTATTCGTACGTTTGGATTCGACAAGGGAATGTTTCTATTAAAATTAAAAGAAAATAAACTACGTGAATACAATCTGTAAAATCGTTTACATTTATCCTCAAACCACGGTTCTTGTGCACGTTGTTTTGGTTTAATTTCAAATTGGTTCATAGGGAAAGGTTGACTGCAAGTGCTAAATATTTCATTTATAGCTGATATCGATGCCGTGACCTCCAGAGACAATAGAGGATGTCATATCAGTAACAACATCGTGGGACTATAGGTAAAAAAAAGGCGGGAATTCCCCAGATGGAGGGATTCCCCTGCCCACTGTAAGTGTCAAGGTTACTGTCTATCGAGTCCCCTGTGGCTTTATTTGCCATCAAACATATCTAATAATTCCGTTCCTAAGGTATCAAAAAATTCAAACTTTAATTTGATATAAATTTCATAGCATTTGAACTAATAACATATAGCGAAGTATTTAGTTTTGTGAGTCCTTGTACCGGAAAACATCTTGATTCGTAGACGAAAACGAAGAGGCAGATTCCCATCCCACAGTCCATGTATATTGTATTTTATGTATATCAATATTGAACATGGGTGGGAGTTTGTACAAAGGTAATTCTAACAAAATGGAAGGTTATTTAATGTAAATTTCTTTGTTTCTAGCTGAAGCACGAATGGGTCTAATGGCGTTTTGGTTCACTGTCATTTGCTCAAGTAGTACACCGACTTCAACAATACCATACAATTGTACTTACTTATCAACATTCGATTTTATCGTTCACCGTTCTCTTGTGAGAGAGCTTTCTGAAATTATCTCATTAAGCAAACGATTAGTGCCCAGTGGAATGACAGGATTTTTGGGTGACAACATCTTTGTTGACTTTGACGACAAGATCTTCCAGCAGACTATTGGCATACTCATTGGAACAAAATATTATCCTCTCATGGCGCTGACTTGTATTTCTGTTTTCATACGAGACTGATTATATTGAACAGCTAATAGAGACCTTGTAATGTCCTTCAATTTCACCTATAGAGATATTGAAGAGTTGTTTTCTTTGAAAATAAAACAGTATTGGCCATGTCGATCGAATATACCCGATAGAGCTTAAAAGCTAAGCATTATAATAAGCGTGATGAATTCAATTTACCAATACATGTATTTAACTTCTTTCCATTTCTAGATAGGAACGTTCCTTAATCACGGTATCAACATATTCAACCAGTTCATTATCACAATACACATAAGAGATGTCAACTACTTTCTAAGGGTCTGTGCAAATTTATATTTCTAGTTCAATTTTGAGTTTGAATTACGTTTGTTTTCAGTGTCGTCATTCTTTTGTCGTTTTTGCCTTTCATAATATTTTGTACTGAGCAAGTTAATTCATTTCTATTTGTAACTTTGCTTTTTTCAGTCTTACACTTCTCAGCATTGACCATAGAGCCACAAAAAATCCATCCTCATAACTCCAGGTTTTATGTATCTGTAAAGAGGATACAAATCCAGAGGCATAACCAACAGCTCCTGTAATTTCTAGGATACATTGATTGAAAATAGTTTTGAACAAAGTTTATAACTGTCATGGTTATCTTAGGAATGTTCTGTTGATGTGTGAATTTTATTTCTATGGAAGTGAGGTTTTAATACAAATATTACAGGTCTGGAAACACTTAGCAAGTATTAACAGAAGTAGATATACATATGTACTCTCAGTTGATGGTGGCAGTTTGACACATTGATATAAGGATTAAAATAGAACAAGCTCTTTTTAACCATCAAACTCAGCCTTCAAACTACAAAATGCACTTTCCTATGTTTCAAGCAGATTCCTTCATTATTCCTTGAGAAATAGCGGAAACAAACTGCATATGTCAAAATTCTATATGATGCTCTCATTTTAAAATATGCTATATCCATATGAAATCTGATGTGTTTGGGCTTGGTGATCTGTCTAGTGGTTCTGTTATCATAATACTAACCCTCATTTGTGATGGAAACTTAACCCAATTTTGATCTACAACAGAAGACACTTTCCCTTCCAAACCAACTGGTGTTAATATCCTTGTACTATTTTAAGGGTGAACATGTAAATCTCTATTTGTTGAACAAATTTTGCCCTCGTTTTTTGCCATATTTAGTTTGGTAATTACGGCTATGTTATTTTTCAGCATTCTCTAATGTTATTTTCACTTGTTGAAATTCTAAATATCCAATCAGGTTCAAAATGTGACATGGACAACTATAACTCATATCTAGCCTGACCATAAGGTGTCAAGAACACCTAATCATTAGCTCTCAGAAATAGTGGTAACAACTTTGAAATGTTCCATTAAGTTCTATGTGGTATACACAGCCAAGTCCCGAATCTTAAAGATCCAGTTTTCCCTCAGAAACCACTGCAACAAACCTGAGATTTTTCATTGAAACCCAATGTCTTCAATAGTATACTGAACCTCTTTGACATAAAAGTTAACAAGGAATACACCCATTAGTCTTGCGGAATGCATGCAGTATCTACTGGTAATGTCACAGTCTCATTAACTCCATAATGGCTGAAACCACAGGAAAACAAGGTGGGACATTGCATCGTTCAGATGACCAGGTAAGGTTTTTATGGATGAAATTGGTTAAACCAAAAGATGGGGAGAAGGCAGAAACCATGTGTGGACCAGTGTCTGAAACTGCTATATTTATGGGAGAACCAAAATTGTTAAAGGAGAGAAAACTCCATTTTCAACACTGGAGAGGGCGGAACTCATTCAACTGGCAAAGGGCTAAGCTGATTCATCATGCATCTAGTTCACCCAGGAGGAAAATGGCCAACGTCTCTTGCCAAACCACTGCAAACGAACACTGGCCTGCACATACATGGACAGGGCGGTGCCAGGAATGACAGGAGGACAAGAGGAGAAAAGCATGGAGTCCATCACTAACATGCAGCCCTCAACAGTCAGAGTGGTCCGACCTACACCATTATATTGGTCAACTCACCATACCAATGGTACGTACTGTATATTACAATGTATACACATTTATCATAAAAAGACAAAAGGAGAAAATGTTACTTTGAACTTATTCCACTTTATTCATAATAATATATATAATTCTTAATGTATAATATTTCCAGAAAATCTCAACAAGTATCTGTAATAACTTAGCCAATGATATAACAGTAAACTGAGTGTATACGGGCAAACCTGTCTCCTACTCTCACACAAAGATCTTATTGTCACCTTCTACAGATTACATCTTATATCAGTACCTAGTGTCTTTTTTAATATCATTATTCCAAGAATTATTTGCTGGAAAATTTGAACTCTAATATTGCTAAAGACAAAAAAATTACATCATATATTTAGTACTAATTATCTATGCACATTATTGAGTATTGATCTTGAACAAATATACCCAGTTAACCAATGGCCATCGGTACTGATACTGTAGCCAGTGATAAAACCGACAACCTAAAGAAAAGATGGGGAAAGTACAAATCGTATATACTTTCATTCAAAATGTCTTGCCAAATTTCAAGTGTTCAGGTTTTCAACTGATGAATTTATACCTTCACAATTCACACTTTCAACACTTTTACTTAAAAAGAATCCCCTCAAGTTTCGATATAAATATACTGCAAACATTAAGTTTCTTTGACCGACTAACAAAGCATGTGAGTTCACACAGAAGACAGGTTTCCGTGTAACTTGGACTCAGTTTATTCTAGCCCTTTCAACCCTTAAGTCCAAAAGCATACCTGATTTCCTACCGACGAATTGGGGGTTCAGGGAAGATTATAGGCTGTAAAATCACAGAGCTCTACAAAATCACAAAAAGCACAGCTGGCCAATCGTCATGAAAATTTTAACAAATTTCATAATGATAATAATGTTGTAAACAGTTCAACATTTAAATAATGTTGGAACAGATTTAGTAATGAACCAATGTTAATGAGTGTAGATTGTGTAAACTTGAAGAAAAAAAAATCTACAAGGAACAAATTGAATGTATAGAAAACAAATCTACATTCTACCATGAGGTGTAGAAAATAACAATTTGTTGATTCAGTCAACATGGCATTTAAATAATGATCCTACATGGAGGGATGTAGTTATCAAATCATAACAGAACACGCGTCAGTAAGAAACAATCAGTACGAGTATTGTTTATTCTCCACTTCGTTTCCTTGAGAAACATTCAGTCTTCATTTCTCATTCTTCACACTAAGCCTTGAAATGTCTCTCGATAAATAAACATCACTCTGTAAGCGTGCGTGCTAAGTAGTTCGACAGGCAAGCCCTGAATTGCTCACAAATATATTTTGACAAAGTCCTTTGTAACCTCTGACATTTAAAGTACTATATGGCTGTCAGTGTTACAATCAACAAAAAAAGTCAAATCACACATAATGTTACAACCCTTCAAGGAATTCCATCCACAATCGTTCACTAGTACCGGCCTAAGGACGATTTCGAACAGGTTACCATGGGGACCACTTCCTGGAGTGGTTTTCTCCAGAAATATGTTTTCACGTCTCAGATATGCAAATATATGTGCGCTCATGAAATGTTGCTCTGCCAATGGAATTGTTACTTCACAGGAAAGCACATTCAAACAGACATTCCCAAAGAGCAAGATGCAAAACCTTCATCGTCAACAGCTACGCGTCCATCGTCAACGACTACGCGTCCAAAGTTACAAGATGTCCACTTCATTCATGATTTTTATCAGAGGTAAGTAGCAAAACGAAACCAGCAGATAAGACTCCGTCACAAAGCTGACTGGAACATATACCTTCTGTCAATCAATCCTGATGCCTAGCTCCTGCATGCCAAACACAATACCCTGGAGAGTTTAATATCAAATGGCCTTAATGTTAGTATGACATACTCAGTAGCTGACATACTGGGACATGGCATGACCTTGGCCAAGGGTGTTGACTCAAGGTTAAATAATTTACGTAATAATGTCTTGGCACCGAGATTCATTCAGGTTTCAGCATTCTGTTTTTAAAACATGAAAAATAAAAAGAGTAACAACTTACTGAGATCTAACGAATGTTTCAAAACAAACATTTAGACTGTTGTGTTTTTTCGTGATCACTATCACGATCGGACAAAGGAAGCTTTGGGGGACCAGCCATAACCAAATGGCATTCGGCATTTTGTATTAACAGTCCCGATAAGTCACCTTATCTGTCGAGGATTAAACATGCATCCTCTGGATGAATACTATCTCCAGTCTATGGAGGGGGTTGACCAATTCACCCCAACAAGCTATCAACACCTGCGGGATCAATCAGCCATTTTATCACAAGATGAATGTTGTCACGGTAACACACACATTTTTCTGTCATTTTGAACTGGCTCCAGTATTTGTAGCACTACTGGGAAATTTTATCGTCACTGGGGTGTCCCCGTCGGACTCCTGACTCAGCGTATCTCTGTCCTCCTCCAGATCAAATTGAAAGCGTGTTTCCTCTTCTTTATCCCGGGAAGAACAGAAGCTTGATGACGGACTGATGGGAATCATCCGCATGTACCAGTCCCGGTTGTCCTCCAACGTGTCGAGAATTTCTTGAGCATCTGGAAACACGAGGTCTGCCCAGGTCTCCCATAGAGGATGGACGATATAGTCAATAAAGCTCACCTATAGACAAAATAAAACACAGATAACGAAAATCAACAAGTGACTTGGAATAATCTTACATACAACTTCAATAAGACATCAGATTATATACATCTATAAACTGACAAAGAATCCACTATGAAATCTATTAGTTACCTCCCTTTGTATGTCACAGTAAAATGATACGGAGTATTCATGTAACCCAGATACACAACTCGAGGACCTGGGGGTAGTTATTACATGAATACAGCTTTATCAAAATCAGCTGACCTGGGAATTTTTGGAAATTTTTGTTTCTGGTAGCATGATCGGCCTTTAGCAAGTTAATAAAATTTGTTCAATAGATTACTACGTTTACACTCACACTAAATCCTCTATTTCCTGCACATCCTCTTTCAAAGTGTTTAACATATTGTTCCAATCTTAGCATGATTTTAATATGTGGAGGAGAAACAATTCTGAATTTGATGCGATAAGGCATACCTGTGTTTTCTCAATGGTGGCTGTATGTCTATCACACATGGGGCTGATGTCCAGACCTTTTTCCCGTTCAAGGTCTCCCTGCAGGAAAAATTCCTGCATGATTCGATCCACCCACATCTTGTACATCTGGAGAGGCTTGGTGGGGTTACTGAGGTCAGAGCAGTGAACCATGTTCTGTAACACCTGTAAATACATAATATACCTGTTTATATAACTGTACAGCCAACATATCTATCTGAGTTACTGTAAACAACACACATGTCTGATAAACTGTAAACAACACACCTGTCTTTAATATTGTAAACAACACACCTGTCTGCGTAACTGTAAATATAACCCAGTGGTTTAGGTTTAGGTAAATAAATAAATCATGGTGTTGCTCAAATAATATTGATAAAAAGAATTGTGTAGAATTATTTCATTAGATATATTATATCTATCTATTGTTGATATAAACCTAACATAGTTGAAGTGTGTCCAGCTGTAAAACCATTGTTACCTCCCTTTAACTGCCTCTCACCCAACTACGAGTCGAGATACAGGTTAGCAAAGTAAGTGTCATGGTAGGATACGTTTAATGTTTTGCCCTTTCTGCTGTACATGTATTTGGTTGCCATGGTTACCTGTATTCTGTCAGAGTAGTTGTCCAGTAGAAGAACACCAGAGCCTGCCACTTTCTTTGTTTCCACCATTGTCTTTAAGTCAGCCAGCAAGCTCATGTGTTTAGACATATCCGTAGCCAAAACCTGTAAAAAAAGGCCAGTTTATGGTCAATAACTGTCATTTGAAGTGTAACTATCCAAGGACAATGAAATGTCTGGACCAAGACACGGGTCCTCAGAAATCCAACAGAGCTGCCATTTGCATTTATTCTGTTATATACCCTGGTTTCCAACAGATGAATATGTAGTGGTGGGCTTATTGCAGGGCAATAAAATAACATGGAAGTGTAATAGACATAGGTGGGCTAAATAAAGACATGGTATTGACCGACTGTCAATTCTATTACATGTAGGCATCATCAATAACCAAATTAACGTTGCAGCTCTTCGTATTAAAATTTTCGGACTTTGGGTGTTTCAAAACGGACCACTCAATGCATTTGATTCTGTGTACCTACCATGTCAATGACCATTTTACGTAGGGTTTGTCGCTGCTTGCCAGTTAGGTTAAAGAGAATGTCACAGTTTTCTTCCTGCAGGAGTTTGAACGCTACAGCCAGGTGATGATTTTCCAGGACAGATTCGTCGTTGTACATGAGGGCAAGTTCTGAACCTAAAAAATCAGAAAGTTGTTAAAGATGGAAATCTTTGATATTTTAAAATGTTATAAAGTATAAACACTAGGGCAATGATATTAAATCTGTTTAATAGGATCTATCAGAAAGATGGTCTAACATACAAAAAGGTAATAATGAAGCATATCTCTTTCTACGTAAGGACATTTAAGGAATTTTACGGTAGGCTAGCCAATTTAATTTGAATTAAAACATAGATCAAGGAATCTAAAGCACAGGAATTTTTTCTTCTTCCGTGTATGTAAACTAAATAAGTTAAACAGCGTATTCTATAATCATGTACATTGTAAGTGTATAACAATGTATAATTTTTCTATAATTAATTATACGATTATACTTAAACTGTGTATGTTTAACAGTGTATTTTTATATGTAGTTAACAGCCGGATTTGAACCCATATCCATGGTGCTACTTACTAGTGTTAACAAGGTACTGGTTCGTTAAACCAGGATGATCAACATCATGCATTGCACATGCAAATATGGCTGCAAGGACTTCTAAATCTGTGAACACATTCTGTAAAAAACAAATATAATCACATTTAGTTGAGTTACTTCTCAACAGATGACCCAATAGCCTATATAACACATGTAGATAATGAAATATACATGTATATATACAGTCATGTATATATATAGTCTTCCTTTATCATTTGTGTTTCTATTTATGAACAAGAGATCCCAGAGGGATCTTGGCGCCCACCATTGAATGATCTTTATAGGTTCCATGTCAGATTGATCTTTTCTCTACTTTTCCCTTCCTCTAAGTCTTACTAATCTGTGTAAATTCAGAAACAGCCCTCTAGTACTTTGCAAACAATTTAAGATTTAGCGATAATGGCTGTCTGTTGTTTTCGGATTGGTCCGAAAATGCAACACCAGGGACCAAGGGGAGCCTACATATGAAATTCGAGAAAGATCCCTTCAGTACCTTCTGTAAAATAGCGATAACAAACTTCAATTGTCAAAATACAAGATGGCTGCCTGTCGGGCAGGTTGTTTTCTGACTGGTCTCAAAATCCAATATGCATAACTAGGCACAGAGGGCAACCTACAAATGAAATTTCAGAAAGATCCCTTCAGCAATTTCTGATAAATAGCGACAACAAACTTGAATTGTCAAAATCCAAGATGGCTGCCTGTCGGCCATGTTGTTTTCCTATTGGTCCCAAGATGCAATATGCAGAACTACAGACCAAGGGCAACTTACAAAAACGTTTGAGAAAGATCCCTTCAGTACTTTCTCAGAAATAGCGATAACAAACTTCAATTGTCAAAATCCAAGATGGCTGCCAGTCGGCCATGTTGTTTTCCGATTGGTCTCAAAATGTAATATGCATAACTAGGCACCAAGGGGAACCTATATATGAAATTTGAGAAAGATCCCTTCAGTACTTTCTGAGAAATAGCGATAACAAACTTCAATTGTCAAAATCCAGATGGCTGCCTGTCGGCCATGTTGTTTTCCGATAGGTCTCAAAATGCAATATGCATAACTAGGCACCAAGGGGAACCTACATATGAAATTTGAGAAAGATCCCTTCAGCACTTTCTCAGAAATAGCGATAACAAACTTCAATTATCAAAATCCAAGATGGCTGCCTGTCGGCCATGTTGTTTTCCGATTGGTCTCAAAATGCAATATGCATAACTAGGCACCAAGGGGAGCCGACATATGAAATTTGAGAAAGATCCCTTCAGTACTTTCTCAGAAATAGCGATAACAAACTTCAATTATCAAAATCCAAGACGGCTGCCTGTCGGCCATGTTGTTTTCTGATTGGTCTCAAAATGCAATATGCATAACTAGGCACCAAGGGGAATCTACATATGAAATTTGAGAAAGATCCCTTCAGTACTTTCTCAGAAATAGCGATAACAAACTTCAATTATCAAAATCCAAGATGGCTGCCTGTCGGCCATGTTGTTTTCCGATTGGTCTCAAAATGCAATATGCATAACTAGGCACCAAGGGGAGCCTATATATGAAATTTGAGAAAGATCCCTTCAGTACTTTCTCAGAAATAGCGATAACAAACTTCAATTATCAAAATCCAAGATGGCTGCCTGTCGGCCATGTTGTTTTCTGATTGGTCTCAAAATGCAATATGCATAACTAGGCACCAAGAGAAACATACATATGAAATTTGAGAAAGATCCCTTCAGTACTTTCTCAGAAATAGCGATAACAAACTTCAATTGTCAAAATCCAAGATGGCTGCCTGTCGGCCATGTTGTTTTCCGATTGGTCTCAAAATGCAATATGCATAACTAGACACCAAGGGGAACATACATATGAAATTTGAGAAAAATCCTTTCAGTACTTTCTGAGGATTAGCGATAACAAGAATTGTTTACGGACGGATGGACGGAGGGACGGACGGACGGAGGGACGGACGGACGGACGACGGACCACGGACGCAGGGCGATTTGAATAGCCCACCATCTGATGATGGTGGGCTAAAAATTACAAATTTTGAGGAACAGCTTACTAGTACTGGATTTGAAAGCTGAAGGCACTAGTAAGGTGGTTGTTGAACTTTTTTGATATATTTATCCACACCATGCGCATACCAACTTTTTACGACTGGTAAGGACTCGAAAGCTAAGACAAACGATGTCTCAGAATTATGATTGGTAAGGATTCGACTTCCAAGTCAGACAATGTCTCAGAATTATGATTGGTAAGGACTTGACTTCCAAGTCAGACAATGTCTCAGAATTATGATTGGTAAGGACTTGACTTCCAAGTCAGACAATGTCTCGGAATTATGATTGGTAAGGATTCGACAGCTATTAAGTCAGACAATGTCTCGGAATTATGATTGGTAAGGACTTGACATCCAAGTCAGACAATGTCACAGAATTATGATTGGTAAGGACTTGACATCCAAGTCAGACAATGTCTCGGAATTATGATTGGTAAGGACTTGACATCCAAGTCAGACAATGTCTCGGAATTATGATTGGTAAGGACTTGACATCCAAGTCAGACAATGTCTCGGAATTATGATTGGTAAGGACTTGACTTCCAAGTCAGACAATGTCTCGGAATTATGATTGGTAAGGACTTGACATCCAAGTCAGACAATGTCTCGGAATTATGATTGGTAAGGACTTGACATCCAAGTCAGACAATGTCTCGGAATTATGATTGGTAAGGACTTGACATCCAAGTCAGACAATGTCTCGGAATTATGATTGGTAAGGACTTGACATCCAAGTCAGACAATGTCTCGGAATTATGATTGGTAAGGACTTGACATCCAAGTCAGACAATGTCACAGAATTATGATTGGTAAGGACTTGACATCCAAGTCAGACAATGTCTCAGAATTATGATTGGTAAGGACTTGACTTCCAAGTCAGACAATGTCTCGGAATTATGATTGGTAAGGACTTGACTTCCAAGTCAGACAATGTCACAGAATTATGATTGGTAAGGACTTGACATCCAAGTCAGACAATGTCTCAGAATTATGATTGGTAAGGACTTGACTTCCAAGTCAGACAATGTCTCGGAATTATGATTGGTAAGGATTCGACAGCTATTAAGTCAGACAATGTCTCGGAATTATGATTGGTAAGGACTTGACATCCAAGTCAGACAATGTCTCGGAATTATGATTGGTAAGGATTCGACAGCTATTAAGTCAGATAATGTCTCAGAATTATGGTTTGTATGGATTCGACTCGGACGATGTCTTGGAATTTACGAATTGGTTATGACAAAGATGTTTTTAAAGCTATTTTTCCAAATTTGTATATATTTATTCTTGCAAACACTAAAAGCTTCACTTCCATAGCCATTTTTTTACCTGCAGTAGAAGAAACTCTGCCCCCCCCCCCCCTCCCAAATCCAGTATTAGGTACTACTTAGAATCTACACTATTTAGTACTGGCAGTATACATCAATATAGATAGTTATGTCTATTGCACCTATTGACCTGTCAAATTACCAGGCAGGAATCATACAGGCATGATGACCAACCAGAAGGAATTAAGGACAGACGTAAATACATATACGGCTTGAGCTGTTAATTACTCCATACACGACATGAAGTCCTCCACTACACTCTACTTATCTGGGTGTTTTATCCCAAGTTATTTAGTTGAAGTATTTCTCTGTCTATTAAAGACAGAACTGACGTCATTTCACTAGGGCGAACAGATCACCCTCTTACATTGCCATGATAGGTCTTCTGCCAATTAATGCTTTTTTATCAGTTTTCTCAGGAATCTGTTGACCAAGCATGGTGAATGTGGTTAATGATGATGCTTTCACCCCCAGATGTTCAGGTTAGTATCTGCCAATATTGTGTTTGGATTATACCAAAGAGCTAAACAGGGGTCATGGATTTAGGCCATTTACGTAGAATTTCACAGAGTGATTTCGTCATCGTAGAACCAGAAATGGGTGTGGAGGTGTCTGTTGTCTTTGTTGATAAATTGGGTGTAACACCATTTAGGTAAAATAGTAGTTGTCAATTTAGTATGTATACTTTAATGAACTTTAAAGATGTCAGTTTCAGTAGATAAAATTTATAAAACAAATGAATAGAAATATGTATTAATTTAATCACTTTCTTATTACATGTATTAGTATTTTGTTGGCAATATTTTCATCATTTTATGTTGGTTAAAATTTTCCACCATTTTATGTTGGCAATTTTTTTTATCATTTTCTTTTGGCAATATTTTTGCCATTTCATGTTGGCAATATTTTCACCATTTTCTTTTGGTAATATTTTTGCCATTTTTGCTGGCAATATTTTCACCAAATTATGTTGGCAATATTTTCACCATTTTCTTTTGGTAATATTTTTGCCATTTCATGTTGGCAATATTTTTGCCATTTCATGTTGGCAATATTTTCACCGTTTTATTTTGGTTATATTTTTGCCATTTTTGTTGGCAATATTTTCACCAAATTATGTTGATAATTTTCACCATTTTATGTTGATAACATTTTCACCATTGTATACTGGTAATATTTTCACCATATTTCATATTGGCATTATTTTCACTGATTTATGTTGGCAATGTTTTCACACTCTTGTGTAGGTAACAGTTTGTTTTCCTGTACACATGTTCACCCTAAGGTTAGTGTAAAGCTAAATTTCTTACCTCAAGAGCTTGTGATGAAAGAAGAACATGCGTAGATTGCACAACATCTGCTGCATGCATGGAATTATGGTAGGGTACGTCTGCGTGGTAATGATCTTCAAGATGCATTAAATATGTGACTAGGGTAGTGTTAGGGATCTGAAAGGTTTTCATTAAATTTCGTTCCTGGAAAAAAAACAAAAAACATTGTATATACTTATAAATAAAAAATATTTTTGATATATCACAGGATGAAATTTATGATGAGTGACTTTTTAAGATCAAAGACAAAAAGCGTTATCTTTAAATCAACCAGGCAAATTAATTTGTTTTAAAAGATTTTCAACACATATTTGCTTCTTGTATGAATTTGTTCATAAAGACAGTTTGTTTACAAACAGTACCTGTATTTGACTTTTAATCTTTTTAAGATCACAAGATCATTTGTATCCATTTTATGTCCCCATATATCCTTAACTTTTGCAAGTACTTAAATTTGAACAAATGTTTTTGTTTGCATTAATCTAAATTTTCACTAGTTTGAACAGATGTATGATGACTATGGAGAACTTACCTGGAATATCATGTATGTAACACAGGTTAGAGGTTGTTTGTTGGATAAGTCGGATATTTTGAAAAGGTCAATGCCCCATTTATTTATGTCCTCAAGATACTGCAAGTAATCATAAAATACATTATAAATATTGATTAAAATACAATACAATTTTGTAACAATTACAAATAACATAAGACGCAATTCCATGAAATATGCCACTTATCATCATTCCAGGCCTAATTTATCTGCATGAAGTATAATTTTATAAAAGCTGTCCTTTACTCTTTTTCCTGAAATAAACATATTTTCATCTCTTTTTCTGTTTTAACTAATTAGGACTAGACAGTCTGTGTGGTAATGATCTTCAATAAGCATTAGATATGTGACTAGGGTATTATTGATAGGGATCTGTTTTAACTAATTAGGACTAGAAAGTTGGTTACTTCTATAATCTGCAATAGAGAGTTGACAAGATGTTAAACAAACATCTACCTGACCAAGGTCCTCCTGGTGAGCTGTCTCCACACCAAACTTCGGTACAATTCCTGTGAAACTGTTGGCATGCTTTAATTTGCGGACACCTGTTATTTTTGTCATCGGCCTTCGTTCGGAGTCTGGCGTTACCTCTTTCTCCTCTCTGATTGGCTGATCCTTATGGTCTTCTACCTTGAATGTCGGTAAATCCAGTTCCTGTTGCTTATCTGTAAATACACCATTAGAAAAATGTAAGAATCAATGCAGAAAGAACCCACCGCAAGTCTCTCAAGTTTCCTGGCCTCGGTCCCAACGGGAAGTTACACATTACTTACAACAGTCCAGCAACACTTTCATCACTAATTCACAATCAAGCCTTAAATTTACGTACACAAACACTTCCTGTCTCCTTTAATTACTAACACATTAACCTATATATCCTGGAGTAGTTAGTAAATTCCCGTAATTGTATGACAATCCACTTCTATGACTTACTTAGGGTATAAACACTTACAACAAAGTTTCCTTTTTGAAAGAATCTTTTTTTTTTTTTAGAATTCAAAAGATCAATAGTATTAAAATGTACTAAGATACGTATCATGTAAAATGTAACTTAGATATGTATCATGTAAAATGTTCTACTGTATCAATGCCAGGTAATACATTTTCCAAAGTCAAATGTAGTTCAGTAAGACTGCCAACAACAGTCACTGTCCTTCAATAAGCCCAACCCGCTTTGATACTGATTTATGTGTAATGGCCCCTGGGCTTTTGACAGGATGACTATGGTAAATTTCAGCTAACTATTAACCTATATATATTGTTTTATCAGATGATACATATACTGCTTCATCAGAATGGATAGGTATGTAAAATATAAAACAATAAAATAGGCATTTTGTAGGTATTATTCATTACCGAGAGAGGGTATATACATCAAATTTATAGTTGAAGTGGCAAGGATATTTAATAATGATACATCACGGTGACAATTAAAAGCTTAGTGTGTATCTGACAAAAAGTTCATCATTTCATTTATAGTACTTTACACCAGTAATGTAGTACACGTGTGATGTAGTACACCTGTGATGTACGTAGTACACCTGTAATGTAATACACCTGTAATGTAGTACACCTATAATGTAGTACACCTGTAATGTAGTACACCTGTGATGTAGTACACCTGTGATGTTCATAATTTCATTTATGGTACTTTACACCTGTAATGTAGTACACCTGTAATGTAGTACAACTGTGATGTAGTACACCTGTGATGTAGTACACCTGTGATCTTCATAATTTCATTTATGGTACTTTACACCTGTAATGTAGTACACCTGTAATGTAGTACACCTGTGATGTTCATAATTTCATTTATGGTACTTTACACCTGTAATGTAGTACACCTGTAATGTAGTACACCTGTGATGTAGTACACCGGTGTTCTCAATCATGTAATCTGTTTTGATATATAATGAAGATGATGATAAGGCTATATAATTAACATTTGTTATGTGATAAAAGGACCATTCAATAAACACAATGAATAGCTATGTGATAAAAGGACCATTCAATAAACACAATGAATAGCTATGTGATAAAAGGACCATTCAATAAACACAATGAATAGCTATGTACTGGTACTTTTTGGCTTAAAGCTATCAGCAATTTTTTTTTGCAAAATCATACATGATGGTGCAATTAAAAAAGGAAAGAATTCCCTGTCACATCTGTCATAAAACCAGAAGACTTTGTGGTTTGAATCACGTGACCCAGAGCAGACACACTGTCATGACTCATTATCAACATGTGAAGAATTCAGGAAGATTTTACATAAGAACTTGATGACATCAAAGATTTGTCAATGCCCCCTTGTCCTCTACAGAGTCTATGGATGACAATGATTTTATTCTTATAAATATACACAGTGTCGAGACTTTAAGAACTTGATGCCATTGAAGACTTGCCAATGTGGCCTTGTCCTCCTGTAGATGGAGATTATATTATTATTATATAGATACCAAAGACTTGCCACAGCCTCCCACCTCATGAAGGAGACAAATAATCGAGGTTGTGGAGAATCTCTCTCAGACTGACGCCTGATTGGTCCTCACCAATCCCAGTTTAATCGGGTGTATATGAGGCATGAAAACGGGCCTTATGAGGGTCGTGTAATTGCACTCTCCAATCCACTAACTTGTTGTTTTACCTATGAACTACTTAACATTACAGCCAGTTCAAAGCCTTGTCAGCTTGACAACAAATTAATGTGAAACTTATACCGATATATTCCTGAAAACTTGGAAATTCATCAGAGACATAATTCTGAGGTATCCAGAGAACTCAAGTAAAACAATTGTAAAAAAAATAATCATCATTATCTTTTTTCTCTCTGTCCTTAACAACAGATAATTTCAGCTGATTAGACTTGCATACAATCTAGGACTATAATCTATGGTAATCATTGAGGAGTGTTGTTGACGTGTTATTGTAACCAATCTCTAAGTATGAACACTTCATTATCACGTCATATATTAGGCTAATTATTTAGTGAACATGAAAGTTAAATAGGTGTTTGTCCATACATCTATTAAATAGCTAGGTGTCTGTCCATACATCTGTTAAATAGATAGGTGTCTGTCCATACATCTGTTAAATAGGTGTCTGTCTATACATCTGTTAAATAGGTGTCTGTCTATACATCAGTTAAATAGGTGTCTGTCTATACATCAGTTAAATAGGTGTCTGTCCATACATCTGTTAAATAGGTGTCTGTCCATACATCTGTTAAATAGGTGTCTGTCCATACATCTGTTAAATAGGTGTCTGTCCATACATCTGTTAAATAGGTGTCTGTCCATACATCTGTTAAATAGGTGTCTGTCCATACATCTGTTAAATAGGTGTCTGTCTATACATCAGTTAAATAGGTGTCTGTCTATACATCTGTTAAATAGGTGTCTGTCTATACATCTGTTAAATAGGTGTCTATCTATACATCTGTTAAATAGGTGTCTGTCTATACATCAGTTAAATAGGTGTCTGTCTATACATCAGTTAAATAGGTGTCTGTCTATACATCAGTTAAATAGGTGTCTGTCTATACATCAGTTAAATAGGTGTCTGTCCATACATCTGTTAAATAGGTGTCTGTCTATACATCTGTTAAATAGGTGTCTATCTATACATCTGTTAAATAGGTGTCTGTCTATACATCAGTTAAATAGGTGTCTGTCTATAGGTGTCTGTCTATACATCAGTTAAATAGGTGTCTGTCTATACATCAGTTAAATAGGTGTCTGTCTATACATCAGTTAAATAGGTGTCTGTCTATACATCAGTTAAATAGGTGTCAGTCCATACATCTGTTAAATAGGTGTCTGTCCATACATCTGTTAAATAGGTGTCTGTCCATACATCTGTTAAATAGGTGTCTGTCCATACATCTGTTAAATAGGTGTCTGTCTATACATCTGTTAAATAGGTGTCTGTCCATACATCTGTAAAAAAGCTAGGTGTCTGTCCATACATCTGTAAAATAGCTAGGTGTCTGTCCATACATCTGTAAAATAGCTAGGTGTCTGTCCATACAGCTCTACTCGTGTTATTTTTTGTTTCTCAGAAAGAGGAGTAATGGGCTGGTCTATGCTGTTGTGGTTGTGTCCCTGAGCAAGACACTTTACCCTAATTGCTCGCATACGACAGGCCTCCTGTATGGGGTTTAGTTAGGTAGTCACCAGCTAGTCACCAGCTACTACAAGGAGACCTTCCTCAAACTGAACCTGGCTGTTCTTGTGATTGGCCAGCCAATTAGTAGTTCATTCATTCTTTTTTTGTATATATCACTGATATTTTTAGATTTAGTATTATTTGAATGCCAAAATATCTAAAATTGATTTTCCTCAAAGTTCTCTATTACAAATCTAGACTTTATTATTGTGTATGTGTTTATCAGCTGTAAACTGCTCATGTTTGTGCTGACAGGCTGTCAGTATGGCAATAAACATCATTTAAATACAGCTGCCAAATTGTGTACAAATTGTACCAGTTGCTAAATTTAAGACATTACATTAAGATGATACAACTGGGAAATACTGAAACAGAAGCTTTAAATGCCCTTGCTTGTTAACCCTGTCATGTTTATATATACAAGTACATTGATTACGATGAAAATAATTGCAGCACACTACATATTTATTCCCCTTTCTATCTTGTTTCGTCCAATCTGTCTTTTCCTATACAGCCGTGGTGCTTCCTTTTCCCCCATTGTTTGTCCATCAGTCTTAATTATCCTGTACCTATCTGTCCATCTGTTTGTCCTATCTATTTATCAATACATCTGTTTTGTTCTTTCTGTCTGTTTTCCACCTATTTACCAGTCTCTCAATCTTCCTTGCCCTACTTGTCCATTTTGTCTGTCTCTCCTGTCCTATATATCTGTCTATTCATCTGTTTTGTTCTTTCTGTCTGTTTTCCACCTATTTACCGGTCTCTCAATCTTCCTTGCCCTACTTGTCCATTTTGTCTGTCTCTCCTGTCCTATATATCTGTCTATTCATCTGTTTTGTTCTTTCTGTCTGTTTTCCACCTATTTACATATCTCTCAATCTTCCTTGCCCTACTTGTCCATTTTGTCTGTCTTTCCTGTCCTATATATCTGTCTATTCATCTGTTTTGTTCTTTCTGTCTGTTTTCCACCTAGTTACCTATCTCTCTCAATCTTCCTTGCCCTACTCGACTGTCTGTCAATCTGTTTTGCTCTTTTGTCTGTCTCTCCTGTCCTAGCTATCTGTCAATCTGTTTTGCTCTTTTGTCTGTCTCTCCTGTCCTAGCTATCTGTCAATCTGTTTTGTCCTTTTGTCCGTCTCTCCTGTCCAATCTATCTGTACTCTATGTAGGGTGCAGCACCTCTGATCCTTGTATTGTACGAAACCTCTATTATCTTACATATGATCTTATATAACAGCCTCGGTAACCAAAACGTACAATGTAGAACTTTCAAACATGTACTTAACATTAAAGGCCAACTGGCTGAATGTAAGATGTACTGATTCCTCAACTGGCAAGAGCGAAAAAAACGTGAAATTATGCAGTTTAAATGTATACCAAGATAACCCATTTTTTCACTGTAGAAATATTTGGCATTTTGCCTTGTGGAAACACATATCTTCTGAATGAAATCGCCTAGCTATCTCTACAGTGCTGTCAAATCAACTTCCAGACACTCGACCAATCTCAAACGCTTAGAGGTAAAATGTGGAAAGGTTGGTGAAAGGATAGACAGAGGCTTAAAGGCTTTCTGTTTGCATCCCCTTGTCAAAATGAAATGAGTGAGTAGGCGTCATGGCTTGAATTAATTGGTTTCTGCTGTTTGTAACTTCAAGTTGTCATAGCAACCAGATGTAATCATGGTAACAAAACTTTTTGAAATACAGAAAAAATAAATTCAATTTTTGATACAAAGAAAAAATGTATACATCATCATGATTTTGATTTGTTCAATGAAAAATAATGATATAAATAAAGATAAAGCGGTTTCAGAGATATAGAAAGTTTATAGAATGCTTGCATGCCAAGGAAAGATTGGCGATACCAAAATTGTTTATACGCCATCATTAGAGCTGTCTACATCACAAATGAGTCTGTTTATTCCCAGGTATAATTACATAACAACATTAGGTGTTATGTGTAATATCACTTTATGCAGCGAGCACATTTCTGTCACTTGCATAATCAGCATAGGTAGACTACACACAGGTATTCCATCATGTCTGTCTTAACTGTCAAAATTATTTTTATTTTAATGCAATAAATCTCTTGTTAGATAATTTAATCCACTTCCTGCAGCCATGAACCAATGACCTTTAACTTTCGCTGACCTTTCCTACGACAACAACCACAAGCCCTTACCTGAAGTAAAGGTATGCCATTAGGATGGTCTGCCATTGAGGAAAGTAATTTCACGCTAATTTCCCGGCAATAAACAACAGGAAAAGATGATTTAGCCTGCTAATGCTATCTGATGTAGGCGACTGCCTTCCTTTAGCCAATGCCTCCGAAACTATAGTCTACAGGGGGTTATATTTTTAGAAACACCTTTGTGCCTTCTTCGCTAATGAATACAAGTAAGGAATTTGTTCGAGAGGCTTTCCATGTACAATTTACAGCTTTAGAATCCAGTGTGTTGCCAAAGCAAACATGGAAGTGGCAGTATGAATGCAGAATAACATTTCAAGTTAATGTCAGACAAATTCCAGTCCTGGCCAGAATTCGGTAAGATATAAGCCAGGTTTATACAAAAATGAGAATCACAAACATATAACATCAATTGCTGTACAGGTATATTATGTACATATAAACAACAGACATGTTTACAAAAGAAGAACTGCATATAATTTTCTGCAGTAGCAGGTGCCCATTTAATCATCTATAGTCTAGATCCACAGGTAGCATCATTTCTAGCATTGTCTTCTCAAAATGGAGGATCAAGCAGTATACTTTCTTTCATAATTTTAATGCGTTTTTATGAAATTTAACATGAACTGATATTTGTTGTTTCCATAATTGGACAAATTAATTGTTTTTAGAGTTGTTTAATTTTTTTACAATTTTAAATATGTACACACCTGTCTAAAACTCTGAATCAACACTAATTCTTTTGTATCTATATAAATGATAATTTTTTAATCTAAAAACAAAAATTCTCTATATTAATTTGCATGTTAATTTGCTGTATTTCAAAATGACACAATCAAAAGCAAATGTTTTTGTTGATTCCATTTTGGTTATTATTTTTCAAGAATGATTTAAATATGTATCAAATATTATTTCTATGTTATTTGCAAAAAATTATACATTCAACATATGAATTTATTTTCATTTTCCTAAATTTGATCCAATATCAACAAAAAATGAAATCATGTACACTTACAGCGCCATCTTCTACATACAGGTGAGCAAGGTGTCCCCACACCTACGCTATTATCCGTGGATAGGATTCGTCCATTTATGTGGTGAGTGGGACCTGCCTGGTCCCCTCCATGGAATGGGGGCAAATTAACACCCAGAGCGACCATGGACGACATGTGGACCATTCTGTGAGATCAGACAGTCCCAAGAGATCTGAGCAAGTTTTAACTTCAATCACCCACAAAATAGTTTGTTGTTAATGCCAGGTGGAGGGAAACATACTCAACTGTTTTTTTCCCCAGCTTTTTTGTTTTTTGCTTTTGCTCAAATATTGGTGTAGTCGTTTGTTTTCATTCACAGTTTCAGGTTTTTCTAAAATTTTTGCATTTCCTTCTGAAAGTGCACCAAATTACACATAACAGTCAGTAAAATGAACTCCTTTCCTGTTTCAAAATAAATGAGGATTTACTCCTTCCTATTAATTGTAATATCTATACAGGGTTTTTGCTTTGTCACAATTCACAGAACTTTCGTAAAAAAGAAATCCAAAGCGGAAAATTATGCCGATTTCCAATTATTTGTGTAGAAGTCATTGCTTGCTTCCTGCTGTGGGTTGCATTTCCTCGTCCACTGTGTGTATAACACATTAATATGTTACCGGAGGTGTGACAAGTCAGGTCTGCTAAACTAGCCAGACTAATATAAATCCACGATGTGTTTTCATAATCGTCACAAAAAAAAGAATAAAACCTACTGTAACAGACTCGGCTAATGTTCCTGTCAAGTATGTAAATAAACACGACATGACATAATGGGAGACCGTTAATTTCACAAGTTTCTCTAAAAGAAATACATCTGTCCAGTAAACATCCTGTATGAATGACACAGTATATAAACCCAGTATGATGACAACAACATTGTCAGTTGGGACAAGAAACTATATAAAACACCAATGTTTGCCTTGTATACCACATCCGCTTGTGTAAGAGGCTTGGGTAAGATCACTGCTGCTACGTGCTAGGCCTCTCTACACTAAACTATGAATGGAAGTGTGAATGCCTGAACCTCAGGTTTGTAAGGCTCTCAAGGTGTATTGGAGGATAGTATTGTTTTTGTACACTTCTGCACATGCCCAGGCTGGGTTTATATTATGCTGTATAACTATTGACAGCTCTCTCTGAACATGTGGCCATCGGGCTGCCTGAAGACTGGCCCCCTGTAGAATATTAAAATTATAAATGAAATCAAACTTAATGACTTTGGTTTCAAATTAGGGGGAGATAATATTGAATTAGAAATTAGCGGAGCAATTCTTAAAAAAAAACAACCTAGGGGCTTGTGGCCAGTCTGGGCTGCATATTTTACTGCTATGTTTTAGCAACCTCAGGAATCAACATGGTTCGACATCAGGTTCATTCAAGTGTAATACAATGTTAGAAAGCTCAGGTTTGACTTGGTTCACTCATAAGGATTCAGCTTGGCTCATACAAGTTTGATTTATTAAAACAAGAGTTGTTCTATTTTAACAAATAATCAGAAAATATAGCAAGGATACAATAGATATAATTAGAAATGTAAATCTGAATGAATAACTGTACAGGGGTTAAACCCAGGGCCTCTCAACCCTCCAGGCAATCATTTTATATCTTTGATACACATATGTTGGACATTTCTGAGAAAAAACAAGAGGCCCAATGGGCCTGTATCACTCACCTGTTGCTACAGCAACCCTAAGTTGATATAGGTCATTTTAACAGATATCCAAATATCATAGTAGGCCAAGCTTATACTTGTCAATAAATTTTCTAGTCTTTCATTCCAGAATACTATTGGCCAAATATCAGGTCTCAGAGTCTCTTAGCTATCGAGAAATCTTGGTTACTGGGAAGAAGATGTTTAAAGTATTTAACCTATTTGACCCCTGTGACCTTGAATGTAGGTTGAGGTCATTCATCTGAGGAAAATTGGTAGCCATCAGCCAAGTATACTGCGGGCCTAAATTGAAAAGAAGTCGTTTAAAGAGTCTAGTCTGTTTGACTCCTGTGATATTGAATGTAGGTCAAGGTCATTCATTTGAACAAAGTTGGCAGTCCTTCATCCCAGTATGCTACAGGACCAATATCAGGTCTCTTGTGCCTCACAGTTATTGAGAAGTCATTAAACAGATTTTAGTCTATTTGATCCCTGTGACCTTGAATGTATATCAAGGTCATTTAATTATTTCAATAAACTTAGCCCTTCAACCAAGCAGGCTACAAGCTCAATATCAATTCCCTGGTCCTCTTGGTGATAGAGAAGTTGTTTAAAAAATTAAGCCTTTTTGACTCCTGTGACCTTGAATGTAGGTCAAGGTCATTCATTTTAACAAAGTTGGTAGCCCTTTACACCAGTATACCACAGGATATCAGGTCTCTGTGCCTCACGGTTATTGAGAAGAAGTTGTTTATAGGGCAATGTTGATGCCAGACAGACGGCCTAATGCCACACTACAGCATAAGCTCACTTGTCCTTTGACCTGATGAGCTTTGTTTATAGCATTCTCAAACTTACTTTAGCAAATTAAGATTTAGTAACAAGATTCACAGGTTTTTATTTGCATTATGTAAGAAGATCAAATTTGTTAAATTAACTGATATTTATAACAAGATTTAGGTACAGTGACCCATATTATATGAGACAAAGGAAATTGTGTATGCACTCTGATTTACCTTTAATAAGACAAGATTTAAAATGCAAAAAAAAAAATAAAACAGACAATACCATCAAGCTAATACAAAATGCATTACTTTGATGACATGAGCAACATAATACAATATGTGTAATGCGTGTGCATTGATGCTCAAAGTACTGGTGTACTGTGGAAACTAATAATGTAGGGTTCAAACAGGTATAGATTCAGGATCCGTCTACCGTACTACAAACTATACCCAAAGTTTAAAGTTCCGAAACATAAAAAAAATTCATATTTACATATTATGTACATGGTATCACGTACGGTACCTTTCAACTTACCATAAACCATGAATAATGCCAAGATCATGACTCAGTGTTTAAGGAATATGCAACTTAGGGAACGTTAATTGTGTTATACTTGTAATCATAAATAATTAATAACTTTAAGCATTATGGATCCCACTTATACTTGTAGTAAAAAAGTTATTGTAATGGAATTTAAAGTAATTAAGAATTCAATGTATTTATAACATAGTTTTATAAAATGTATTTGTGAAAGTAATCTTGGATAATAACATAATTTTATGTAAAATGAAATATGAATTATAAAAATAATTTCATGTTTACCTTCCAGTCTCCAATATTGAGTACCATTAATTAAGAACATTTAGTCTCCGTTCTGAGATACTAGTACATACCACAAGTCCTCATAGAGTCCCACACGGCCATCAGTTGATCCTCCACTTTAGTGAAGAGTAACATGTCTATACTACCAATACTGTAGAAACAAATGACTGAGTATTGATACTCTGATTCAAATACATATTTCAAAATAAAATTTATTTACAGTGTAATATACAGTGGGTGGAACCATCAGGTCAATAACCTTACCAGAGGAAAGGTTCAATTGCCGCTGTGACAATATCCACAGACAGTATTCCAGTGTAAGTGTCTACTGTTGTTGACTGCCGCTGTGGTACTAGAATGGTCAATAGCACAAGTTTTGGCCAGATCGTGTCTGACACGGCTGTAAGAGACACCTCAGTTGATTTGAAATAGAGCTAGGCCACAGAGGCAAAATTTGGACAAAAAACATCTGCATTAAGAATCACCACCAAATCAACAGTCAGACTGAATAAGGAATGAAAAATCAATATATCAGAATCTCATAAACAAAGCTTGATTGACATGATCGACTTTTATAATTTTCAGTAAAATTTGATCAGATTAAGATATATTCATTCTCAATCCAAGATTTGGTCCATGGTACATATCAATCACTCATATCAAAGCAAGAAAATATTTGATGAATCCTCTTGTTTAGAACTGAAAGTTTTTGAGCAATCTGTATGCTAACAGAGCTTCTAGCTTTAAAAATCGTAGCCCATGATGAAAGGGTATAGAATCCTGGCAATGTCCTAAAAAGGCACAGGCTGACAGGTAGGCTGGCGCACAGGTCAGAACGGTCTATATACTTATGGTCAATCACCTAGGATGTACAATCCAGTACATACACTGGTACGTAATCAACATGTCACTGACCAGGAGAACACCACAAGAAATTTCAAGTCAGTCTCCATGGACACAATCATCCATCATCAAAGATCCTCTTCAAAAATCGCACCAGTAACTGATTTCCTCCCATCAGCTTCTGTTTATTTTAGAGTAACAATATTTCTTCTGAAAATGGTGCTCCTTGAATACTGAACTGATTCACTGTGTTCTGTTATCTTACATGATGAGAACACAAGGTTCTCAGCCGGTTGCATCTTGTGTTGAAGAGAAACTCTGAAGTAAAGTTCCTTGATTTTAATCAAGTTGATATGGGAATCGAGAACTGCCTGCATGAATCTCGGTACATAAAGACGACCATACATCATAAATTTAAGAGTATTTGAATTCAGAGCCGACAACAGTCACTAATTAACCCTTTTACTAGTAGGTGCCAAGGTAAATATGTACAACTCTCAACAAGACTGAGTGGTTCATAAGCCATTGACCTTATCAATCAATCAACCGTTAC
Source organism: Pecten maximus (assembly GCF_902652985.1). Classification (NCBI taxonomy): domain Eukaryota; kingdom Metazoa; phylum Mollusca; class Bivalvia; order Pectinida; family Pectinidae; genus Pecten; species Pecten maximus. The sequence goes on from NC_047018.1 coordinate 19,492,568, forward strand.
AGGACATTGGAACCAACATAATACACATAGAATATCTCAGGTAAAAATGCAAAACTTCAAATATCTCGGGTAAAAATGCCAAATACAAACTTCAAATATCTCGGGTAAAAATGCCAAATACAAACTTCAAATATCTCGGGTAAAAATGCCAAATACAAACTTCAAATATCTCCGGTAAAAATTCCTATCAGCAACTTCTCAGGTAAAAATTCCTATCAGCAACTTCAAATATCTCAGGTAAAAATGGCAATACTAAAACTTCATGGCAAAAAACAACGGTAACCATTAAACTTCAAATATCTTGGATAAAATGCCAATGGTAAACTTGACAATGTGCATGTGAGTTGAGAGACTTATTGTGGATGTAATCAAACAGAAAAATAAAAATATTGTGTTTTATTAAGATTTTGTCATTCATATTGCCATGGCATTAAGGTCTTATCAGACGTTTGGTATGGTCTGCTGTCACAGCTAGTCATCAACAATATTACCATTCAATTTGCAATTCTAATAAAATCTTAGATAACTTCTCAAAGTAACATGATGAATAATTACACACAAGAAACAATGCGGGGCCCTGATAAAAAGATGGCCGCCCCCATGCTGATATCAACGTTAACCCTTATTTGCATAATTTTGATTTCACTTTGATAAAATTAGGCCAGAAAATTATCTGATGAACAAGTGAAGGTCAACACTTGATTAAATGAATATTTGATCCTAATGCATGGTATATCACTGCACATTAAACATCATGTTTTAGCTTGCTGCTTTCTCTTGGTCATTTTTACTGCATGACAACAGTTTAAAAGTTGCAACTTAAAAGACATTTTGCCACAAGATCTTGTAGGATGTATATATCACCTGCAACATATGCTAACTTAAATTAATTAATTCAAGGAATGTTTAATAAGTAATGAATTAAATACAGATAAATGCTAATTAAACAATTTTCAAGGGAGAACCCTGGAGACAATCTACTAGCATAAAGTGTAAGGTAATATGTCTCCTTAAGTGGCATCATTTTAGAATTTTCCCATTTCTTTTCAACTTTCATTACGATTAACCATTTGAAAACACATTTAATAATGAAATAATAAATTGAAATATATCCTATTCATCTTTAAAGAACGAATATGATAAAAGTAACCTAATTTTTAATACGAAAATGAAATGAGTTACATAACAAATAGTCAACCAGAAGGTATCACTTCAATTCTTTCTCACCGAGATGTCTAGGTTTGGACCCATCAACTTGTCATCATCCTGAGGCATATAGCCGTACAGGTAATAAACCTGGTGACCTAATTCATTCACAACATTCATCATACATTCTTTTGTTACCAACATCTCTTGTAACGGCTGATATATGTGTGTTGACAGAGTAGGCGCAACTAGAGCACGATTCACATTAAGTCTTATCAACCAAGTTAATTCTTTATCTTTTTATTACAGTCAAACCTGCTGCAACAACCACCTGTCTATAACGACCACATGTATATTACGACCGCCTGTCTATATCTAAAGACCCCGTGTCTATAACTAACAACCACCTGTCTATAACGACCGCCTGTCTATAACGACCACATGTATATTACGACCGTCTGTCTATAACTAACGACCACCTGTATAAAACTAATGACCCCCTGTTTATAACGACCGCCTGTCTATATCTAAAGACCACGTGTCTATAACGACCGCCTGTCTATAACTAACAACCACCTGTCTATAATGACCGCCTATCTATAACTAACAACCACCTGTCTATAATGACCGCCTATCTATAACTAACAACCACCTGTCTATAACGACTGCCTGTCTATAACTAACAACCACCTGTCGATAATGACCGCCTGTCTATATCTAAAGACCATGTGTCTATAACTAACGACCACCTGTCTATAACGACCGCCTGCCTATAACTAACAACCACCTGTCTATAACGACCGCCTGTCTATAACTAACAACCACCTGTCGATAACGACCGCCTATCTATATCTTAAGACTGCTTGTCTACTAATGACCACCTGTCTATAATGACCGCATGTTACTGTCTATAACGACTGCATGTCTATAACGACCACCTGTCTATACCGACCGTCTGTCTATATCTAAAGACCGCCTGTCTATATCTAACAACCGCCTGTATATAACGACCGCCTGTCCATAACTAAGACTGCCTGTCTATACCTAAGACTGCCTGTCTATAACTAATGACCGCCTGTCCATAACTAACGACCACCTGTCCATAACTAACGACCACCTGTCTATAACTAGCGACAGCCTGTCTATTACTAGTGACCACCTGTCTATAACTAGCGACTACCTGTCTATAACTAATGACCACCTGTCTATAACTAGCGACCACCTGTCTATACCCTAAGACTATCTGTCTATACTAGCGACCACCTGTCTATAACTAGCGACCACCTGTCTATAACTAGCGACCACCTGTCTATAACTAACGACTGCCTGTCTATAACTAACGACTGCCTGTCTATACCCAAGACTGTCTGTCTATAACTAACGACCACCTGTCTATAACTAGCGACCACCTGTCTATAACTAGCGACCACCTGTCTATAACTAACGACTGCCTGTCTATACCCAAGACTGTCTGTCTATACCTAAGACTGCCTGTCTATACCTAAGACTGTCTGTCTATAACTAGCGACTGCCTGTCTATAACTAGCGACCACCTGTCTATAACTAGCGACCGCCTGTCTATAACTAACGACTGCCTGTCTATACCCAAGACTGTCTGTCTATAACTAACGACCACCTGTCTATAACTAGCGACCACCTGTCTATAACTAGCGACCACCTGTCTATAACTAGCGACCACCTGTCTATAACTAACCACTGCCTGTCTATACCTAAGACTGTCTGTTTATAACTAATGACCACCTGTCTATAACTAGTGACCGCCTGTCTATAATGACCCCCTGTATATTATAAGGACCACCTGTCTATAATTAGTGATCGCCTGTCTACAAAGACCGCCTGTATATAACTGTACCAAGTTATAGAATTTCTGACTACAAACAATGTCTTTTCTAGTGATTTTGTCCTCATTTTGTTGTCGTTTTCACTTTAACCACTGACAACAGCAGAATAAGAGGTAAAATTCAAACTTCATACTCCACCACTTCCACCAAAATGGTAGCAATCTCTCATTCCTTGGACAAGACTCAGCAGAAAATCAACAAATGAAAAATAACTCGTATATTGGAGAAAAAAGCAATAAATTGAGTGCACTTTAAAAACTCAGGAACCAAAATATACTGGGACACGTCATTCACAGGAATTTTATGCAAAGGAATTGTGATGTGGTTTAAAGTAAATGAATTCCTTAAAACATCCAGGAATGCACTTTAAAAAAGTATTATTTCCTGTCAGTTTATATTTATATAATACTTGCTTTTGGCCTTTATTTCGATCCCTCATGTACAACACCTGTGAGAGGCCTTGGCACTTTGATTTTAAATGATTATGGATATAGAGTGAATTTGGAGCTATTTATTTTAAGTTTATACATGTTCTCATGGCATATTCTGGGTTGATATTAAAGAAATTAGAATTGCATATAATTCTTGTATCTGAAAATTATTGTTTTATCACTTATGAATGGGCCTACCTTTTTCTTTCTGGTGATATATTGAATCGCTCGTTCATGTTATATACATTGAACAAGCATTTCCCTATCGACTGATTTTAACCATGCAACCTCTGCTATCAGAATCTCAGTTGAGGAAACAAGCCAGCTAGGTTTCACCTCATAGTCACTTAAATAAACCAGGACGGCCATTTTTGTAGGCCTATTTCTCGGGAAAGGAGCCAGAACCAATCAGAAGTATTCTACTTTCATTTTAAGTATCAAATGTAGAAACAACTGGGGATTTCACTTATTGATTGCCATTTGAAAAACCCGAGACTAAAAACAGTATTTAATGGGCGAGGGCCTTTTTTACCAACCCAAGAGGTGACTTTCCAAAGTCGCATCTACTAGAGACTGTACAAATTACCACTCCTTGCACAAACCAGGCAGCAAGCGTAATAATTTGGGCAGAAAATAGTTCCAAATACATCAATGATAATTCATTGTCAACGATTTTAACATGATTTCTATAATTTATTTATCTTTTGTCCTCGCCAAAGTTGGCAATAATAGCTTTGGTGACTGTTCGACAGCACCTAAAAGATTAACCAACTAGCTTGTCACTTTTAGAATTTGAATATTTGTTATTAAAATTGTATTAACAAGTTTTTGTGTCTGGTGTAAAAAGATTGACACATGCTTAAGCTTTTCATCAAGGCAAACTGTGATTAAAATGAAAGAAATATTCTTAACTCACTCACACAAATTCAAGTTTCAAATTTCATGTTACAATTTACAAAAAATGATAAAATCTGTTCTTTGTGTAATTACAAGCATACTCAACTATCTCAAAATGCACCAGACAGCCCAACATAGAGGAAAAACGTGATGTTTTCATAAGTGTAATTGTGTCTTTCTCTCATAATCAGCATGAAATTCTTGTTGCAGGGGCTTATTGATGTTAATGGCAAAACGCCATCGGAGACTGTGGCCTCTCAGAAAATCATTGTCTAAACACCAATGCATGATGGCGAAACCATTTATATATAAAAGGTTCAACTGATAAGAAATTAAAAGTAATGGGTATATACTTTTACAAAAATCATCACACAACAGATATTTTTTTTTACCAAGAAAAGCTAAAAGAGTTTTTTCAATATTATGTTTATTTTTTTTTCATAAGCAAGCTAATATAGTTTTTAAAATTGACATTTTTTTGAGTGGAAGCTATATTCTACAAGTGGGTGGCACTTGGTATGGTGACATAACAGGTTTTGAACCTCTTCGCCAGTTACGTAGGTAGCAGCTGATCCGAGATTCTGGGTACACTTACAAACGCACGCTTTGCACTCAAGGCATGAAAAATGACGACTGTCAGTCAAAACACCGAGTGTTTTTTTTCTCACACCATGTAACTCTCAGCTGGGGGATGATGGATTACCCATACAACATATGGTATATTGTATATATCTACCCCTCCTTCTATCAGTGTCAGTTAGTGGGCATTCTATTTATAGTAGTGCAGTATTTCATATAATTAATGCTCTTGTCTCTGTCAGATCCTATTAAATTACAGTTCAATACAGGAGCAAAGTTATAACAATCATCACCTATCCTGGGAGGAGGGAGGGGGGGGGGGGGGGGAGAGTTTATTATGTTATATACTGTATACTGTCTATCAGTTGTGATGTGAGGAGGGGAGAGTTTATTATGTTATATACTGTCTATCAGTTGTAATGTGAGGAGGGGAGAGTTCATTATGTTATATACGGTCTATCAGTTGTAATGTGAGGAGGGGAGAGTTTATTATGTTATATACTGTCTATCAGTTGTAATGTGAGGAGGGGAGAGTTTATTATGTTATATCCTGTCTATCAGTTGTAATGTGAGGAGGGGAGAGTTTATTATGTTATATCCTGTCTATCAGTTGTAATGTGAGGATGGGAGAGTTTATTATGTTATATACGGTCTATCAGTCGTAATGTGAGGAGGGGAGAGTTTATTATGTTATATCCTGTCTATCAGTTGTAATGTGAGGAGGGGAGAGTTTATTATGTTATATCCTGTTTATCAGTTGTAATGTGAGGATGGGAGAGTTTATTATGTTATATACGGTCTATCAGTCGTAATGTGAGGAGGGGAGAGTTTATTATGTTATATACTGTCTATCAGTTGTAATGTGAGGAGGGGAGAGTTTATTATGTTATATACTGTATACTGTTTATCAGTTGTAATGTGAGGAGGGGAGAGTTTATTATGTTATATACTGTCTATCAGTTGTAATGTGAGGAGGGGAGGGTTTATTATGTTATATACTGTCTATCAGTTATAATGTGAGGAGGGGAGAGTTTATTATGTTATATACTGTATACTGTCTATCAGTTGTAATGTGAGGAGGGGAGAGTTTATTATGTTATATACTGTATCCTGTCTAGAAATTAAAAGTACCTTACTGATCTTCTCTTGCGCTATGTTATAACTTTCCTTCTTAACTACGTCATCATCCTCTTATTATAGACCAATGTGTACGTATCCCATAGATATTCCATACAATGTACCTATTTCAAGAATCAGGTGTGGGCATCATCACAAAAAAATTGGCAAAGTCACAAATCCCATTCTGAAAATGAATCTTGTCAGTCTATCCTAGATCCATAGATCACTCCAACATTTACAAAATTGAAATTAAAAATGTATTAAACATTACGTCAATAATCAAGCTCTGGCTGATTGTCTCTATGGTGACATCACAGCCATAATCAAAACAGAAAGGTACTTAGAAATAAACGTCTTGTTCACATCTCAATAAAACACAATCATATCAAACAAACCTTTATCATTAGATTTTACACCATTTGCCTATCACCGTTGTGGAACCTAGTTCCAACCTAAATGTCTATTTTACACCATCTGTCTATCATCCTTGTGGGAGCTGGTGTCCTCCTAAATGTCCATTTCACACCATCTATCACCCTTGTGGGGGCTGGTGTCCACCTAAATGTCCATTTCACACCATCTATCACCCTTGTGGGGGCTAGTGTTGACCTAAATGTCCATTTCACACCATCTATCACCCTTGTGGGGGCTAGTGTCGACCTAAATGTCCATTTCACACTATCTATCACCCTTGTGGGGGCTAGTGTCGACCTAAATATCCATTTCACACCATCTATCACCCTTGTGGGGGCTAGTGTTGACCTAAATGTCCATTTCACACCATCTATCATCCTTGTGGGAGCTGGTGTCTACCTAAATATCCATTTCACACCATCTATCACCCTTGTGGGGGCTAGTGTTGACCTAAATGTCCATTTCACACCATCTATCAACCTTGTGGGGGCTAGTGTTGACCTAAATGTCCATTTCACACCATCTATCACCCTTGTGGGGGCTAGTGTTGACCTAAATGTCCATTTCACACCATCTATCACCCTTGTGGGGGCTAGTGTTGACCTAAATATCCATGTCACACCTAGCATCCTAGTATATGCTACTGACCAAATACTGCATATCTTGACCCCGAGCCTCTAGGTCATTGAGAAGTTATTACTTTGAAAGTAGGTCAAGGTAATTTGAACAAACTTGGTAGTCATACTACATCCCAGCATGCTACTGGCCCATTATCTTGAAACTGTACCTCCTGTTAGTGAGAAGAAGTCATTAACACATTTCAACCCTGTGACCTTGAAAGGAGGTTAAGGTCATTTATTTGAACAATTTTTGTAGCCCTTCATCCCAACATGCTACTGGCCCAATATAAGCCTTGGTCCTTGATGGACTACACACTATAGCATATGCTCATGCACTTGCCTTTGGCCAGGCGAACTGAGAAACAAGACAATTTTGAGAATTACAATCCCCCACTGAATGTAAAATTGTATACCAATGATGCAGAGACAATGAATTAATGTAGGAACTCTAAATTGTATATACACTCCTGAATGTTTGACAGACCCATCATATTCAATAATTCCATTTCATGGTATTAATGTGAATGAATTCATGAATATAATCAATTTAAATAGGTGATATGAGAAGCTTAATACCAGTGAACCAATACCCCAAGTAATTCAAGTGACAAGTAGTGCAGGATATCAGACTCAAACAATATTGTTTTCTCTGATGTGGGTCAAAGGTCAAAATGAAGGTAAGAGTGACCTACTTTTGGTACAAAAAATATGACACACAGCCTCTCCTAGGTGAACCCATGCTCTAAATATGATGTCCCAGGGACAAGTAGTTTAAGAGGTAGGGACATAAAGGATGGAGACACAGCTCAAAACTGATAATTAATACCTCTACATTAACAAAAGGCATAGCCAGATCAATGTTTTTAGTGGCATGTTATACAATTTTCAATTGGTCATGGGAAAGCTTCAAAACAGCAAATGTTGTATGTCTAAAGACATTTGTTTCTATGGCAACAGAAAATAAAAATTAAAAAATGAAGTATTCTTTCTGTAAAGCTTTGGTCAGTTATTTTGAATAAATTTGAAGCTTCATTTGAAGCACAACACCAACACACAGATGGATGGATGTATGCATTGATGAGCACATTTTAATATTTTTTTTTGTCTTGGAATTTCAATCAATCATGATATATCTTTAATAAAACATGTGAAATTTAACTGTAAAGATAAATGAATAGATAGAATGAATGTCGTTCTGAGTAAATTTTGTTAAAGAATAAATAATGTGTATATCTGAACGACAGCGGTCCATACATCACCTTACATTCATTTCCTGTCCCTGTGACAGAGAGACATGGACTTTTGCCTATTAACATAATTGTTTTGAGTGACACACTTACTATGCTAGGTCTTGACCTCACTACATGAGTTATTTGCATGGCTGAGTAGCAGCATTCATCATGTTACCTAAGTGCACAAGCGTAAAATTTAGGACTTACCATATTTGGTCACAAAACCACCGCTTAATCTTAATAGTATAAATATCATAACTACTAACTGATATAAATTGTAGCTCTTTAATTCACCCTACTGGTGTCTCAAAGGGGAGGTTGACAGATTTCACCCTACTGACCTCTCAAAGGGGAGGTTGACAGATTTCACCCTACTGACCTCTCAAAGGGGATGTTGACAGATTTCACCCTACTGGTGTCTCAAAGGGGAGGCTAACATATTTTACCCTACTGGTGTCTCAAAGGGGAGGTTAACAGATTTTACCCTACTGGTGTCTCAAAGGGGAGGTTGACAGATTTCACCCTACTGACCTCTCAAAGGGGATGTTGACAGATTTCACCCTACTGGTGTCTCAAAGGGGAGGTTGACAGATTTGACCCTACTGGTGTCTCAAAGGGGAGGTTGACAGATTTTACCCTACTGGTGTCTCAAAGGGGAGGTTGACAGATTTCACCCTACTGACCTCTCAAAGGGGATGTTGACAGATTTCACCCTACTGGTGTCTCAAAGGGGAGGTTGACAGATTTGACCCTACTGGTGTCTCAAAGGGGAGGCTAACATATTTTACCCTACTGGTGTCTCAAAGGGGAGGTTGACAGATTTCACCCTACTGACCTCTCAAAGGGGAGGTTAACAGATTTCACCCTACTGGTGTCTCAAAGGGGAGGTTGACAGATTTTACACTACTGGTGTCTCAAAGGGGATGTTGACAGATTTCACCCTACTGGTGTCTCAAAGGGGAGATTGACAGATTTCACCCTACTGGTGTCTCAAAGGGGATGTTGACAGATTTCACCCTACTGGTGTCTCAAAGGGGAGGTTGACAGATTTCACCCTACTGGTGTCTCAAAGGGGAGGCTAACATATTTTACCCTACTGGTGTCTCAAAGGGGAGGTTGACAGATTTCACCCTACTGACCTCTCAAAGGGGAGGTTAACAGATTTCACCCTACTGGTGTCTCAAAGGGGAGGTTGACAGATTTTACACTACTGGTGTCTCAAAGGGGATGTTCACAGATTTTACCCTACTGGTGTCTCAAAGGGGAGGTTGACAGATTTCACCCTACTGGTGTCTCAAAGGGGATGTTGACAGATTTTACATTACTGGTGTCTCAAAGGGGAGATTGACAGATTTCACCCTACTGCTGTCTCAAAGGGGATGTTCACAGATTTTACACTACTGGTGTCTCAAAGGGGAGGTTAACAGATTTTACCCTACTGGTGTCTCAAAGGGGATGTTGACAGATTTTACACTACTGGTGTCTCAAAGGGGAGGTTGACAGATTTCACCCTACTGGTGTCTCAAAGGGGATGTTGACAGATTTTACACTACTGGTGTCTCAAAGGGGAGGTTGACAGATTTCACCCTACTGGTGTCTCAAAGGGGAGGTTGACAGATTTTACCCTACTGGTGTCTCAAAGGGGATGTTGACAGATTTCACCCTACTGGTGTCTCAAAGGGGATGTTGACAGATTTCACCCTACTGGTGTCTCAAAGGGGAGGTTAACAGATTTCACCCTACTGGTGTCTCAAAGCGGAGGTTGACAGATTTCACCCTACTGGTGTCTCAAAGGGGAGGTTAACAGATTTTACCCTACTGGTGTCTCAAAGGGGAGGTTAACAGATTTCACCCTACTGACCTCTCAAAGGGGAGATTGACAGATTTCACCCTACTGGTGTCTCAAAGGGGAGATTGACAGATTTCACCCTACTGGTGTCTCAAAGGGGAGGTTAACAGATTTTACCCTACTGGTGTCTCAAAGGGGAGGTTGACAGGTTTCACCCTACTGGTGTCTCAAAGGGGAGATTGACAGATTTCACCCTACTGGTGTCTCAAAGGGGATGTTCACAGATTTTACACTACTGGTGTCTCAAAGGGGATGTTGACAGATTTCACCCTACTGGTGTCTCAAAGGGGAGGTTGACAGATTTCACCCTACTGGTGTCTCAAAGGGGAGGTTGACAGATTTCACCCTACTGGTGTCTCAAAGGGGATGTTCACAGATTTTACACTACTGGTGTCTCAAAGGGGAGGTTAACAGATTTTACCCTACTGGTGTCTCAAAGGGGAGATTGACAGATTTCACCCTACTGGTGTCTCAAAGGGGATGTTCACAGATTTTACACTACTGGTGTCTCAAAGGGGATGTTCACAGATTTTACACTACTGGTGTCTCAAAGCGGAGGTTGACAGATTTCACCCTACTGGTGTCTCAAAGGGGAGGTTAACAGATTTTACCCTACTGACCTCTCAAAGGGGATGTTGACAGATTTTACCCTACTGGTGTCTCAAAGGGGATGTTGACAGGTTTTATCCTACTGGTGTCTCAAAGGGGAGGTTGACAGATTTTACCCTACTGGTGTCTCAAAGGGGATGTTGACAGATTTTACATTACTGGTGTCTCAAAGGGGAGGTTAACAGATTTTACCCTACTGGTGTCTCAAAGGGGAGATTGACAGATTTCACCCTACTGGTGTCTCAAAGGGGATGTTCACAGATTTTACACTACTGGTGTCTCAAAGGGGAGGTTAACAGATTTTACCCTACTGACCTCTCAAAGGGGATGTTGACAGATTTTACCCTACTGGTGTCTCAAAGGGGAGATTGACAGATTTTACCCTACTGGTGTCTCAAAGGGGATGTTCACAGATTTTACACTACTGGTGTCTCAAAGGGGAGGTTAACAGATTTTACACTACTGGTGTCTCAAAGGGGAGGTTGACAGATTTCACCCTACTGGTGTCTCAAAGGGGATGTTGACAGATTTTACCCTACTGACCTCTCAAAGCGGAGGTTGACAGATTTCACCCTACTGGTGTCTCAAAGGGGAGGTTAACAGATTTTACCCTACTGACCTCTCAAAGCGGAGGTTGACAGATTTCACCCTACTGGTGTCTCAAAGGGGAGGTTAACAGATTTTACCCTACTGACCTCTCAAAGGGGAGATTGACAGATTTCACCCTACTGGTGTCTCAAAGGGGAGGTTGACAGATTTCACCCTACTGGTGTCTCAAAGGGGATGTTGACAGATTTTACCCTACTGGTGTCTCAAAGGGGAGATTGACAGATTTCACCCTACTGGTGTCTCAAAGGGGAGGTTGACAGATTTTACCCTACTGACCTCTCAAAGCGGAGGTTGACAGATTTCACCCTACTGACCTCTCAAAGGGGAGGTTGACAGATTTCACCCTACTGGTGTCTCAAAGGGGAGGTTGACAGATTTCACCCTACTGGTGTCTCAAAGGGGAGGTTAACAGATTTTACCCTACTGACCTCTCAAAGCGGAGGTTGACAGATTTCACCCTACTGGTGTCTCAAAGGGGAGGTTAACAGATTTTACCCTACTGACCTCTCAAAGGGGATGTTGACAGATTTCACCCCACTGGTGTCTCAAAGGGGATGTTGACAGATTTCACCCCACTGGTGTCTCAAAGGGGATGTTGACAGATTTTACCCTACTGGTGTCTCAAAGGGGATGTTGACAGATTTTATCCTACTGGTGTCTCAAAGGGGAGGTTGACAGATTTTACATTACTGGTGTCTCAAAGGGGAGGTTGACAGATTTCACCCTACTGGTCTCTCAAAGGGGATGTTAACAGATTTTACCCTACTGGTGTCTCAAAGGGGAGGTTGACAGATTTTACCCTACTGGTGTCTCAAAGGGGATGTTGACAGATTTCACCCCACTGGTGTCTCAAAGGGGAGGTTAACAGATTTTACCCTACTGGTGTCTCAAAGGGGAGGTTAACAGATTTTACCCTACTGGTATCTCATAGGGGAGGTTGACAGATTTTACCCTACTGGTGTCTCAAAGGGGAGGTTGACAGATTTTACCCTACTGGTGTCTCAAAGGGGAGGTTAACAGATTTTACCCTACTGGTGTCTCAAAGGGGAGGTTAACAGATTTTACCCTACTGGTGTCTCAAAGGGGAGGTTGACAGATTTCACCCCACTGGTGTCTCAAAGGGGATGTTGACAGATTTTACCCTACTGGTATCTCATAGGGGAGGTTGACAGATTTTACCCTACTGGTGTCTCAAAGGGGAGGTTGACAGATTTTACCCTACTGGTGTCTCAAAGGGGAGGTTGACAGATTTTACCCTACTGGTGTCTCAAAGGGGAGGTTAACAGATTTTACCCTACTGACCTCTCAAAGGGGATGTTGACAGATTTCACCCCACTGGTGTCTCAAAGGGGATGTTGACAGATTTCACCCCACTGGTGTCTCAAAGGGGATGTTGACAGATTTTACCCTACTGGTGTCTCAAAGGGGATGTTGACAGATTTTATCCTACTGGTGTCTCAAAGGGGAGGTTGACAGATTTTACATTACTGGTGTCTCAAAGGGGAGGTTGACAGATTTCACCCTACTGGTCTCTCAAAGGGGATGTTAACAGATTTTACCCTACTGGTGTCTCAAAGGGGAGGTTGACAGATTTTACCCTACTGGTGTCTCAAAGGGGATGTTGACAGATTTCACCCCACTGGTGTCTCAAAGGGGAGGTTAACAGATTTTACCCTACTGGTGTCTCAAAGGGGAGGTTAACAGATTTTACCCTACTGGTGTCTCAAAGGGGAGGTTAACAGATTTTACCCTACTGGTGTCTCAAAGGGGAGGTTGACAGATTTCACCCCACTGGTGTCTCAAAGGGGATGTTGACAGATTTTACCCTACTGGTATCTCATAGGGGAGGTTGACAGATTTTACCCTACTGGTGTCTCAAAGGGGAGGTTGACAGATTTTACCCTACTGGTGTCTCAAAGGGGAGGTTGACAGATTTTACCCTACTGGTGTCTCAAAGGGGAGGTTGACAGATTTCACCCCACTGGTGTCTCAAAGGGGATGTTGACAGATTTCACCCTACTGGTATCTCATAGGGGAGGTTGACAGATTTCACCCTACTGGTGTCTCAAAGGGGAGGTTGACAGATTTCACCCTACTGGTCTCTCAAAGGGCATGTTGACAGATTTCACCCTACTGACCTCTCAAAGGGGAGGTTGACAGATTTCACCCTACTGACCTCTCAAAGGGGAGGTTGACAGATTTCACCCTGCTGGTGTTTCAAAGGGGAGGTTGACAGATTTCACCCTACTGGCCTCTCAAAGGGGAAGTTGACAGATTTCACCCTGCTGGTGTTTCAAAGGGGAGGTTGACAGATTTCACCCTATTGGCCTCTCAAAGGGGAGGTTGACAGATTTCACCCTACTTGACTGGACAGATTTCCTCTACTCAGATTGCCTTCAAGGACAGCTCGTCAAGGAGATGACCTTTAAGGACAGCCTGACCAGGCACTCAAAAAGAAAGCCAAATGAGGAACATCGCTTTTAAGGACAGCCCGACTAGGCAGATGGCTTGAGACTCATGTGACCTAGAAATTGATTTAAAAAAAAATTGTATGTGTACAGTACAATATTCTTCACTATTTTTTTGTTTACCTTATTTTATTCTCTATTTCTCAACTCAATTTCAAAATAAGTATGACATGGTTTTACTTTTTTTAGACTACACATATTTTCAATGTAGCAAAATGCTAAAGATATCAGTGATATACGACTATTATTACAGATCAACAGATGAAGCCCATATGCTACTGTGCACTGTTCTTTCGACTTGTGTAAAAGTCAGATATCTGTATAGATTGATGCTATCTAATTAAAACATTTCCAGAACACTGTCATCATATACATAACCACCACAATGAATTGAACAGTAAGGAGAGAAAATCTATTCTAAATTACACATAATAAAGTTCCAGTGATGATTATAGATGGGAGAAAACATGCCTGACCTACAACGATGAGACTATAATTGTACTGTCAGGTTTTCGGCCTGCTATTTGAACAATGTTGTTTATACAGCATCAGGTATTATCATTACTGCCAGCCCCCACCTCCCCCCTCCCCCTCCCCCCAAAAATGTATACTTTTGCCAAAACCTATGTGAAGCAAACTACCTAACGGGATGTGGGGGTCTTGGATAATACCAGACTAAAGGATATCCCAAGGATCAGCTAATACTACCAAAGGTTCAAAGGTCTGCATGTAATCGATGGAATGATGAAAGGTTTGTTTGTTTTCGACAGCATCATCCATTACAACAAAACACTTTCAGGATGGATGCCAAACCTTGATCTGTTTTCAATTACCTATTCCATACCACCACACCGATTCTACCTGTGTCCTTACAGATGTTAAAGTTCTCCGCCATTTATCATAATTCAAAAATTAGCTATTTGTGAATGGAAGTCTGAAAAACCCATTGAGAAATGATCATGTTTTAGCTAGATAATCTACATCTAATCAACCAGGAATTTATAGGTTTATTTTAGAATTTACTTTATCTGAAAAGTTTCTACACATACTTTTCAAGATTATTTAAATAATCTTTCAGTATTGAAACTTATCTCAATAACATTTAATTATCCATATTTAAATAATCTTTGAATATTTCAACATATTTAACTACTTATACCACATCTAGATTATCCTTTAGTTGTTGACCTTATTCAAATAATCTTTAAAATATTCCTTTTAGATAGCAAGGACTAGAATACTTTACAAAAAATAAAGATTTAATTGAGAGATATTGTATGTTTTACAAACATGGGACACAATGAACTATTCCAATATACCTTTTATAGTAGATATGAGTGATAGCTTTATGGTCAAACATGTCAGCTTGTGTGTAGGGTACACATAATATAATCATTTGTAAATCTGACTCATTCATCTCAACAGAAGACTTAATGACACATATAGACAGCGCACCATTTGTAGTTACATTTCCTACATGTTTTTGATGTTTCATGGAGATTTCAATTAATTTTAAATTAAAAGAAAATATTGGTTAGAATCATTTGTGTCATCAGTATGGTGTAATGTCACTGTGACTGGGTTTCTTATTTATGATCAATGGCATTTACATCCTGATCAATGCAAACTCTGTCTGGAAGATTACATAACCCCCAGATCATATTTATTCTGTATTATGTATTTTGTTGTTCTGTATAGACAGGTTTAACTGTGGTATTCAGTATAGACAGGTTTGACTGTGGTGCTCTGTATAGACAGGTTTGACTGTGGTGTTCAGTATAGACAGGTTTGACTGTGGAGTTCAGTATAGACAGGTTTGACTGGTGTTCTGTATAGACAGGTTTTACTGTGGTGTTCAGTATAGACAGGTTTGACTGTGGTGTTCATTATAGACAGGTTTGACTGTGGTGTTCTGTATAGACAGGTTTGATTGGTGTTCTGTATAGACAGGTTTGACTGGTGTTCAGTATAGATAGGTTTTACTGTGGTGTTCTGTATAGACAGGTTTTACTGTGGTGTTCAGTTTAGACAGGTTTTACTGTGGTGTTCAGTATAGACAGGTTTTACTGTGGTGTTCAGTATAGATAGGTTTTACTGTGGTGTTCTGTAGAGAGGTTTCACTATGATGATCTGTATAGACAGGTTTTACCATGGTGTTCAGTATAGGCAGGTTTTATTGTGGTGTTCTGTATAGACAGGTTGTACTATGATGTTCTGAATAGACCTTTTATAGTGGTGTTCTTTATAGACAGGGTTTACCATGGTGTTTAGTATAGACAGGTTTTACTCTGGTGTTCAGTATAGACAGGTTTTACTCTGGTGGTCTGTATAGACAGGTTTTACTCTGGTGGTCTGTATAGACAGGTTTTACTCTGGTGTTCTGTATAAAGAGGTTTTGCTATGATGTTCTGTATAGACAGATTTTACCATTATGTTTAGTATAGACAGGTTTTACCGTGGTGTTCAGTAGAGACAGGTTTTACCGTGGTGTTCTGTATAGACAGGTTTTACTGTGGTGTTCTGTATAGACAGTTTTTACTTTGGTGTTCTGTATAGTCAATCTTTACTGTGATGTTCAGTACTATAATACAAAATCTCAAATCGAGAAGTGAAGTATAAAGACTTACATAATTAGTATATATAATTTCATTTGACGTAGGTTTCAGCATTAATCATGCAGTACTGTAGTTTTCAGCGTCCTGGCAGTGTATTGGTTGATAAGTATATGTACGTAGGTAAAGAACTTAATGACTGAGACAGACAGAATCACCATAGCTGAATGCCTCCAGATAAACCAGGGGTTGAAGACGTGCAACATTTGACGCAATTCTTCCGCTTGCTGCACCTGCCGGAGACTCTCGTCCAATAGGATGTTTTTTCAGAAAAAACATAAGTACAACACATCTGCTGACAATATCTCCGTCATCTCGCTATTTCCTGTAGTAGAACAACCGCAGACTCTCAAAACTTTTGCATCTGGATTGTTTAAAAACTGGTGTGTGTAGTTTATACACACAGGAAAAATGATAAATGTGTGCATCTCTCAAACCACCCACTGTGCTGCAGAAGTTCATCTGATAATTTATTAATTAATCATTAGAGATTTCATTATATGGAATCTGTATTTATCACATGAACAGTAAAATATCCTTTTATCATGACAGATGCTACATAGAAATACTTAATCAATCATCTATCACCAATCTCAGAACTTTTTATAAAGATATGAAATTATCACAATAACAGAATTAGTCTAGATATCAACATATACGATTTAATAAGAACAGTATTTTTCAATAGCTGGCCTGATACTAACATTTGGATATTCAGGAATCATTTCTTTGGTCAGTAAACAGTTTAACTAAGTTTTCTCTAATCAGTAAACAGTGTAACTAGGTTTTCTCTAATCAGTAAACAGTGTAACTAGGTTTTCTCTAATCAGTAAACAGTGTAACTAGGTTTTCTCTAATCAGTAAACAGTGTAACTAGGTTTTCTCTAATCAGTAAACAGTTTAACTAAGTTTTCTCTAATCAGTAAATAGTGTAACTAGGTTTTCTCCAGTTAATTAACAGTCTAACTAGGTTTTCTCCAGTTAGTTAACAGTCTAACTAGGTTTTCTCCAGTTAGTTAACAGTCTAACTAGGTTTTCTCCAGTTAGTTAACAGTCTAACTAGGTTTTCTCCAGTTAGTAAACAGTCTAACTAGGTTTTCTCTAGTCAGGTAAGTTAAGGCAGACAGGTGTCTTACCCCTGAAATTAAGACAGACAAACAGGTGTCTTACCCCTGAAATTAAGTCAGACAGACAGGTGTCTTACCCCTGAAATTAAGACAGACAAACAGGTGTCTTACTCCTGAAATTAAGTCAGACAGAAAGGTGTCTTACCCCTGAAATTAAGTCAGACAGACAGGTGTCTTACCCCTGAAATTAAGTCAGACAGACAGGTGTCTTACCCCTGAAATTAAGACAGACAGACAGGTGTCTTACCCCTGAAATTAAGTCAGACAGACAGGTGTCTTACCCCTGAAATTAAGACAGACAGACAGGTGTCTTACCCCTGAAATTAAGTCAGACAGACAGGTGTCTTACCCCTGAAATTAAGTCAGACAGACAGGTGTCTTACCCCTGAAATTAAGACAGACAGACAGGTGTCTTACCCCTGAAATTAAGTCAGACAGACAGGTGTCTAACCCAGAAATAAAGACAGACAGATAGGTGTCTTACCCCTGAAATTAAGTCAGACAGACAGGTGTCCAACCCCAGAAGTAAAGGTAGACAAGTGTCTTACCCCCAAAGTTATGACAGACAGGTGTCTTACCCCTGAACTAATGGCAGACAGATGTCTAACCCCAGAAGTAAAGGTAAACAAGTGTCTTACCCCCAAAGTTATGACAGACAGATGTCTAACCCCTGGAGTTATTATAGACAGGCGTCTTACCCCTGAAGTTAATGTAAATAGGTGTCTAACCTCTGAAGTTAAGGCATACAGGTGTCTTGCTCTAGAGGTAAAGTTGGATAGATGTATAACCCCCTGAAGTTAAGACAGACAGGTGTCTTATCCCATAGTTAAGTCAGATAGATGTCTTATCCCTAAAGTTAAGGCAGACAAGTGTCTAACTCCCTAAGTTAAGATAACCAGGTATCTTGCACTTGAAATTTAGGTAGACAGGTGTCTAACCCCTGAAGTTAAGGTAGACAGGTGTCTAACCCCTGAAGTTAAGGTAGACAGGTGTCTATTCCCTGAAGTTAAGGAAGACAGGTGTCTATTCTCTGAAGTTAAGGTAGACAGGTGTCTAACCCCTGAAGTTAAGGAAGACAGGTGTCTAACCCCTGAAGTTAAGAAAGACAGGTGTCTAACCCCTGAAGTTAAGGAAGACATGTGTCTAACCCCTGAAGTTAAGGTAGACAGGTGTCTTACCCCTGAAGTTAAGGTAGACAGGTGTCTATTCCCTGAAGTTAAGGAAGACAGGTGTCTAACCCCTGAAGTTAAGGTAGACAGGTGTCTAGTCCCAAAGTCAAGGCAGACATATTTTATGTTCACACAGTAATCTATATTTCTGACACAGATGCAGGAATCAGTGTTTAACTATTTGTGCAGAAAGATATCAAGTTTCAATTAATAATAGACACCGGGAACATGATGGTTGGCTCAGTCCCTGAAGTGTTCAAAACACCATCTGCTATTTGTGTTGAAGTATACTCTATCTAGTGTACATCCTAGGAACTTTTTGTATTAACATCAGAAAAAGTCTGGAATGATGACTTTGTGAATACATCAGAAAAAGTGTGGAATGATGACTTTGTGAATACATCAGAAAAAGTCAGGAATGATGACTTTGTGAATACATCAGAAAAATTCTGGAACGATGACTTTGTGAATACATCAGAAAAAAGTGTGGAATGATGACTTTGTGAATACATCAGAAAAAGTCGGGAATGATGACTTTGTGAATACATCAGTAAAAGTGTGGAATGATGACTTTGTGAATACATCAGTAAAAGTGTGGAATGATGACTTTGTGAATACATCAGAAAAAGTGTGGAATGAAGACTTTGTGAATACATCAGTAAAGGTTAGGAATGATGACTTTGTGAATACATCAGAAAAAGTGTGGAATGATGACTTTGTGAATACATCAGTAAAAGTGTTGAATGATGACTTTGTGAATACATCAGAAAAAGTGTGGAATGATGACTTTGTGAATACATCAGTAAAAGTGTGGAATGAAGACATGAATGTTAATCAGCTAGTTATACACACAGGCCGTCTAGTCTTAATCAGCTAGTTATACACACAGGCCGTCTAGTCTTAATCAGCTAGTTATACACACAGGCTGTCTAGTCTTAATCAGCTAGTTATACACACAGGCTGTCTAGTCTTAATCAGCTAGTTATACACACAGGCTGTCTAGTCTTAATCAGCTAGTTATACACACAGGCTGTCTAGTCTTAATCAGCTAGTTATACACACAGGCTGTCTAGTCTTAATCAGCTAGTTATACACACAGGCGGTCTAGTCTTAATCAGCTAGTTATACACACAGGCTGTCTAGTCTTAATCAGCTAGTTATACACACAGGCTGTCTAGTCTTAATCAGCTAGTTATACACACAGGCTGTCTAGTCTTAATCAGCTAGTTATACACACAGGCTGTCTAGTCTTAATCAGCTAGTTATACACACAGGCTGTCTAGTCTTAATCAGCTAGTTATACACACAGGCTGTCTAGTCTTAATCAGCTAGTTATACACACAGGCGGTCTAGTCTTAATCAGCTAGTTATACACACAGGCTGTCTAGTCTTAATCAGCTAGTTATACACACAGGCGGTCTAGTCTTAATCAGCTAGTTATACACACAGGCTGTCTAGTCTTAATCAGCTAGTTATACACACAGGCTGTCTAGTCTTAATCAGCTAGTTATACACACAGGCTGTCTAGTCTTAATCAGCTAGTTATACACACAGGCGGTCTAGTCTTAATCAGCTAGTTATACACACAGGCGGTCTAGTCTTAATCAGCTAGTTATACACACAGGCGGTCTAGTCTTAATCAGCTAGTTATACACACAGGCTGTCTAGTCTTAATCAGCTAGTTATACACACAGGCTGTCTAGTCTTAATCAGCTAGTATACACACAGGCTGTCTAGTCTTAATCAGCTAGTTATACACACAGGCTGTCTAGTCTTAATCAGCTAGTTATACACACAGGCTGTCTAGTCTTAATCAGCTAGTTATACACACAGGCGGTCTAGTCTTAATCAGCTAGTTATACACACAGGCTGTCTAGTCTTAATGTACTGTAACAGTTTTAAAAATTATCAAGTCTTCCTCAAATGCCTGATAATACGCTGCCAGTATTTGTTCTTATCCAAGGTTGATTACCTATGCATGTTCATATGCATGTGCTGATAAAAAATATCCTGTAATCTTCTTGTTTATTACAGAGAACCTACACCATACAAATCTGCATGTAACATCAAGACAAAGGTTTTCTACTTCAAAAACATTATTACCTGAGGACATTCAGCAAAACTCATTTAAAATCCCCCCCCCCCCAACACCATCCCATCCTCCCTTGGCCTTTTAATACGTCATTCTGTTGTGTATTTATGTATAATATGTGCTATAATCATTTAAATTTAAATTTGTTAATTCACACTTGTTCCAGGCTCAAACAGGCAAAAATGATACATTTGCGTTTCAATGTGTAAACTTGACGCTGACAAGTCTTTTTCAGACATTATATAGCTGATCAATCTATTAAATGTGGTATAAAATGTTTTTTACCTCAACTTTCAACCTTAACACACAACAAACAAGACTTTTCTTATCAAACTAAACAAATCTAGTAGATTCAGTTATATGTTACATTCTAAATTATTATTTTACACAGCATTTATTTTTATATATATTTTTTTTTTTTTTTTTTTTGAATTTGAAAAATAGTCTTTATATAGGAATATTACTTGTATCTGAAGATTACACCTCACTGACATTTTTTTTTTTTTTTTTTTGTGTGTTTTTAGGGCAAATTTGGTGCATTTTTTCCATTCTCTCCTATCAACCTTGATTTCTGTGGAAAACAAGGTTATAAATGTAAATGATTTAACTGTACACTTTTCTAGTGATTGTATGTGTTACGCTAAATCACATAGCCGATCTGGTTAATCCTTAATCATCTAAATACACAGATGTCTACTAGGGCGCCAACATTACCTTTAGCCAAGACGCATACAACTTTTTCCCATCTATATTATGAAATATGTTTGAAATCGTGAGTTGCTAGTTAGATATTTTTGGAAGTTTAATTCAGATGGAATTAAAATCATGGTAGGCCTGCTTGTAAGCCTAATGACTGGCAGTGAATTGGTGGAGAACCATCGTATAGGCTGGCTGTCATCCACCGCTCCAGACGCTGAGAAATCTGTACTGGGGAATACTGTCTCACCGTATCTAACATAATTGATGCCCCTGGTT
Organism: Pecten maximus; assembly: GCF_902652985.1. NCBI lineage: Eukaryota > Metazoa > Mollusca > Bivalvia > Pectinida > Pectinidae > Pecten > Pecten maximus. Next base: position 19,514,378 of record NC_047018.1, read on the forward strand.
GTTAAATTCCCCACTACGGAGATGGAGTCATTCAATACCTCTTTATTTTCAGATTAGAAACTTAGCAGGAACCCCACACAGTTCTTGTTGCTTATAAAACTTCATTCATAAACTCCTCCTACATTTCTGGAGTTTTAATCAACTTCATCATGAGGCCAATATAATTCCTTGTATCATGAACTTGTACATCGTTGATGTGATTTTTTCTGTTTGTTTACTTAACATAAACTGTTCATCAATGAAACATAACAAAATTAAATTGAAATTAAAATTCTAGAAGGGCAATTATTTTAATGGATCGCTTCAGTTTGGGAAAAAAATTGTGCAAATAAAAGCATCAATTTGTCATATATTTAAATTTTAACCAAGTGAATCTTTGTTCTTTGATGACAGCTGTTGAATCACTCATAAGCTCAATAACACCGTGACAAGAATATGTTCATCAGATCAGAGATAAAAAGATTTGAAGTCTTAACAAACACTTGTCTGTATTGCTATACTGAAAACACTAATTTTGAGAATATCTTAAAGAAAAATTAAAAAAAAAAATGATTAAAAAATGACGCAGAGAAAAACTTTTAATTCAAAATCTGAATAAGCCATTAAAAGCTCAAAGTTTTGTGTAAATGCTATGTAGGTTTAAGCCCTGGGTCTTGATTTAGCTGAATACGGTATCTGTTTACAGACAGTTTGAAATGAAGCGATTACTTCTTATTTTAATTGAAGTGATAGAAAACTCATAACTTTAACTTTACATAAAAGGAACCTATGCATTGATGCACAGAATTAATTAGGGATAAATTTCACAACATGGATTTCGTAAAATATAAATCTTTAGATAACACCTAGGTCATAAGATAATCTCCATTGCAGACAATATTTTTGAACTAGTCAATTTTCAAATCAGAGAAGTTTAAAAAAAGAGTATATATGGAGACAACCCCAATTGTAGATCTGTGTTAGTGTCGCTCTGTAAGTCTTTGATGTACAGCTGAATTTGTAGACCATCCAAGTCACCATTTATCTTTAAATTCCAGCCAGCTTGAGAACATCTCTTTGGTGTATCATCAATCAATAAAAACTTCATCTTCATTGATGTTGATAAATAAACCCAGCAAAAAACACATTTTTTATTACTTATTTTGGATGAGTTCATAAATAAACACTTAATAAAGATTATTTTTTTACACTTCTCCACAAGAAGGCCTAAGGGAAGTAACTCCATCAATCCAGACAATCAAAAATTGTCCATCTCTTTATGGCTTTATACACATATGTACATGTAAGAATTTAAATGAATAATCCTTGTTGATAGCATAAAACAAGACTGTTGAATTTAATAATACAAACTAATTGTTGCTGAACTACAATTTACAAAACTTTCCTTTATAGTTGACAACAAAAGAAAAATAGATCAAGTGTAGGTACGGCAGTATCAACAAGTATCAATATCTAAGGGTAAGCCAGTGTATACCATAAATCGATCAACAAAATTCTTAAGAGTCTTGATAAGTAACAGTCATATTTAATGATTGGAGTGAATTAAGTATATTTGTCATCAATCACTGGGGTTGGTTATAGTATATAAGCCATCACTGATTGGGGTGAATTAAGTATATGTTATCAATTACTGGGGTTGGTTATAGTATATAAGCCATCAATGATTGGGGTGAATTAAGTATATGTTATCAATTACTGGGGTTGATTTTAGCATATAAGCCATTAATGATTGGGTGAATAACCAAGTATTATGTTAATGACATAACACAGCAATCTAAAGATACAAACTTAGCAACATTGTTACATCAATCCCCACCCCCTACTAAAATAAATAAATAAAAGAATTTTGAGACAAGGAACTTCGTTAAATGATCCGAATCATTCTGTGGTCCCCTTTCTCTAAGCAATTTCTTCATACGTTATGTTATAGGCCTAATAATTCTATCTAACAAATGGATGCAAGATAACAAGGTTAATTGTGTTTAGCTCAAAAAAATGTCTGACTTACCTAGATATGTGCTACAGATATATTCCGCTATTTGGTTTCCTGACTTGCTAGACTCTGCAAAATGACTCAATTCTCGATTCAACATCCGTTTAAACTGTGAAGAGTAAAACAATACGGTGTATTAAGGACACTTTTAAAAACAACAATATCAACTCTTAGTTATTAGTATACAATTAACTAACTAAAGTAAACAAATAGAGGCAATATGTAGTTCATCTCCTGTGTCATGATACTAGTCAATCATATATAGATATGGTTAAGTACGATAATCTTGGCCATTACCATGCATGTTTTAACAAGAGCCCAAAGGGCCTGTATCGCTCACCTGGTTTATTTAAGCAAACATTAAACTAATGTTTATGTTCCATTTGCTAATAACTTTATTTGTTGATGTATGATTATGTTGTGGGGATCTCAAATGTTTCAAAGATATAACCCAGAAACAAAGTCAAGATTCAACATGATTGTATTTAAAGAAACTATTAGTCCCTTTGGGTGGGGAAAGACCCCTGGGCCTATTTTCACATCAGGATTGTGTTCATCTCTTGATGCCCAGCAAGGCTATGTATGGTTATGGGGTGGGGATTCGAATGGTTTCAAAGATAAAACAAAAGAAATAGCTAGGTCTTCAGGGGTGGGGAAAGACCCCAGACCCAGGGGATTGGGGTGGGGGTGGAGGGAGTGTCACTTCCATTATTTGTATAAATTTGAATCCCAGCCTCCTGGGGATGTTACTAGTAAAATATCCATGTCACACATTGCTTAGTTCCAGAGAAGAAGTCATTAATATCAATTTTGCCATATGGAACCCTTTTGGCCATTTGTACAATTTTGAGTCCCTACCCCATAAGGATGCTACCAAACAAGAGGCCCATGGGGCCTGCATCGCTCACCTAGTTGGATTCTACCAAATGTCAAAATAGTGTTCATTGTTCAATTCATTTTATTTGTCAACCTCAAATAATGCATAATATGCTTAAAGTATGGGGATCCCAACTGCTTTAAAGAAATGACGAAGTCCAGACTTTCTAAGTTTACAACATGCATTCATAACTCTATGACTAGTAGTGATTTAAAGGAATTTATTTCCCCTATGGGGCCCTACAACTTTGGCCAAAGTCATCATTAAATGTAAAATCTATTTTGCTAAATTGGGTTCAAATCCATTCATAACTTAATGACAAGTAGCAATTTAGAGGAATTACCTCTATTTCCCCTATTGGGCCCCACCCCTTTGGCCCCTCGGGGGTCAGAGTCACCATTTATGCAAAATCTGTTCCCCTTCCCCCAAGGATGTTTCTAACTAAATTGGGTTCAAATCCATTCATAACTTTATGACTAGTAGCAATTTAAACGAATAACCTCTATTTCCCCTATTGGGCCCCGCCACTTTGGCCCCTCCGCGGTCAGTCACCATTTATGCAATATCTGTTCCCCTTCCCCCAAGGATGTTCCTGACTAAATTGGGTTCAAATCCATTCATAACTTTATGACTAGTAGCGATTTAAAGGAATTGCCTCAATTTCCCCTATTGGGCCCCGCCTCTCCAGCCCCTTACGGGTCAGAGACACCATTCATGCAAATTCTGATCCCCTTCTGCCAAGGATGTTTCTGACCAAATTAAGTTCAAATCCATTCATAACTTTATGACTAGTAGCGATTTAAAGGAATTGCCTCAATTTCCCCTATTGGGCCCCGCCCCTTTGGCCCCTTGGGTGTCAGAGTCACCATTTATGCAATATCTGTTCCCCTTCTGCCAAGGATCTTTCTGACTAAATAGGGTTCAAATTCATTCATTACTTTATGACAAGTAGCGATTTAAAGGCATTACCTCTATTTCCCCTATTGGGCCCCGCCCCATTGGCCCCTCGGGGGTCAGAGTCACCATTTATACAATATCTGTTCCCCTTCCCCTAAGGATGTTCCTGACTAAATTGGGTTCAAATCCATTCATAACTTATGACAAGTAGCGATTTAAAGGAATTGCCTCAATTTCCCCTATTGGGCCACGCCCCTCTGGCCCCTTAGGGGTCAGAGTCACCATTTATGCAAAATCTGTTCCCCTTTCACCAAGGATGTTTCTGACTAAATTGGGTTCAAATCCATTCATAACTTTATGACTAGTAGCGATTTAAAGGCATTACCTCTATTTCCCATATTGGGCCCCGCCCCTTTCTCCCCTTGGGGGTCAGAGTCACCATTATGCAATATCTGTTTCCCTTCCCCCAAGGATCTTTCTGACTAAATAGGGTTCAAATTCATTCATAACTTTATGACTAGTAGCGATTTAAATGAATTACCTCTATTTCCCCTATTTGGCCCCACCCTTTGGCCCCTTGGGGGTCAGAGTCACCATTTATGCAAAATCTGTTCCCCTTCCCCCAAGAATGTTTCTGACTAAATTGGGTTCAAATCCATTCATAACTTTATGACAAGTAGCGATTTAAAGGTATTACCTCTATTTCCCCTATTGGGCCCCGCCCCATTGGCCCCTCAGGGGTCAGAGTCACCATTTATGCAAAATCTGTTTCCCTTCCCCTAAGGATGTTCCTGACTAAATTGGGTTCAAATCCATTCATAACTTTATGACTAGTAGCGATTTAAAGGAATTGCCTTAATTTCCCCTATTGGGCCACGCCCCTCCGGCCCCTTAGGGGTCAGAGTCACCAATTATGCAAAATCTGATCCCCTTCTGCCAAGGATGTTTCTGGTCAAATTTGGTCAAAATCCAATAAGAACTTTTTTAGTAGCGATTTGAAGCAAATTTTGACGGACGACGGATGGACGACGGACGACGGACGACAGACGACAGACGCTGCGCCATGACATAAGCTCACCGGACCTTCGGTCCAGGTGAGCTAACAAAATGAGCGATGAACATAACTTAGTTTCAGGGAAACCATTTATATATCTTTAGCCAAATTGAACCCTTTCAGACCCAGCCCTCAGTCCCCTGGGGGTCAGCTGGATCATGTATAGTTTTTTGAAGAGTATTTGATTCTACCTTATTTGGGTTTTGAGATTTTTAAAATTTCAGTCAATTTGACCCCTTTTGGCCACGTCCTCAGTCCGCTGGGGGGTGGGAACGTGGGTTGGGAACCATATAACTCACATGTTTGGTTGACCTTTGGTCATGAAATGTTTCTACAAAATTTCATTAAAATTGGTTCAGGGGTTTAAGAAGTCAAAAAATATAAATTGCTTACAGAACCATGATGGAAGACGCACGGTGCATAACGACGCACAAAAGGCGATTTGAAAAGGTCATTTGCGTCTATGCCTCAGGTGACCTAGTAAAGTTGATTAAGATAATTATCTAAAACAAACATTCAGGTGATCCAGATATATCTAAATGACCACATAGTCACCCATAACAAGTATTCAGGTGATCCAGTATAGCTCAAAGACCACATGGTCACCTATAACAAACATTCAGGTGATCCAGGTATATCTCAAAGACCACATGGTCACCTATAACAAACATTCAGGTGATCCAGATATATCGCAAAGACCACATGGTCACCTATAACAAACATTCAGGTGATCCAGGTATATCTTAAAGACCACATAGTCACCTATAACAAACATTCAGGTGATCCAGGTATATCGCAAAGACCACATAGTCACCTATAACAAACATTCAGGTGATCCAGATATAGCTCAAAGACCACATGGTCACCTATAACAAACATTCAGGTGATCCAGATATAGCTCAAAGACCACATGGTCACCTATATCAAACATTCAGGTGACTCTCATTATACATTCTTAAACTTTATCATTTCTTTAGAACTGAATCTATCACCCAGGAATAAGATTATATAAGATGTTATGAATTGCAGATATAAAGTATCATTTGTGATGGTATACCTTTAGTAACTTCTCAAACCTACCTTGCTAGACGCCATGTCACTAACTGACCGATGAGTTTGGATGGTTTCTAACTGGTCAAGACACCAGTCTAGCTCTTCTAAGGTATCCATGGCCAGTTTGGTGTAGTTCTCATCTGGAAATAAATCACACATATTATTAAATTGATATTTTATTCAATATCACAATTCTCATTGTATCATTGTATTAAAATGATATACTGAAGAGTTCAAGTAATAGCTAGAGCCAACTCCATTCGTTCTGTTTGGGTGGGTTCCTTCGCCCCTTAGCTGGATTCCCAATTGTATGCAGGGATAACTAGGGTTTAACTATTGTATGACTGGCCCTCTCCTGTTTTTTTTTTGGTTTTTTTTAGTGAAATTTTCCTGGTAGACAAACTGGAGTATAACTATTGTATGACTGGCCCTCTCCTGTTTTAATGGAAATATGCTAAATACAGAGGGTCGACTCGGACCACATGGTGGCAGAAGGCAAAAAAATACATGTTCAATTAGATGATATTTTGATTCAAGTGATAAAATAATGCTCAAAATTCCTTTTCTTATTAGTATATATATATATTATGAATTTTTTCAAGTTTAATAAAATCTCGTAAAAGAGACCTGCATGGATAATACAAGATATCAAATAATAACGGCACGTTTATTTCCTCTTATGTAATTCATACAATACAACAAAAGTTGGAGCCCCTGTATCCTGTACGAATTAGTTTGAAGAGAGAGTATATATAGAAGTGGTTACATACACCAAGGATCCTATATCACGGTTACTGATTTATCTCCGTCCTCATTCCAAATGATGAGTGCAATTTACTTTTTACTGTTCATGAGTCATAAAATTTGTCACGAAATTCAGAGAATCATTAGAGATAAGCGATGCATTGTAATTGTAACATAAAGTGTGACGATCCGTATGTCAAAATTATGATATGTCAAGAGTACTTCTTCTTTTTATTTCGATCTGCGACGATCAGTAAACAAGAATTCATGCATAAACAAAAAACAATATTTAAAAGAAATGTTATATGTGACACTGTCAGATCATTTCTGCAGACTTCACATGATAATGAATACCAAGCTGTCTTAAATAAATCAGACGAATGAGTTCGCCGATACATCTGAGCGAGCTACACATTGACAGCTATCATTTCACTGGTGCTAATGAACGAGAGGCAGAATCGAAGACGAAGACAATCACCAAAGGATAAGTTATGGAATTAGTCGTAAGCTGTGCATGGCGGCTAGGTATACGTGGGGAAGGATCACCATAATATTGATCCACAGAGACCTTCATGGTACCATCAGAAATGAAGCAGCCGCGTTGATTTTCACACAACAACCAGTTTCTCTTATCAAGAGAAATATTCACTAACGAGTAATAATAAAGTTGGGCAGTCCTCTTATGTCGCTGTATATAACCACCTCAACCTAACACAGGCATATTGAATAGCTTTACCCACCCTGAACCTTACACAAGCATATTCAATAACTTTACCTACCCTCAACCTAGCATATACACTGGACCTACTGTTGAGGGTATACTATACACTAAACCTACCATTGAGGGTATCCTATACACTAAACCTATTGTTGAGGGTATCCTATACACTAGACCTACTGTTGAGGGTACCCTATACACTGGACCTACTGTTGAGGGTATCCTATACACTAGACCTACTGTTGAGGGTATCCTATACACTAGACCTACTGTTGAGGGTATCCTATACACTAGACCTACCGTTGAGGGTATCCTATACACTAGACCTACCGTTGAGGGTATCCTATACACTAGACCTACCGTTGAGGGTATCCTATACACTAGACCTACGTTGAGGGTATCCTATACACTAGACCTACCGTTGAGGGTATCCTATACACTAGACCTACCGTTGAGGGTATCCTATACACTAGACCTACCGTTGAGGGTATCCTATACACTAGACCTACCGTTGAGGGTATCCTATACACTAGACCTACCGTTGAGGGTATCCTATACACTAGACCTACTGTTGAGGGTATCCTATACACTAGACCTACCGTTGAGGGTATCCTATACACTAGACCTACCGTTGAGGGTATCCTATACACTAGACCTACCGTTGAGGGTATCCTATACACTAGACCTACCGTTGAGGGTATCCTATACACTAGACCTACCGTTGAGGGTATCCTATACACTAGACCTACCGTTGAGGGTATCCTATACACTAGACCTACCGTTGAGGGTATCCTATACACTAGACCTACCGTTGAGGTATCCTTTACACTAGACCTACCGTTGAGGGTATCCTATACACTAGACCTACCGTTGAGGGTATCCTATACACTAGACCTACCGTTGAGGGTATCCTATACACTAGACCTACCGTTGAGGGTATCCTATACACTAGACCTACCGTTGAGGGTATCCTATACACTAGACCTACCGTTGAGGGTATCCTATACACTAGACCTACCGTTGAGGGTATCCTATACACTAGACCTATTGTTGAGGGTATCTGATACACTAGAACTATTGTTGTACTGTTGCAATATGCACAAGTAAGGACTAAGGGGAACTTACATATGAAATTTGAGAAAGATTCTTTAGCACTTTCTGAGAAATAGTTATAACAAGAATTGTTTAATAAGGGAAGAATGAAAGAAGAAGGGCGATTTGAATAGCCCATCATCAGATGGTAGGCTAAGAATTAACATTACAGCCAATATGAGAAAAAAGTCTGAAATCAGACTTTAATCTTAAAATTCTCATGCCTGTTGAGTAGAAAATTTTTGAAATTTTAGTGAATTTGACCCCTCTTTGACCTACCCCTCATGCCCTTTGGAGTTGGGAACCATATTATTCACAATATTGGTTAAATTTTTGCCATGGAGGGTTTCTGCAAAATTTCATTAAAATTTGTGCATAGGTGCTAGGACTAAAATGTAAATTGTCTATAGATGGACAATACACGATGCATGATAGCCAATGAAAGGTCATTAGTTTAGGTCACCTTTTTTTTAGCATGCTTAGGTCATCCTCAAGTGTAATAAACCAGAATCACAGCGAGATAACAATGGAACAGATTCATCATACCATGAGTGTTGATGAGACTAAGGCCATACCTGTATACCAGTCAATGGTACAGGTAACATAAACTAATACATGTCTGGGATATTGCTACTTTACTATCAAGCAGTAATACTGACACACAGTTGTTAAATACTGACACACAGTTGTAATACGGACACACAGTTGTAATACGGACACACAGTTGTAATACGGACACACAGTTGTAATACGGACACACAGTTGTAATACCGACACACAGTTGTAATACCGACACACAGTTGTAATACGGACACATAGTTGTAATACTGACACACAGTTGTAATACCGACACACATTTGTAATACGGACACACAGTTGTAATACCGACACACAGTTGTTAAACACTGACACACAGTTGTAATACGGACACACAGTTGTAATACGGACACACAGTTGTAATACTGACACACAGTTGTAATACGGACACACAGTTGTAATACGGACACACAGTTGTAATACGGACACACAGTTGTAATACGGACGCACAGTTGTAATACCGACACACAGTTGTAATACTGACACACAGTTGTAATACGGACACACAGTTGTAATACTGACACACAGTTGTAATACGGACACACAGTCGTAATACGGACACACAGTTGTAATACCGACACACAGTTGTAATACCGACACACAGTTGTAATACTGACACACAGTTGTAATACGGACACACAGTTGTAATACGGACACACAGTTGTAATACCGACACACAGTTGTAATACGGACACACAGTTGTAATACCGACACACATCTGTAATACCGACACACAGTTGTAATAGTGTCACTTACCTGCCAGTTTGTTGTTCTGGGAAGAGTTTTGACAGTTGGTTTGGGACGTTTTATTATGAGCATTGTGTGGACTGTTACTTGTAGCGGCACTGCCTCTCGTCCTGAAATGAGAACACACTCATGTATTATAAATGACAGAGAGAAGAAACTATCATCCAAAACTTGTTTAGTGTTCACCTCGAATAAAGAAACTAGGATTCAAATTCAAAATAATGCCAACTTAACAAGCCTACTTTTTTCCAGGAAAGAAGAGATCTTCACTTAAAGTATGTTATAAAGTTTTTTATCTCAAAGATCTACCAATACAACAATCTCCAGTAACTTGACACAATTAAGACTCTCTGTTCCAGAAAAATGTAAAAACTACTTCCTCAAAAATATTTTGGTACTTTTCTTCTGTAACTTTTACTGCAAGTGTTCCTAGTACAATATATGGTTTTATGGAGAGCATACCTGTTGGTTGAATAGTCAGTAAAGTGTTTAATTTGATTTTAATGACTACTATAATTGTTATAACAACAACTGTCCAGTATGAGGTTTTTCATATGTTATACTTTATCACCTGCCTATAAGTTTTATTTTGCTATTCATCTCAATAGGCAGATGTATTAAAGTAATGTCTGGCTATAAGGCCATGACTGCTGGCACAGGCGTCTACTTCTGGTTAGTATTAACAGCAGAAAAAATATTAGCCCCTACTCCTACTATATCAACAAGGTGTCACACTCGAAATGGGGGTTGAGCTTCGATTCACTTTGAATTCAAGTTCAATCTGATTAAAATATCAAATGCACATAAACTTCAGTAACGTACCTTGATTTAGAATCTTTAAATATCAACGCATGTTATTCTTTAGTCGTATGACAATGATTAAAGATGAGAAGACGGATCAAAAGCGATCCTGATAGCCGACGATGCATCGACTGTGAAACCGAAGTAGTCTGTATACTTTGGAGTGGTATGTAGTAGGGGGGGGGGGGGGGGGGGGGGGGCAATCTGATTGGGCGATAGCTCTATAAACAATGCCAACTATAAACTATAATTGTGGACCAATCACGTCTACTTCCGTTCCACAGTGGATGCAACGTAGATCTTTAAGTGTTACACCATGTTGATATGAGTAGGGTCAAATATTTTTTTCTATTAATACTCTCCAGGAGCAGACCCTTGTGCTGCTAGGCATTGTCCTGATAGAGAATTCATAGTGCCAAAAAGGTTCTTCTTAATTTGAAAAATTGCTAAATAGACAATTATAAATGATATTTTCTGAAACAAGAATTCAAACAATCGGCGCCTGTTCCTACACAGATCCTTTAGCCAGTGTTGTTATATACATACTGGAGGAGTATCGATCCAATCAAAGTGTCAGTGTGAGAATTTTCCCATTTAAAAATGAATTGAATGACTGTGACATTTCAGCAGGAATGTAAGCCCTACTGTGCAACACAAAAGAGTTGGTTGGGGCTCCGGTATATAGCTAAACAATGTATTATAATGCGTAAATTGATCCATCTCCATCTACAGCATCTATGACACATATAAATGTATATACTGCAGCCAATGAAATCTACAAGATTGATCTGGGGAAATTAATATAATCTGGTACATCACTAACCTATTATAGTTCCACAAATTTACCAAACTAATTAGAAGCTAAGCTGCTATTATCTAATACCAGATTCAATGGTTATTACTGTAAATGATTGAGCAGAAAAGGAGGCCAGAAAAATGTCTGAAAGACCCAAGGGACTCATCTATCATACAAAATTGGTTTTATATTCTCCTTCACCCAAGGATGCTTAATTCAGACCAAGCATGGACCAAATTCATTCATTCCCACAAAAGAAAGACTTTAAAGAATTTGCTATGTTCCCCTATTGGGCTTCAGGCCACAGTTGATACAAAATTTGTTCCCCTTCACTTAAGAATGCTTCTGACCACATTTGGTCAAAATCCACTAAGCCATTTATGACTAGTAGCTGTACTTAAGGAAAAGTTGATGGACAGACAGATGGACGGACCAGGTGAGCTAACAATTAGTACTGCAAACAATGGCATACAACTGTTTAACCTGCTTGATTTGACCTACTTCCAATACAGATAAAAGAGTAGTGATATATATGTCCCCATCCCCTTTGACACTGGAGCATACATACAGATTGTCCAAAGAACCAGAAACTGTCTTTAGGAACTGCCAGCTATGTAATCGAGAATGAAATAGACCTTGAGCTGCATTTGTAGAATCTGCTGTATAAAGCGTAAAATAACAGGGTGATATCATATCCATATATATAAATGGGTACCAACATCTAGGGAAAGCATACATGTGATGGACTGGTGTTCCTCTAGGAACTGGTTCTGTTATCAGTCAGCCAATGGTACCTGTTTATATACTTTACCAGTAAAATATCTTCTTGAAGCAAATTTGGACAACCATCTTTGACTTCTTTTGGGGCAAAAATGGCAAAAAGTAAACAGCATTGAAAGTTTCTCGTTGTACAGTATATTCAGGTTAACTTGAGATGGAGGTGGGGGTGGGGGTGGTTAGTTTATTAAAATCTTACCGATGCAGAAATAAGATGTTTTATTGTTTATGGCAACAGCTGTCATGGTGTCAACTGACAGACTGGTCATACAGTTGTAGCCACTTTTATTCACTTTCAGCTGTCGCCAGATTTAGTAACTTTTATTTGAAGCTTCAGATGAATCATTTTATCCAGACATATGCATATTAACTAATTGGTGTTAAATCTAAACTGATATGAAGCAGTGACTCCTCTCTACATAGGACATTGCTTATACTGACACCTAGCATTGTTTATATACTAACACCTCGATACAAATGACACTGTTTATATATATACCGACAATTCAACAGATAATAACAAGTCTGCAATCATGACACACCTCTACATACATGACACTGTTTATATATATACCGACAATTCAACAGATAATAACAAGTCTGCAATCATGACACACCTCTACATACATGACACTGTTTATACTGACACCTCTACATATAGAGCATCATCTATACTAACAACTATATACACTTTTTTGCACCGACACCATTTATGCTGATGCCTCTATTCAGGACATCAATTTTACTAATGCCTCTATATACAGGACACTGTTTTACTGACACCTCTATACACAGGACATCATTTATACTGACACATTTACACACAAGACAATGTTTATTGACATATTGATCTACACATGGGACACTGTTTGTACCGACACCATTTTTACTATTATGCCTCTATATAAAGGGCACTGTTTTTACTGACACCTCTATACACAGGACATCATCTATACTGACAACCCTACTTTATACACAGGACATCATCTATACTGACAACGCGACTATATACACAGGACATCATCTATACTGACAACCCTAGTCTATACACTTTTTGTACTGACACTTCTACACACAGGGCACTGTTTGTACTGTCAACATGGTCATTTTTTGGCAGGAGATCCTTGTAGTGACTGGTGACTACCTCACTTAACACAGGACGTCTATTAAATAATATCCACAGCCTGTTGAGAGAAGTGTCTTCTGCCCATGATCACAATTACACCAGCACAGTACAGTCCATAATCTCAGCTTCCTGAGAAACACAAACAACCCCAGGTAAGAATAGAAGCATATACTTCAGATCTTGAGGTTACATTGTATAATGCTCTACCAAAAAAGCGGTCATGCCACTCTTTTCTGCATTTAAGCTTTTTATCTCAACAGATGTAATTAAAAGTCAGTAGTCGAGACCTTATGGGAATAGGTACGTATTGAATTTGTCACTGATATACTTACATACACATTCCGCATAGGCTGTATATACACCCCATATAGGGCCTCACATCTCCGAATATAGGTCACTGCTACCCATCGGTCAAATACACATGTCCAAACTAAACACTCTTCAGGTAAAAATGACAGTGTGTGCTAATCATCATTTCGTACATGAAATGTAAGGCATGAAACATGTCCAAGATCCTCTGTGTAAGGCATTTGTCCAGTACACTACCACAGAATGTATGACATCATCAGTTTATGTGTATGCAATCCTTGTTTTACATTGATTTGGCAATTTAAATGCAACATCCCGAGTTATAAGACATGGTAAAATACCACAAAATGTATGTATGACATATATCATCAGTTTGGGTTCACATTCAAATAACAATACTTTTTCAGGTACACTACCACAAATGGCATGACATCACAACTTCAATCTAGTTTACTATTGGCTAGTCTACCATCAGTTTGAGTATACAGTCATTGTAACAGCTGTCCCACAATTCAAGGTCAAACATGTTCCACAATTCAAGGTCAACAATCTTTATTTTAGATGAAGAAATAATAGTGCAGCTGGTAGCTAATGCAACATCCAGTCACATCACAAATGGTAATACCATAATTGAAATTTCAAAATAAAATTTTCTTGTCATCTTCCTTTTGCACCGAAACATTTAATTGTTTTCTTGGACATTAATGACATCTCATAATGAAAACATTTAACAAGATTCTGCTAAACTTCACTAGCTTGTGATGCACTTCTCCAAACACCTCATATGTGTCAATCCAAAATTTACAAGGTCTTTGCTGGAATGTTGACAAGAATCCACAGGCCCTGTGGTAAGTTTGTAGAGCAGTGACTTCATACACCTGGTACATCTACACACAATTATCCCCTGCTTATAACCTATCAATAAGAGAGGAGAAAATGCCAGCCTCGCTCTAACATCTTGGTGTGAATGTTACAGTTTTTCTGTGCCAGCTTGATAGGCTTATAAAGATCTGTATCTGTTTTCTGCGACTGATATCACTTGTTATGTTTGTTTTCCTTGTGCCGTAAGTCTCAAGTGGTCAGGACTAGCTCTTATGGAACTATTCTTCATTCATCCATATACATTACACACATCGCTCACTTTGTCTACTTAAGCATGATAACGACAGAAAAAAATATTCCTGTCGTATGAGTCCTGTATATGTAGAACTTCAGCTTGACCGATATAAAAAGTCTGACACAGAAGCATCCAGTTATTTCTCCATCGTTCCAGGGCTCACAGGGAAGCTTCTTCTACCACTGTATCCTATACAGTTTGTTCTCCTGGGCAACCTAACTTATGTCCCCAACACAACTATCATATCAAAGACAAAATATCCTCAATCTTGCCTATTTCTGCAATTATTAAAAAAATTTCATATAAAAGCTTTCAATAATTTCCTGCTTTGATCATTAAGAACACACATCTAATTCCAAGTCATATATTCCAATTCTTGTTTAGTTGATGAACAAATTACTTTAATATCAAATCTGCTAATGCTTTCCGAAAAATGTTTTCTTCAGAAAATTAGTTTTTTTTTGTACTGTGACCCCCTCCTGGGTTATTTTATTCACTCTGACCTTTTAACACCCATTTTACACCCAATATATTGTAGATCAGATCCATGTCTGAAGCACCAACCAAATACATATTCATGTATAGACTACAAACATCTATTGAAACCTATGCCAAAATGTTTTTATGATTATTTTTGTTGTAACCCAAATTAAATAGCTTTTCTGTCACTAGTTCATCAAGTTTTCCGTCACACTAGTGTACATGTACTAAAAAGTATACAACACAAAATCTTTTCAATTATAAAATGAACTCTATTTCACTAGGTCTACCCACCTGAAATTCTATGCTCACTAATGGATTTTTCAAGATAGCCTATTTTATCAATAGAAACTATTAAAAGTTATAGAGTCAAAAGTACTTGATAAAATTAACAGCAGATTTATCAGAATGTAGGATTAAAAATGTTATGTGAAGAAACCATTCCCAAATAAATCAAATACCTCTATACATGTCATCAAACAAAAACTGCCATACACTATATACCCTCATATTCAATGGAGATTGACTTTCTATGTATTTAGTTTCTATGATATAAAAGCTATGCAGAAAATGTTCATCAACTGAAATTTTGCAATGAGTTGGAAATTTTGAAAAATTTTGAATGTAAAATGATACATCTATGTTATCATACAGGTAGTATATCCTGGACACAGCTATAACATTGTATATAAAGAATATTTAAACATAATATTCTCTGTGAATTTAGAGGCTCTGATTGAGTTGATAAGTTGGTGAGTTCCAGACAATAGATACCACATTTAAAAATCCATTTCTGTCTTTTGTTTCTCCATGAAATTAATATCCATTTTCTTGCAATTTAAATATGGCAGTCATTACAGAGTATGCAGAACACAAAATCCTCAAATTTGAAAATTGCATGCAAGTCCTGTCAATAGATGCATGATCCTGAAATTGTTGTCAATAGTTGAGCAGATGATCTCAGGATTTGCGTTGATCCTGGTGTTAAAATGTTACGACATCGGAATAAAGCAGAAAACCTTGATGTTTAGTGACAATGAGGCTTGTGGCCGAGTGTTGTATAGCCTGTGTAGGAAGATTCGTCTCCACTGCCGTGATATATACATATATTGATTGGTGATCTCAGACTGACGCCCGTCACTCGATCAATCCAAGATTTTATGGTCTCCTCTATACATGTATGTATTACTAACACAGGGTTTTCTCTCTAAAAAGAAAATGCATGATTTTTCTCACTGTATTACACAGGAAGTAGGACAGACAAAAAATGGTGGGTTGATACAGGGAAGATGAGCATGGAAGACCAGAATGGTTGATGTAAAAATCTTCTTCATTGGCGACCTTTGTCCTATGGTGTATCTATCAATGTTTTTTAGCTTTCCATGATTCAGCCTCATTTTCATGTGTTGGCGCCCAATCAGAAGATTTGCGATGGATGGTCACTATAACGACTGCCCTTGAATATGATCCATTGGTTCTGCTGATCACTGATAGAAGGTTGTCAAGTGCAAATTGATATTCTCCTGCCTCAAGAAATTTATCTTGATATAACACTATTGTAAATTGATATCAATTGCAAAAAAAAAAATAAAATAAAAATAACCGAAAGAAATTCCCAGTAAAAAACTTAATCGAAAGCTATTTATTAAATTTATCATTTACAATTTTTCAAATAGATCTTTTATGACAGCAGATACAAATAAGTCATTTTTTTTTGTCAGAAAAATTCCTTGCATGTAATTTTGGATGAAATTGTAGGATTTTAAGTCCACATGTGCCAACACTTTTCTTGATATAAAGGTAGTAGCAGCAAAAACGTGCAATTTGTATCAATCAAACTGAATGCTGATAAATAATTGTATCTGTAATCGACCTATTCATTTTGATGGATGAATGCATTTTCCCATAATGGACTGTAAATATTGTCAGAAATAAGTGTGCAAATTCCCCAAACATTTCACCTGATGAAACTGTAATTATGTTGTGTTCACAGACCATTTCCAAAAGCGATGAGAAAAAACCCCCGTCTGTACGGTTGGTAATTGCACCATCTTCAAAGTCCAGGGTGCTTGAGGCGGAATGCCATCTACGAGTGACAGCGAATTCAAAGAATGCCATTACCGTGTAAAGAAGCCAGGAAATGGAGTTCTGTCATTGGTCCTCTTTTCTGCCACTGTCAGCACGATAATGACCCATCACCACAAAAGAACATAGGTTTCCACGGCAACCATCAGGCACCAAAATCCTCCCCTTCACAATTTTTCCCTTCTTCTTGTTATATAGATAGATTGAAACAAATGGGCTGAATATGAAAGCATGTGGACTTATATCTCCTTTACATATATGTTAACCATGACAAAATCAGGCATTTTCATCATTGAAATGTCTGTATTTGTAGCCCAAGATTGGCATTGTTTAAGTAACATAGTTCTTGGTGCAAAAAGGTCAATTTACTTATGATAACAAAGAAATGGAGTATGAGGTTTTACAGTTTTAAATTCATCTATCCTTTGATCATAGTCAGAAAGTAGAGGAAGAGCAAATGGTGATACAATACACTGTATCGCTCACCTGGATATTTTGGTAATTATGGTAAAATACTCTAAGTTATATAAGTAAGTAATATTTTTCTACTTTGGAACTGCCTCTCTCAAAAATTGTTCAAACTACAGGTGGACCAAATTCTGTCATTCTTGAAAAAGTAAAAGGTTTCTAAAGTTCCCCCTTCCTCTTAATTTCCCCTATTGGGCCCCCTTTCTTCTGCACCAGTGTGTCACATCATTTGTTTATACATTAGATCTCATTTGGCCAATATAATGCTCTAGACCAAATTTCATCAAAATTGATTCAGGCGTTCAGGACTAGTAGGGATTGAAAATTTTCCCCTCAAATTCCCCTATTGGATTCCTGCCCCAGGGGAGCCAAACCCCCTTTTTTATACAATGCTTGATATCCTTTGCCCAATATACTCCAGACCAAATTTCATCAAAATTGATCGAGGCGTTCAGGACTAGAAGGGATTTAAAGGGTTAACCTCATTTTCCCCTATTGGGTTCCTGCCCAAGGGGAGCCACACCCTGTTTTTATACAATACTTGATATCCTTTGTCCAATATACTCCAGACAAAATTTCATCAAAATCCAATCAGGTGTTCAGGACAAGTATAAGGATTTAAAGGATTTACCTCAATTTCTCTTTTTTGCCTGGCCCCCACCCCTCTGGCCCCAGGGGAGCCACACCCTCTGTTTATACAATATTATATCTCCTTTGCCTTTTAATGCTCCAAACCCGATTTCATCAAAATCCATTCTGGTGTTCAGGACTAGTAGTGATTTTAAGGACTTAATTACCTCCATTTCCCCTATTGGGCCCTACCCCTCCAGCCCCAGGGAAGCAACACCCTCCGTTTATACAACGTTTGATCTCCTTTGTCTAATTATGCTCCAGACCAAATTTCATCAAAATCCATTCAGGTGTTCAGGACAAGTAGGGATTAACGGATGGACAACAGACGACGCGCCATGGCGTAAGCTCACCAGTCCTTCGGACCAGGTTAGCTAAAAATAGACAGAAGGGAATGGTAGAATGATGTAGATTGATTGAAAATTAAGAATGAGAAAGACAGACAGATACAGAGGGAGATAGAGACAGGCAGACCAACAGGCAGATAAGGAGACAGAGGAAGAAAGATATGCAAACAAACGGAAGGAAGGAAGGAAGGAAGGAAGGAAGGAAGGAAGGAGAGAGAGGCAGATAAAAAGGTAGAGACACAGATGGAAAGATAGAAGAAGAAATAGAAAGATGGACAGAAACAGAAAGATAGAGACAGAAAGATGGAGACAGAAAGAGATAGAAAGATGGAGACAGAAAGATAGAAATGGAGACAGAAACAGATAGACGGAGAGAGAGAAAGACAGAAACAAACAGGGACAGACATGAATATGTATATCCCCCATTGGTTTTGCTGAATGAACATTTGATCCCTTATGTTAATATATACTAAAAGGACACCTGACACCAAACTTAATGCAGGTTTCAATAAGTATGAAATAAAACTGCTTTGCCAGCTTTTCTAGGAGACAATTTATTGGGAGTACACTGATCTTAATACAACCTGCTCACCTGAGTAGGCGCATGCTACCTGTACATAATTAACACAGGTGTATCATCGTTACATGCCTGATATGACAAACCACTGCCGTGTGGTGAACAAACACAAAATGTATTTAAAGAATGTCATTTTAAGAAACACTGAGAATTCTGTTAAAATATCTGAAGTTAATAATATACAGAGGTAATGGCATTTTTGTCAAGTCCAGTTAAGATTTTTACCCCAAGAATGCTGAAATCCATAAAAAAATTTAATACAGAAGGCTCTACTAGATGCAAAACCTTAACATTACTGACGCCATCAATTGGAAAAGCAACCCCTTAACATCCGTCCTAGGCAACACAAAAATTACATGTTTTTTTCCCCATAAAGTCTACATATTGAGAAAATTAGCATGGAAATTTAAGGCATAGTAATTTCTTGCAACAAACCAAATTGTTGTGCAAAGATCACTATAATGTCAATTTTCATGGCAATAGCTTCAATATTTCCTGACTGTGTCGTATCACTCTTAAGGCAGAAATTAATTTACTAGGAATGTATTTCTTCTAATAATTTTGTACATAATATTCCCTAGATTTAAAATAGTTTGAATATTATCCCATTTATTGGTTCATGGATTTGGAGGCTAGTTATATATTACAGCATTAGTCACAAAGGACACCTGTACTGTAAATGACATATGTAGTGTATCAGGTAACCCTTCTAAATCACATACGGTCATCACATGTCATTTACAATCAGATTTCTCAACTGTACTGACTCATACAGGAAGTGACCAATATCCGCGCCTAGCACTGTGCACGGTCAAGTAATTAATCAAAAGTGCAATGCTTTATTAATGAGGACAACTAGCTTAACTTCATACTTCCTGCCAATAAATAAACTTATATAATGGTATATATATTGTTATATAAGTATACGAGGTAGAAAAGTTTCATTTACCTGCTGATTAGTGGTAAAATATCAAGGTCAATTTATTTAAATAAACTTGAAAGGAAACAAGCTCACACAATATTCAAAGAAATTGTCATCACTCCATACCTGAAGTCTTAATTAAATCTACACCCGAAGAAGTTTTGTAGTAAGATTTTAAATCATTTCACTCAGATGTGACATTCCCTATTACATTTGACTCTTGTATGTTTAAAAAAGGATCATGGTTATCTATTTAAAGAAATTTGGTTGTCCTTCCTTTCATTAAATGATAAGCTAAACAGCATTATATTACTTGAAACTTTAAAGCTCTTCTAAAAATAGAAATAGTGACCTTGACCTTGGATTTGGAGATTGAAGGATACATTCATTTAAGATATTGTCATAATTGAAATTTGTATAAAGCTTGGTTTCAAATCCCTAAATAACTAAAGATGTTGGATTTGTAACACTGAATCAGAATAGGAAGACATAGGACTGATAAGAATGGGATGGGAAGGCACAGGACCAATTGGATTGAGATGGAAACAAAAACACAGGACAAATCGCAATGGGATGGGAAGGCACAGAACCAATCGCAATGGGATGGGAAGACACAGGACCAATCGCAATGGGATGGGAAGAGACAGAACCAATCGCAATAGAATGGGAAGACACAGAACCGATGGGAATGGGATTGGAAGACACAGGACCAATGGGAATGGAATGGGAAGACACAGGACCGATAGGAATGGAATGGGAAGACACAGGACCGATAGGAATGGGATGGGAAGACACAGGACCGATGGGAATGGGATGGGAAGACACAGGACCGATAGGAATGGAATGGGAAGACACAGGACCGATAGGAATGGAATGGGAAGACACAGGACCGATAGGAAATGGGACGGGAAGGCACAGAACCGATCGCAATGGAATGGGAAGGCACAGAACCGATCGCAATGGAATGGGAAGGCACAGAACCAATGGGAATGGAATGGGAAGAGACAGGACCGATTGGATTGAGATGGAAACAAAGGCACAGAACAAATAGCAATGGGACGGGAAGGCACAGAACCAATCGCAATGGGACGGGAAGGCACAGAACCGATGGGAACGATCATTTGTCTAACAGTATAATGTCCCTCCATAAAAAAGAGTGTGCCTAATAAATGTTGAAAATAGCAGTACCATCATGATACCAACATTACACTTTGGTAGATATAGGTACAACAATGAGTCCAATCATTCTGATATGATGAACCTGCCAACTGGAAAATCAATTTTACCGACCTAATTTGATGGACATTTAGCGTAAAGAATTATATGATACATGATTAAAAAGAAATTGCAAGTAGTGTCCAAAGAGCAATGTGATTATATATTATGAATCTATCACTCGATCTATCATGTCCAGAGACAGACGCCACTCCTACACCACCCAGATGAATTCCCTCACAGACTGCCAACATATTATTCGATTGAGCCCTGTCACAAGCATCACACTGCCTCGTGTCCCTATAGACATGTACCTTTTGCTTCCTGCTATGGTAATACACACTGCCGATCCCAATTAAATAAAATCTTAGGCAATTGATTAAATGATTTGTGTGCCACAAATCAATTGGAATATAAAACTCAATTATTCCAGTTCCATTGCTTTTCATTCAGATTTCAGTTCTGGCACAGTAGGAAAATTATGGCATCACAGTATTGTTCAGTTGATTGCTGTATATGGGTGATCATTAAAGTACTTAGAGGTACTCACGTTTTATGGTTTACATCGTGGTCTCGTTTGGAAATATTCTATTTCCTTGTGCAATAGGAACGTAGACATATTTGATGTTTGTTGATATGACTTTGTGTTGTCACCACCCCAAACTCATTTTGAGAATACGACTAACACAATTTTGACCTAGATTTGCATGGCAGGTGTCGTGTATGAAGCAGAAGTTGTTTACTCTTATGAAGTTCTGAAACACCTGCTCGTATTCATGCTTATTTTTAACTTCAGTTCATAATTGTTCTCTCTATTGGTGATTATGAGTTGAGACTATGCTTTTGTTTTTAATGTATTCTCTGTTGTTTCTGGGAAATAACCATCACAAACTTCATTTGTAAAATCCAAGATGGCTGTCTCTTTATTTGATCAGTCCCAAAATTGAACATCTACAGAACAAAGGGAACTACACAAAACATTTGACAAATTTGTCGTTACAGTACTTTATTGGAAATAGATATAACTGCTGTCAAAATTCAAGATGTCTGTCTGTTTGTCATTTTGTTATCCAATCCTTTTCAAAATGAACGATGGCATAACTAGGGACCAAAGGTAATACAGAGATCAATAAGAGATCAGTCAAAGAAGTACTGTCTCAGAAATAGTGGTAACTGTCTTAAACTGATAAAATTCAAAATGGCTGCATGTCTACCACTATGACTTTTTATTTAATAGTCTACACAAAATCTACACATTAAATGCATTACTTGAAGAATTAGTGATAGAAGACCCCAGAAGGATCTTGGTGCTATCATCGTTTTGATTAGTTTTTCTTCCTTCTCCTACTTTTCTCTTTAACTATCTTATAGACAAACATGTATAAGATTTACATTTTTATTGTTATCTTAGGGACAAAGAAGAACCAACAAAATCTAAGATATTCCCCTTTTTCGCCTTTTCTGATCAGTCTCAAATTTGAAATCTACAAATGAAGAACAAGGCATCATGTCAAATCTACACATGAAATTGGAGAAATATCCATAACATTATTTCTTTGAAATAGGGATAGGAAATCTCAACTGTCAAAATCAAAGATGGCCACCTGTTGGCTATTTTGTTTTTGTGACCCCTGTGACCTTGAATGAAGGTCAAGGTCATCCATTTGACCAAACTTGGTAGCCCTTTATCCCAGCATGCTACAGACATAATATTGGGTTTATGGGCCTTTTGGTTATTAAGAAGAAGTCGTTTAAAGATTTTAGCATATTTGACACCTGTAACCTTGAATGAAGGTCAAGGTCATCCATTTGAACAAACTTGGTAGCCCTTCATCCCAGCATGCTACAGACCTAATATTGGGTCTCTGGGCCTTTTGGTTATCAAGAAGAAGTCGTTTAAAGATTTTAGCATATTTGACCCCTGTAACCTTGAATAAAGGTCAAGGTCATCCATTTGAACAAACTTGATAGCCCTTCATCCCAGCATACTACAGACCCAATATCAGGTCTCTGGGCCTGTTGGTAATTGAGAAGAAGTTAAAATGTAAATTGTTTACGAATGAAGACGCACAACACCGGACAAAAGGTGATCACAATAGGTCAACTGAGACTTCGTCTGAGGTGACCTAAAAGGGATAGCAAACTTCAATTGGTAAAGTCAAACATGGCCACTGTTTTGTTTTCTGGTTTTTAGGGTCTCGAAATTGAATATACATAACTAAGGAACAAGGGAAATGCATACAAAATTTGTGAAAGATAGTACTATCTAACAAAACTTCAACTGTCCACCATTTTATTTTTCATTAGTCTGAAAACTGAACTGAGGATCAAGGAAAAACCAAATGTGAAATTGGTCTTTCTATCTTCCTCAAAAAGAATAGATTACCAAAAACAATTTTAAGGATATAGAAATCTGGACCTTATACATAGAATTTAGAGTTCAGACACAGAAAATAGAGATATGGACCTCCAATACAGAATATAGAGATCTGGACCTCCTACACAGAATATAGAGATCTGGACCTCCTACACAGAATATAGAGATCTAGACCTCTGACACAGAATATAGAGATCTGGACCTCTGACACAGAATATAGAGATCTGGACCTCTGACTCAGAATATAGAGATCTGGACCTCCGACACAGAATATAGAGATCTTGACCTCTGACACAGAATATAGAGATCTGGACCTCCGACACAGAATATAGAGATCTGGACCTCCGACACAGAATATAGAGATCTGGACCTCCTACACAGAATATAGAGATCTGGACCTCCAACACAGAATATAGAGATCTGGACCTCCGACACAGAATATAGAGATCTGGACCTCCTACACAGAATATAGAGATCTGGACCTCCGACACAGAATATAGAGATCTGGACCTCTGACACAGAATATAGAGATCTGGACCTCTGACACAGAATATAGAGATCTGGACCTCCGACACAGAATATAGAGATCTGGACCTCCGACACAGAATATAGAGATCTGGACCTTCTGACACAGAATATAGAGATCTGGACCTCCTACACAGAGAATAGAGATCTGGACCTCCTACACAGAATATAGAGATCTGGACCTCCGGCACAGAATATAGAGATCTAGACATCTGACACAGAATATAGAGATCTGGACCTCCTACACAGAATATAGAGATCTGGACCTCCGACACAGAATATAGAGATATTGACCTCCTACACAGAATATAGAGATCTAGACATCTGACTCAGAATATAGAGATCTGGACCTCTGACTCAGAATATAGAGATCTTGACCTCCTACACAGAATATAGAGATCCAGACATCTGACACAGAATATAGAGATCTGGACCTCCGACACAGAATATAAAGATCAGGACCTCCAACACAGAATATAGAGATCTGGACCTCCGACACAGAATATAGAGATCTGGACCTCTGACACAGAATATAGAGATCTGGACCTCCTACACAGAATATAGAGATCTGGACCTCTGACACAGAATATAGAGATATTGACCTCCTACACAGAATATAGAGATCTAGACATCTGACTCAGAATATAGAGATCTGGACCTCTGACTCAGAATATAGAGATCTTGACCTCCTACACAGAATATAGAGATCCAGACATCTGACACAGAATATAGAGATCTGGACCTCCGACACAGAACATAAAGATATAGGACCTCCAACACAGAATATAGAGATCCTGGACCTCCGACACAGAATATAGAGATCTGGACCTCTGACACAGAATATAGAGATCTGGACCTCCGACACAGAATATAGAGATCTGGACCTCCTACACAGAATATAGAGATCTGGACCTCCAACACAGAATATAGAGATCTGGACCTCTGACACAGAATATAGAGATCTGGACCTCTGACACAGAATATAGAGATCTGGACCTCCGACACAGAATATAGAGATCTAGACCTCCAATACAGTATATAGAGATCTGGACCTCTGACACAGAATATAGAGATCTGGACCTCCTACACAAAATTTAGAGATCTGGACCTCCAACACAGTATATTGAGATCTGGACATCCAACACAGAATATAGAGATCTGGACCTCTGACACAGAATATAGAGATCTGGACCTCTGACACAGAATATAGAGATCTGGACCTCTGACACAGAATATAGAGATCTGGACCTCCGACACAGAATATAGAGATCTGGACCTATGACACAGAATATAGAGATCTGGACCTCCGACACAGAATATAGAGATCTGGACCTCCAACACAGAATATAGAGATCTGGACCTCTGACACAGAATATAGAGATCTAGACCTCTGACACAGAATATAGAGATCAGGACCTCCTACACAGAATATAGAGATCTGGACCTCCAACACAGAATATAGAGATCTGGACCTCTGACACAGAATATAGAGATCTGGACCTCTGACACAGAATATAGAGATCTGGACCTCCTACACAGAATATAGAGATCTAGACCTCCAATACAGTATATAGAGATCTGGACCTCTGACACAGAATATAGAGATCTGGACCTCCTACACAGAATATAGAGATCTGGACCTCCGACACAGAATATAGAGATCTGGACCTCCAACACAGAATATAGAGATCTGGACCTCTGACACAGAATATAGAGATCTGGACCTCTGACACAGAATATAGAGATCTGGACCTCTGACACAGAATATAGAGATCTGGACCTCCTACACAGAATATAGAGATCTGGACCTCTGACACAGAATATAGAGATCTGGACCTCCGACACAGAATATAGAGATCTGGACCTCCAACACAGAATATAGAGATCTGGACCTCAACTCAGAATATAGAGATCTGGACCTCTGACACAGAATATAGAGATCTAGACATCTGACACAGAATATAGAGATCTGGACCTCCTACACAGAATATAGAGATCTGGACCTCCAACACAGAATATAGAGATCTGGACCTCCAACACAGAATATAGAGATCTGGACCTCTGACACAGAATATAGAGATCTGGACCTCTGACACAGAATATAGAGATCTGGACCTCCTACACAGAATATAGAGATCTAGACCTCCTACACAGAATATAGAGATCTGGACCTCTGACACAGAATATAGAGATCTGGACCTCCTACACAAAATTTAGAGATCTGGACCTCCAACACAGTATATTGAGATCTGGACATCCAACACAGAATATAGAGATCTGGACCTCTGACACAGAATATAGAGATCTGGACCTCTGACACAGAATATAGAGATCTGGACCTCATACACAAAATATAGAGATCTGGACCTATGACACAGAATATAGAGATCTGGACCTATGACACAGAATATAGAGATGTGGACCTCCAACACAGTATATAGAGATCTGGACCTCCAACACAGAATATAGAGATCTGGACCTCTAACGCAGAATATAGAGATCTGGACCTCCGACACAGAATATAGAGATCTGGACCTCCTACACAGAATATAGAGATCTGGACCTCTGACACAGAATATAGAGATCTGGACCTCTGACACAGAATATAGAGATCTAGACCTCTGATCATCTGATGATTATAGACTGGTGAAGCCTCACAAATGATTTTGATGGGAATACTGTTTTTAAATATTAAGTCTCCATTTGTATTATGTCCACCATTGGGCATAGTTAGGCAGTACCATTAATACTGTTTAGACTGACCAGGTTCATTAACCTAGCCTTACTGACAAAAGTAACAAGACTAGAATAATAAGAAGGCCGGCCTAACATATCCATGTTAAACAGGTTAGAAATAGCCTTAAGGCATAAATACAACAGGCTACAAAGAGAAATGTAACCAGACTATATAGATAACAGGCTTATAGCCAGGCTAAACAGACTAACAGCCTTATAAGCAAGATAAACAGACTAACCAGCCTGATAACCTCGCTAAACAGACTAACCAGCCTGATAACCTCGCTAAACAGGCTAACAGCCTTATAAACAAGATAAACAGACTAACCAGGCTGATAACCTCGCTAAACAGACTAACCAGGATAAACAGACTAACATCCTTATAAACAAGATAAACAGACTAACCAGCCTGATAACCAGGCTCAACAGACTAACCAGACTTATAACCAGGCTCAACAGACTAACCAGGATAAACAGACTAACAGCCTTATAACCAGGATACACAGACTAACATCCTTATAAACAAGATAAACAGACTAACCAGCCTGATAACCAGGCTAAACAGACTAACCAGACTTATAACTAGGCTAAACAGATTAACCAGCCTTATAACTAGGCTAAACAGATTAACCAGCCTTATAACTAGGCTAAACAGATTAACCAGCCTTATAACCAGTCTAAACATATTAACCAGCCTTATAACTAGGCTAAAAAGACTAACCAGCCTTATAGCCAGGATGAATAGACTAACAGCCTTATAACCAGAATAAACAGAATGGTCTGCAGACTAACCAGAATTATAAGGAGGCTAAGCCGACTTAACATGATTATAACCAGGGTACACAGAGTAACTATTATTATAACAAGGCTTAACAGGCTAATCAAGAATACAACCAGGATAATCAGGATTACTATAACTAGGCTAAATACACTTTAACAGTCTGATAACAAGGTAAAGCAGGCTTTATAACTAGGCTAAACAGCCTTTTTATAAACAGGTTAAACAGACAAACCAGTATTATAACCAGGCTTAATTGACTAACCAGGTTTGTACCCACTAATCAGGGTTTTACCAGAATGAACAGACTAACCAAGATTAACCACAAGGGAAAACAGACTAACTAGAATTACAACCAGGCTAAACAGATTGGTGAACAGCCTCATAACAGGATAAACAGATTGATCAATCTTATAAACAGACCAACCAGGATTATAATTAGGCTATGCAGACTTACCAGGATTATAAGTAGGCTAAATGGACTGAACAGCCTTTTATAAACAGGATAAGCAGATTAACCAGCCTTATAAACAGGCTAAGCAGCCTTTTTATAAACAGGCTGAACAGACTAACCTTGCTAAACAGACTAACAAGCCTTATAACCAGCTAAAACAGACTAGCCAGCCTTAAAACTAGGCTAAACAGACTAACCAGATTTATAACCTTGCTTAACAGACTAACCAAACTTATAACCAGCTAAAACAGCCTAACTAGCATTATTCACTGGCTAAAACAGACTAATTAGCATCATTCACTAGCTAAACAGACTAATTAGCCTTATTTGACTAATTAGCATCATTCACTAGCTAAACAGACTAATTAGCCTTATAAGTAGCTTAAACAGCCTCACTAGCCTTATAACCTGGCTAAAACAGACTAGCCTACCTTAAAACTAGGCTAAACAGACTAACCAGCCTTATAACTAAGAGTAACAGACTAAACATACTAAGACAAGCTAACCAAGCTTTACAAACTAACCAAGGCCTAACATGGTTTCTATGGAAACATAGCTGAAATAAAAGCAAAAGGACAAAAAGACAAATAATGAGTGTTTTAAAGGTCCTACATAGGGGCAGAACCTTTATTTTTACATCACTATGGAGTGAGGGAAAATTTTTCATTCAATTATTATGCATAATTTTTTTCCTCACACAAATTAAGTTTTGGTAGAATATTGATGTGTGGGATTGGACAATGAGGGTATACCACTGGATGCATACAGACAAAACACTTTTAGTAGTCTCCCGTCAGGGGTGTGATGTAAGAATGACAGTTACACATTTCCTGGACAGCCAAGACTATAATATTGGAACTAAAATTACTGTCAACATGATTTAAACACTTATACTCTAATCAATTAAGTACAAAATGTTTGTTATATACTATACATAAGACTGATGATAAGGTCATGTTTTGTTTCAATATGGAGAGAAAGCCATGCTAGACTTGTGTAATGGAGCAGAATACCATATTTATCCACAAATAAGCCTCCGTTCTTTGTGTAAGAGATTTAGTATCAAAGTTTGGGGCAGGCTAAGATTTGTCAACCACTTCTAGCTTACTATTTTAAAATTGATGATTCTGCAAAAATAAAGAAGGGCTTGTTTGAGCAGGAGCTTAATTGCAAATGAATACAGTATATTTCATTTGTCATTTCGAAAATGGAAGATATACATTTTTCTCGAGAAATAATGGTGGACATATCTGGTTGTTTCAAAGCAAAATGGATGACATATCTTTCTCTGGATACAAAACTGGAAGGCTTTCCTTTTTACAATGGCAACAGAAGAGAAAACAAGTCCTTGTGTTATTTGGTTACAAGGACTGCTTTCGGATTGAATATAAAAAATGTCTGATTTACCTTTCTCTAGAAACTTGGATGTTTGTGAGTGTGATGTAGTTGTTGCGGACACTCCGAAGACTGGCCAGGATCTGAGCAAACGGTGTGACAATCAAATCGTCAGCATGTCTGGAATTAAAACAAGTAGAAAATCTCCGATTACTATTACTTCTTTCCCGTTGTTTCTGTTTGTTCGTATTTAAACCGTTGCTTTTGAAGTGGGGCGTCAGGTACTGCACAATTTTCTGCATTTTGGATCCCTTCTGCATGGCTTTTTTCTCTGATGGCGGCTCACTGAGACTGTAAGCCATTGATGAATTGACAATTTGGCAAAGAAAAATACAGCTTAGCTACAATTAAGATGTTAAAATGGAGTAAACACTCGGCCAGTCATGGCATTCCAAGGAAAAAGTCATTTCGGCCACGTTGTCACCTCCACTGTGACTGTCTGCTACTGTGTCATTGATTGCCAACATTTCTCTCACTGTTTTTTAGGCTAGACAAAATCTATCACCATATCCGGATAAAAAACAAACAGAAATGTAATATAGGTGATGACATCCACATACACTATACTAAATCAGCTATTTTCTCCAGAGCACCACAAACTGTATCTTGAATGTCGTTGTTTCGCTGTAAGAAATATATAAGTTAATTCTGGGAAAACATGACTTCAAACACAAAAGGGCTCCTCATTATCCTGAACAAGAAGACACATTTGAATGAAGCTGATCCATATTAAGCATACAACAGATATTAATGCTGATTTGTTGTTCTAAAAGAAATGGTTTGTTGAATGCTCGATGTAACAGAGACCGCCATGAAATGACAATAAAACACCCAGACGGCATCGAGACAAATGAAATTGTTCTGAATCTCTGAAAACAAGCTCTCCCTTGCTGTATGTGTGTGCGTCGGTAGCTCCACAGAGCTGTTTTCAATTGTGGTTTACCAGAATCCCACTGATTGGATGATTCTAGGTCTATCCTATACGAGATTAACAAGTCTTCACACAACCAAACAATCCAAAAAGCAGCTCCCTGAGCTCACTGTATTCCTGGTAAGACTGTATGACACTACGTTGATGTTTCCCCGGACTATTTCTACATTCTGGTATTTGATAATCATGAGCTACTTTGACAAAACTCTGGGTTTGCCATGGATCAATACGATTTCCACCACATCTCATGGTTTGCAGCTCTACACGTTTGAATGTAGGCCCCCACCTTATGATCTTGTGTTTTGTTTTCATAAGAAAATAAAAACATTCACAAGTTCACAGTCCTGAAGTAAAATTCAGAAAAAAAAAAAAAACCACACCCTATCAAGTTAACACTATGAGAATTACACCAGTCACACGTCAGGTTAGAACCAGGTTATATGCACTTTCAATTCAGCTTCATGTTGGCCTTTTTTTTTGTTTTAATTTATTTCTTAATTTTGACTTTCCTCTTTTAAATTTTACACTGAACAAGTAAGTGTGTGTTGGTCACTGAGGATCAATGTGGCCATCATGACTAGCCTTGATCTTGTTCAACAGAAATCAGCCATCAAGTGAATACCTAATACTCCCAGGAAAAGTGACTTAAAAAGTTCAACTCTATCTCCAACAATAAACAAAGGGGACGACAAAATGGCTACAAAAAATTTGAAAATAATATTCAACCAAAACGAGAAGAGAGATGTTAAAATAATTAATGCACACAAAGAACACACAAATTTTGATACAACATATCAACAGATGTCGACCCAGATCAAGGGTATTGTCATCAACAGATGTGGACAATGGTCAAGGGTATTGTCATCAACAGATGTGGACAATGGTCAAGGGTATTGTCATCAACAGATGTGAACAATGGTCAAGGGTATTGTCATCAACAGATGTGGACAATGGTCAAGGGTATTGACATCAACAGATGTGGACAATGGTCAAGGGTATTGTCATCAACACATTGGGCAATGGTCAAGGGTATTGTCATCAACAGATGTCGACACAGATCAAGGGTATTGTCATCAACAGATGTGGACAATGGTCAAGGGTATTGTCATCAACAGATGTGGACAATGATCAAGGGTATTGTCATCAACAGATTGGACAATGATCAAGGGTATTGTCATCAACAGATGTGGACAATGGTCAAGGGTATTGTCATCAACAGATGTGGACAATGATCAAGGGTATTGTCATCAACAGATGTGGACAATGGTCAAGGGTATTGTCATCAACAGATGTGGACAATGATCAAGGGTATTGTCATCAACAGATTGGACAATGATCAAAGGTATTGTCATCAACAGATGTCAACACAGATCAAGGGTATTGTCATCAACAGATATGGACAATGGTCAAGGGTATTGTCATCAACAGATTGAACAATGATCAAAGGTATTGTTATCAACAGATTGGACAATGGTCAAGGGTATTGTCATCAACAGATGTGGATAATGGTCAAGGGTATTGTTATCAACAGATGTCGACACAGATCAAGGGTATTGTCATCAACAGATTGAACAATGAGCAAAGGTATTGTTATCAACAGATTGGACAATGGTCAAGGGTATTGTCATTAACAGATGATGACAATGATCAAGGGTATTGTCATCAACAGATGTCGACACAGATCAAGGGTATTGTCATCAACAGATTGAACAATGAGCAAAGGTATTGTTATCAACAGATTGGACAATGGTCAAGGGTATTGTCATTAACAGATGATGACAATGATCAAGGGTATTGTCATCAACAGATGTCGACACAGATCAAGGGTATTGTCATCAACAGATTGAACAATGAGCAAAGGTATTGTTATCAACAGATTGGACAATGGTCAAGGGTATTGTTATCAACAGATGTTGACAATTATCAAGGGAATTATCATCAACAGATGTTGACAATGATCAAGGGAATTATCATCAACAGATGTTGACAATGATCAAAGGTATTGTTATCAACAGATAAAGTCACTGTTGGTATATCATCAATAAAGGTTGACAATGATTAAGGGTATTGTCATCAACAGATGATGACACTTGGTATGTCATCAATAGATGTTGACAATTATCAAGGGAACTGTCATCAACAGATGTTGACATTGATCATGGGTATTGTCATCAACATATGTTGACAATGATTAAGGGTATTGTCATCAACAGATGATGACACTTGGTATGTCATCAATAGATGTTGACAATTATCAAGGGAACTGTCATCAACAGATGTTGACATTGATCATGGGTATTGTCATCAACAAATGATGACATTGAGGGTATTGTCATCAACAGATGTTGACACTAATGATTTCTGATTTTTTCGACAATTGCAATTATATATGTACTTTAATGTGACTCTTTATTTCCTTCCATACCCATATTGGCTTGGCTCACAGAAATGTAAATACTACTTTAATGCTCATATGTTAGATTGTACTTGAATAATTTAAAAACCTCCCCACTGACAGCCATGCAAGTCACTGTCAGGGATTCACATAATCCTTGATTTATTGGACCCAAATGTACTTGACCTTTGACACAGTGACCTTGGTCTATGGTCAGTTGACTCCTTGTTTATTTCCAACCATCTAAGCTTTATGATATCATAACAAAATATCCATTAGTGAAAATATACAAGATTTGACCTCGACTTTTTGGCCTCATGACCTTTGACCAAATTACATGTAAATCAGTCTAAAAATAAGAAAGTTATCAGCCAGGAACTAAATTTGTGGATGGACTGACGGAAGAAGAGATGGACAGACAGAGTGATTGTTATAGGGTAACTGTCAGCCCCACCATTTGTACAAGTTTGAATCCCCACCAACCAGGGAAGCTTCTCGTCAAATTAGGTCAAATTCCAATCAGTTGTCAAGAAGAAGTCATTTGAACAAAAAGCTGATATACAGATGGACAATGGACCACACAGTATGGCATAAGCTCACCTTGGTCCCTGGGACCAGGATAGCAAAATATGACATCAAAACAAGTTGCAAAAGCATTTTGACACAAGAGCAAATATATGGAACACAAAAATAGAACTTATACAGAAATTTTGATACAAGATACAAGATTTAGTTCTGTGATTTTTTACCTTTGCTGGTACAAAACCTTGCATCAACAATTAATCTAAGGTGGTATAAAACAATGAACCATTGACCAAGGCTGGTACAGAACCAACAACCATTGACCTAGGCTGGTACAGAACTAACAACCATTGACCAAGGCTGGTACAGAACTAACAACCATTGACCAAGGCTGGTACAGAACTAACAACCATTGACCTAGACTGGTACAGAACTAACAACCATTGACCTAGGCTGGTACAGAACTAACAACCATTGACCTAGACTGGTACAGAACTAACCACCATTGACCTAGGCTGGTACAGAACTAACAACCATTGACCTACACTGGTACAAAACTAACAACCATTGACCAAGGCTGGTACAGAACTAACAACCATTGACCTGGGCTGGTACAGAACCAACAACCATTGACCTGGGCTGGTACAGAACCAACAACCATTGACCTAGGCTGGTACAGAACCAACAACCATTGACCTAGGCTGGTACAGAACTAACAACCATTGACCTAGGCTGGTACAGAACTAACAACCATTGACCTAGACTGGTACAGAACTAACCACCATTGACCTAGGCTGGTACAGAACTAACAACCATTGACCTAGACTGGTACAGAACTAACAACCATTGACCTAGGCTGGTACAGAACTAACAACCATTGACCAAGACTGGTACAGAACTAACAACCATTGACCTAGACTGGTACAGAACTAACAACCATTGACCTAGGCTGGTACAGAACTAACAACCATTGACCTAGACTGGTACAGAACTAACCACCATTGATCTAGGCTGGTACAGAACTAACAACCATTGACCTAGACTGGTACAGAACTAACAACCAGTGACCTAGGCTGGTACAGAACTAACCACCATTGATCTAGGCTGGTACAGAACTAACAACCATTGACCTAGACTGGTACAGAACTAACAACCATTGACCAAGGCTGATACAGAACTAACAACCATTGACCTAGACTGGTACAGAACTAACCACCATTGACCTTGGCTGGTACAGAACCAACAACCATTGACCTAGACTGGTACAGAACTAACAACCATTGACCTAGGCTGGTACAGAACTAACAACCATTGACCTAGGCTGGTACAGAACTAACAACCATTGACCTAGACTGGTACAGAACTAACAACCATTGACATAGACTGATACAGAACTAACAACCATTGACCTAGACTGGTACAGAACTAACAACCATTGACCTAGACTGGTACAGAACTAACAACCATTGACCTAGACTGGTACAGAACTAACAACCATTGACCTAGACTGGTACAGAACTAACAACCATTGACCTAGACTGGTACAGAACTAACAACCATTGACCTAGACTGGTACAGAACTAACAACCATTGACCTAGACTGGTACAGAACTAACAACCATTGACTTAGACTGGTACAGAACTAACAACCATTGACCTAGGCTGGTACAGAACTAACAACCATTGACCTAGACTGGTACAGAACTAACAACCATTGACCTAGACTGGTACAGAACTAACAACCATTGACCTAGACTGGTACAGAACTAACAACCATTGACCTAGGCTGGTACAGAACTAACCACCATTGACTTAGACTGGTACAGAACTAACAACCATTGACCTAGACTGGTACAGAACTAACAACCATTGACCTAGGCTGGTACAGAACCAACAACCATTGACCTAGACTGGTACAGAACTAACAACCATTGACTTAGACTGGTACAGAACTAACAACCATTGACTTAGGCTTGTACAGAACTAACAACCATTGACCTAGGATGTTACAGAACTAACAACCATTGACCTAGACTGGTACAGAACTAACAACCATTGACCTAGGCTGGTACAGAACTAACAACCATTGACCTTGGCTGGTACAGAACTTACAACCATTGACCTAGACTGGTACAGAACTAACAACCATTGACTTAGACTGGTACAGAACTAACAACCATTGACTTAGACTGGTACAGAACTAACAACCATTGACCTAGACTGGTACAGAACTAACAACCATTGACCTAGACTGGTACAGAACCAACAACCATTGACCTAGACTGGTACAGAACTAACAACCATTGACTTAGACTGGTACAGAACTAACAACCATTGACTTAGGCTTGTACAGAACTAACAACCATTGACCTAGGATGTTACAGAACTAACAACCATTGACTTAGACTGGTACAGAACTAACAACCATTGACCTAGACTGGTACAGAACTAACAACCATTGACTTAGGCTTGTACAGAACTAACAACCATTGACCTAGACTGGTACAGAACTAACAACCATTGACCTAGACTGGTACAGAACTAACAACCATTGACCTAGACTGGTACAGAACTAACAACCATTGACTTTGGGTAGTACAGAACTAACAACCATTGACCCTATATTTGTATCATGAATAATTTTAATTTATTATTGAATGTTCAAATTCTATGCTGGAAATAGTTTTAAAATGAATAAAAATCCTTTCAATTTACCATTGTAAATGTAAGACTTTACCTATATAGAATTGGAATGGAATGATGGACAATGTGTTAATGGAAACCTCTTGTCATGACAGGAGAATAGTTATTGTTTCAATGAATGAAACTTATATATATTTCGCTGGTTCACTCATTAGAGTCGTGTTACTACAAGAACTCTTCCATAAAACTTATTCTTCCTAAAAAATAAATTCTGTTGTTGATGAAGGGAACAGAAGTGTGACACAGAGACCCCATTGGCTGGTTACAAATGTAACAAAATATTGATTTTAAATGAGTTGACCTGTATATTGAATTGTAGTTGTGTGCTTCATTCTATATGTGTGTAAAAGATACAAATTAGAATGACAATTTTTATCCATTACTCGTTTACAAGTTATTGAAATAAACTGCTAACCCCTGACATTACTTCACACTCGATATCCTGGTGAGCTTTTCTGCCTCAGCTTTTCATCTTCTCTTATGCATGAATTATTGTCAAAGGAAAGATGGCAGTGGAGGTCTACGAAGCAGTATTGATCTTGTCGGTGGTGGACCTGTACTGAGGTTGTGGTGCGGGGTCTAAACTAGGGCTGGCGCGAGCTCTCCTGCTTCACACAGCAGTACCCCATCTCTAGTGGAGAATGCATGTAGTCTTCTATTTATCGATTAATCTCAGCAGAAATCGAGATTCTCAAAGGCCATGGTTAGCTTGTATCGTACTGCACATACGGAAATAAGAAATAGTAGTGTTTCCCTTTCCGTGAGGTAAATCATCACTAAAGACAGAATTTTGCATGTGAGAAAATGTTCATTGCCTCTGTTCTTAGTTCTGATGCTGACTACGAACTACCTTGACACCGAGGACATAACAGTGTCAATAACCTGGGTGTATTTTACCTTCACACCGAGGACATATCTAATAACCTGAGTGTATTTTACCTTGACACCGAGGACATAACAGTGTCAATAACCTGGGTGTATTTTACCTTCACACCGAGGACATATCTAATAACCTGGGTGTATTTTACCTTGACACCGAGGACATATCTAATAACCTGGGTGTATTTTACCTTCACACCGAGGACATAAAAGTGTCAATAACCTGGGTATATTTTACCTTGACACCGAGGACATATCTAATAACCTGGGTGTACATGTATTTTACCTTGACACCGAGGACATATCTAATAACCTGAGTGTATTTTACCTTGACACCGAGGACATAACAGTGTCAATAACCTTGGTGTATTTTACCTTCACACCGAGGACATATCTAATAACCTGGGTGTATTTTACCTTCACACCGAGGACATATCTAATAACCTGCGTGTATTTTACCTTGACACCGAGGACATATCTAATAACCTGGGTGTATTTTACCTTCACACCGAGGACATAACAGTGTCAATAACCTGGGTGTATTTTACCTTGACACCGAGGACATATCTAATAACCTGGGTGTATTTTACCTTGACACCGAGGACATATCTAATAACCTGGGTGTATTTTACCTTCACACCGAGGACATAACAGTGTCAATAACCTGGGTGTATTTTACCTTCACACCGAGGACATATCTAATAACCTGGGTGTATTTTACCTTCACACCGAGGACATAACAGTGTCAATATTTAAACCTGGGTGTATTTTACCTTCACACCGAGGACATATCTTGTGAACTAAGTTTGGAAGTGGAACACATTTCCATATACAACAACCTTACATAAAATGACCAATCCCTCCACAGTACTGCCTCTATGTAGAGACCACTACACATGACAAACCAGCTAATTCCATTTGAAAATGTATTTCTCTATAAAGAGACCATACCTTCCATAGTATATTCCCTCTATATATAGATCTCAGCCTCAATCTAGAGGACTGCTTCAGACATTTACCTGGAAATAGAGACATCTTTCTTCTGAAAACGATTACTCATTAACTAGATATACTTCTCTACTTCATGTAGTGTCCACTTCCTGTACAATGTGACCACCCACTTTATGTAGTGTCCACTTCCTGTACAATGTGACCACTCACTTTATGTAGTGTCCACTTCCTGTACAATGTGACCACTCACTTTATGTAGTGTCCACTTCCTGTACAATGTGACCACTCACTTTATGTAGTGTCCACTTCCTGTACAATGTGACCACTCACTTTATATACAGAGACTGCTGACTGTACAATGTGACCACTCACTTTATGTAGTGTCCACTTCCTGTACAATGTGACCACTCACTTTATGTAGAGGCCACTTACTGTACAATGTGAC
This sequence comes from Pecten maximus, assembly GCF_902652985.1. Taxonomy (NCBI): domain Eukaryota; kingdom Metazoa; phylum Mollusca; class Bivalvia; order Pectinida; family Pectinidae; genus Pecten; species Pecten maximus. The sequence goes on from NC_047018.1 coordinate 19,552,891, forward strand.
CACTCACTTTATGTAGTGTCCACTTCCTGTACAATGTGACCACTCACTTTATATACAGAGACTGCTGACTGTACAATGTGACCACTCACTTTATGTAGTGTCCACTTCCTGTACAATGTGACCACTCACTTTATGTAGAGGCCACTTACTGTACAATGTGACCACTCACTTTATGTAGTGTCCACTTCCTGTACAATGTGACCACTCACTTTATGTAGAGGCCACTTACTGTACAATGTGACCACTCACTTTATATAGTGTCCACTTCCTGTACAATGTGACCACTCACTTTATATACAGAGACCACTCCCTGTACAATGTGACCACTCACTTTATATACAGAGACCACTCCCTGTACAATGTGACCACACACTTTATATACAGAGACCACTCCCTGTATAATGTGACCACTCACTTTATATACAGAGACCACTCCCTGTTCAATGTGACCACTCACTTTATATACAGAGACCACTCCCTGTACAATGTGACCACTCACTTTATATACAGAGACCACTCCCTGTACAATGTGACCACTCACTTTATATACAGAGACCACTCCCTGTACAATGTGACCACTCACTTTATAAACAGAGACCGCTGACTGTACAATGTGACCACTCACTTTATGTAGAGGCCACTTACTGTACAATGTGACCACTTACTTTATATACAGAGACTGCTGACTGTATAATGTGACCACTCACTTTATATACAGAGACCGCTGACTGTACAATGTGACCACTCACTTTATATAGACTGCTGACTGTACAATGTGACCACTCACTTTATAAACAGAGACCACTCCCTGTACAATGTGACCACTCACTTTATATACAGAGACCACTCCCTGTACAATGTGACCACTCACTTTATATACAGAGACCGCTGACTGTACAATGTGACCACTCACTTTATATACAGAGACTGCTGACTGTACAATGTGACCACTCACTTTATATACAGAGACTGCTGACTGTACAATGTGACCACTCACTTTATATATAGAGACCGCTGACTGTATAATGTGACCACTCACGTCATATAGAGACCACTTGCCATACAATGTGTATGGCAACTCACTTTATATAGAGATCAATGACTGTGCTATGTGGCCGCTTACTTGATACAGAGACCACTTACTGTACAATGTGGGCACTCATTTTATATAGAGACCACTTACTGTACAATGTGGGCACTCATTTTATATAGAGACCACTTACTGTACAATGATATAGAGAGCACTGACTGTACAATGATATAGAGAGCACTGACTGTACAATGATATAGAGATCACTGACTGTACAATGATATAGAGACCACTTACTGTACAATGATATAGTGACCACTTACTGTACAATGATATAGAGACCACTGACTGTACAATGATATAGAGACCACTGCCTGTACAATGATATAGAGATCACTGACTGTACAATGATATAGAGATCACTGACTGTACAATATGATATAGTGACCACTTACTGTACAATGATATAGAGACCACTGACTGTACAATGATAAAGAGACCACTGACTGTACTCATTTTATATAGAGATCACTGACTGTACAATGATATAGAGTTCACTGACTGTACAATGATATAGTGACCACTTACTGTACAATGATATAGTGACCACTTACTGTACAATGATATAGAGACCACTTACTGTACAATGATATAGAGAGCACTTACTGTACAATGATATAGAGAGCACTGACTGTACAATGATATAGAGACCACTTACTGTACAATGATATAGAGACCACTTAATGTACAATGATATAGAGATCACTGACTGTACAATGATATAGAGACCACTGACTGTACAATGATATAGAGTTCACTGACTGTACAATGATATAGTGACCACTTACTGTACAATGATATAGAGATCACTTACTGTACAATGATATAGAGACCACTTACTGTACAATGATATAGAGACCACTGACTGTACAATGATATAGTGACCACTTACTGTACAATGATATAGTGACTACTTACTGTACAATGATATAGTGACCACTTACTGTACAATGATATAGTGACCACTTACTGTACAATGATATAGAGATCACTGACTGTACAATGATATAGAGACCACTGACTGTACAATGATATAGAGATCACTTACTGTACAATGATATAGAGACCACTTACTGTACAATGATATAGAGACCACTGACTGTACAATGATATAGAGATCACTGACTGTACAATGATATAGAGACTACTTACTGTACAATGATATAGAGACCACTTACTGTACAATGATATAGAGATCACTGACTGTACAATGATATAGAGTTCACTGACTGTACAATGATATAGTGACCACTTACTGTACAATGATATAGTGACCACTTACTGTACAATGATATAGAGACCACTTACTGTACAATGATATAGAGAGCACTTACTGTACAATGATATAGAGAGCACTGACTGTACAATGATATAGAGACCACTTACTGTACAATGATATAGAGACCACTTACTGTACAATGATATAGAGATCACTGACTGTACAATGATATAGAGACCACTGACTGTACAATGATATAGAGTTCACTGACTGTACAATGATATAGTGACCACTTACTGTACAATGATATAGAGATCACTTACTGTACAATGATATAGAGACCACTTACTGTACAATGATATAGAGACCACTGACTGTACAATGATATAGAGACCACTGACTGTACAATGATATAGTGACCACTTACTGTACAATGATATAGTGACTACTTACTGTACAATGATATAGTGACCACTTACTGTACAATGATATAGTGACCACTTACTGTACAATGATATAGAGATCACTGACTGTACAATGATATAGAGACCACTGACTGTACAATGATATAGAGATCACTGACTGTACAATGATATAGTGACCACTTACTGTACAATGATATAGAGACCACTTACTGTACAATGATATAGAGACCACTTACTGTACAATGATATAGAGACCACTTACTGTACAATGATATAGTGACCACTTACTGTACAATGATATAGTGACCACTTACTGTACAATGATATAGTGACCACTTACTGTACAATGATATAGAGACCACTGACTGTACAATGATATAGTGACCACTTACTGTACAATGATATAGAGACCACTGACTGTACAATGATATAGTGACCACTTACTGTACAATGATATAGTGACCACTTACTGTACAATGATATAGAGATCACTGACTGTACAATGATATAGAGACCACTGACTGTACAATGGTATAGAGACCACTTACTGTACAATGATATAGAGAGCACTGACTGTACAATGATATAGTGACCACTGACTGTACAATGATATAGTGACTACTGACTGTACAATGATATAGTGACCACTGACTGTACAATGATATAGAGACCACTGACTGTACAATGATATAGAGACCACTGACTGTACAATGATATAGTGACCACGTACTGTACAATGATATAGAGACCACTGACTGTACAATGATATAGTGACCACTTACTGTACAATGATATAGTGACCACTGACTGTACAATGATATAGTGACCACTGACTGTACAATGATATAGAGACCACTGACTGTACAATGATATAGTGACTACTGACTGTACAATGATATAGTGACCACTGACTGTACAATGATATAGAGATCACTGACTGTACAATGATATAGAGATCACTGACTGTACAATATGATATAGTGACCACTTACTGTACAATGATATAGAGACCACTGACTGTACAATGATAAAGAGACCACTGACTGTACAATGATATAGAGATCACTGACTGTACAATGATATAGAGTTCACTGACTGTACAATGATATAGTGACCACTTACTGTACAATGATATAGTGACCACTTACTGTACAATGATATAGAGACCACTTACTGTACAATGATATAGAGAGCACTTACTGTACAATGATATAGAGAGCACTGACTGTACAATGATATAGAGACCACTTACTGTACAATGATATAGAGACCACTTACTGTACAATGATATAGAGATCACTGACTGTACAATGATATAGAGACCACTGACTGTACAATGATATAGAGTTCACTGACTGTACAATGATATAGTGACCACTTACTGTACAATGATATAGAGATCACTTACTGTACAATGATATAGAGACCACTTACTGTACAATGATATAGAGACCACTGACTGTACAATGATATAGAGACCACTGACTGTACAATGATATAGTGACCACTTACTGTACAATGATATAGTGACTACTTACTGTACAATGATATAGTGACCACTTACTGTACAATGATATAGTGACCACTTACTGTACAATGATATAGAGATCACTGACTGTACAATGATATAGAGACCACTGACTGTACAATGATATAGAGATCACTGACTGTACAATGATATAGTGACCACTTACTGTACAATGATATAGAGACCACTTACTGTACAATGATATAGAGACCACTTACTGTACAATGATATAGAGACCACTGACTGTACAATGATATAGAGATCACTGACTGTACAATGATATAGAGACTACTTACTGTACAATGATATAGAGACCACTTACTGTACAATGATATAGAGATCACTGACTGTACAATGATATAGATATCACTGACTGTACAATGATACAGTGACCACTGACTGTACAATGATATAGAGATCACTGACTGTACAATGATATAGAGATCACTTACTGTACAATGATATAGAGACCACTGACTGTACAATGATATATAGACCACTTACTGTACAATGATATAGAGACCACTTACTGTACAATGATATAGAGACCACGTACTGTACAATGATATAGAGACCACTGACTGTACAATGATACAGTGACCACTGACTGTACAATGATATAGAGATCACTGACTGTACAATGATATAGAGATCACTTACTGTACAATGATATAGTGACCACTTACTGTACAATGATATATAGACCACTTACTGTACAATGATATAGAGACCACTTACTGTACAATGATATAGAGACCACTGACTGTACAATGATATAGAGACCACTGCCTGTACAATGATATAGTGACCACTTACTGTACAATGATATAGTGACCACTTACTGTACAATGATATAGAGATCACTGACTGTACAATGATATAGAGACCACTGACTGTACAATGATATAGAGACCACTTACTGTACAATGATATAGAGAGCACTGACTGTACAATGATATAGTGACCACTGACTGTACAATGATATAGTGACCACTGAATGTACAATGATATAGAGACCACTGACTGTACAATGATATAGTGACTACTGACTGTACAATGATATAGTGACCACTGACTGTACAATGATATAGAGACCACTGACTGTACAATGATATAGAGACCACTGACTGTACAATGATATAGTGACCACGTACTGTACAATGATATAGAGACCACTGACTGTACAATGATATAGTGACCACTTACTGTACAATGATATAGTGACCACTGACTGTACAATGATATAGTGACCACTGACTGTACAATGATATAGAGACCACTGACTGTACAATGATATAGTGACTACTGACTGTACAATGATATAGTGACCACTGACTGTACAATGATATAGAGACCACTGACTGTACAATGATATAGTGACTACTGACTGTACAATGATATAGTGACCACTGACTGTACAATGATATAGTGACCACGTACTGTACAATGATATAGAGACCACTGACTGTACAATGATATAGAGAGCACTGACTGTACAATGATATAGAGACCACTGACTGTACAATGATATAGTGACCACTTACTGTACAATGATATAGAGATCACTGACTGTACAATGATATAGTGACCACGTACTGTACAATGATATAGAGACCACTGACTGTACAATGATATAGAGACCACTGACTGTACAATGATAAAGTGACCACGTACTGTACAATGATATAGAGACCACTGACTGTACAATGATATAGTGACCACTTACTGTACAATGATATAGTGACCACTGACTGTACAATGATATAGTGACCACTGACTGTACAATGATATAGAGACCACTGACTGTACAATGATATAGTGACTACTGACTGTACAATGATATAGTGACCACTGACTGTACAATGATATAGAGACCACTGACTGTACAATGATATAGTGACTACTGACTGTACAATGATATAGTGACCACTGACTGTACAATGATATAGTGACCACGTACTGTACAATGATATAGAGACCACTGACTGTACAATGATATAGAGAGCACTGACTGTACAATGATATAGAGACCACTGACTGTACAATGATATAGTGACCACTTACTGTACAATGATATAGAGATCACTGACTGTACAATGATATAGTGACCACGTACTGTACAATGATATAGAGACCACTGACTGTACAATGATATAGAGAGCACTGACTGTACAATGATATAGTGACTACTGACTGTACAATGATATAGTGACCACTGACTGTACAATGATATAGTGACCACTTACTGTACAATGATATAGTGACCACTGACTGTACAATGATATAGAGACCACTGACTGTACAATGATATAGAGAGCACTGACTGTACAATGATATAGTGACTACTGACTGTACAATGATATAGTGACCACTGACTGTACAATGATATAGTGACCACTTACTGTACAATGATATAGTGACCACGTACTGTACAATGATATAGAGACCACTGACTGTACAATGATATAGAGAGCACTGACTGTATAAATAACATATTTATAGGTGTCTATAAATAACATCAATATATGTGTCTTCAGTAAAAACTTATATAAATTGAACATTTTTGGGGGGTCTGTAATCAAGTTTTGAATTAGCGGGTGTGCAAATCACATAGGCATACTCATCTGAAAAATAAATAGGAAGTGGTTTATATAAATTTAATATTTTATCATAATTATTTCCCTTTCAAACCTCAGGAAGAGTTATCTTTCTTAGTTTCTGACAGCTAGCTGAATTCATGCAGTGACAGATGTTTTTCTCCAATAGTTATCCTCAGTTTCTTCCCTAAACCATGATCGACATATACTGGCGAAAGCAATTTTATTGATCAAGTTTCGACCTTTATAGATTGAACGTTATTAAGAATTTTTGAAATCATAAAAAAGATAAGTAAAAACTTGTTTCTATTGATTTTGGTTAATAATATTTGAAACTGAGTGTAATTGAAGTCATTATTTGAAAATAGAGGAACTTTATAAGAGAAACACATATGTTTGCAACATCATCTTATCTAATTCCTAGAATTTAATCAAAATATTTTTCAAAACACATTGGTAAAAATATATTACTTAAAAAAAAACGGAATTAACTAATGTAAGATTCATAAACATGATGTCCAACCATCACTCAACAGAGAAAACATTGTCTTTTAGTCTGCAAGAGTTGTCTACCTTCCCTTATCTGAATTTTGGCTTCTGGTTGAAAAGAAAGCAAGTTAATTGGCTGCAAAAAACAAATATATGTTAAGGTGAAGAAAACATGATTAAAGTCTGAAAAAGAAATTTGTCCTGTAAATGCTACAGTGTCCTGTGCTGCTAAAAAATACACCCTGCTAAATCAATAAATAACATGGTAGACAGGAAAACTTGTCGACATAAACAGATGAATGACATCAGTCACCCAAACCTTCTTACAGGTAGTATCTGAATCATTACGGTTTTAAACTGTTGATTGAAAAACACATAAAACAGTTGAATCAAATAATGGTATAGAACTGTAGATAAGGATTAGGGTCCTGAAAGTATTATCGACTCCCAACTAGACCTGTCCTATGTATATAGAACTTAGTTTCCTAATTCTGAAATAAGTCCAGAAATTTTCAGTATGGCTTTTTGAGGTTTGAAATTCCATATCCCTATACCTTGCTGTTAGCTCAAAGGCTAGGATTAATTTCATTGATCAAGTTAATTTAATACATATTAAGATTATTCATGCTTTTAATTGAAAGCAATTGCTAAAAATGTTTGTGACATTGTCATATTATGGATCCTCCACATGAAAAATTTACAAATATATATGGGCCAGTATATAAAAAAGTCAATAATTTAAATATATATAAGGAAAAGTCAATAATTTAAATATATATATATGGAAAAGTCAATAATGTAAATATATATATATGGAAAAGTCAATAATGTAAATATATATATATGGAAAAGTCAATAATGTAAATATATATAAGGAAAAGTCAATAATGTAAATATATATATATGGAAAGGTCAATAATGTAAATATATATATATATGGAAAAGTCAATAATGTAATATATATTGACCAGTATCGAAAAATTTATCATTTAAGATTGGCCAATAGATGGAAAGTCAATAAGGTGATATAATTTTTATCTATGGTATCTTTGAGTCAATAAGGTAGTATATCTGTGTAGTGTAGTTTTATCTGTGGTATCTTATATGTTGAGATTCACTATTGGGATGACAGTGACAAACCAATGACACAATGACCTACATAACTGTTATTAACAACACAATAATTGTGTATACAAAAGAGTATCACAAGGACACACTGATAATGCTTTATCACATACTGACCCAGATCTATAAAGTCACACCTGAAAATATGTCACCTGTACATCAATAAGCACCAAATATACAGGATTTTTTTTATGTTGAATTTTTAAGTATAGAAAATGAAATCAAGGTTTTATCTGAACTAATAAATATATTTTTCACATGTACATTTAAAAAAGTAAATATTACTTAAATCTGATTAGAATAAATAGAACAATATGAATTTAATGAATTCTGCAATATTTTTAAGTAAATTGTCATCTGGAGTTTTAGAAACAAAATGATTTTTCTGACAAATTACAAGTATCAAAAACCTGGGAAGTAATAACAACTCTTGATCTTTCTCATAATATAAAGTAAAATGTCTCCCAAAATAAAACTTCTTCAAAATGAAACTGGAGTTACCTCCCTTCTAGCACTATATGGACCATTACAAACCAACCTTTGCCAAAATGATTTACGTTGCTTTGGAATTCGTAGAACACTGGTGCTCATCACACGATGAAAACCAGTCCCTGAGACTGGAACGTCATCATAATCACACTTATCCATTTTTCTGGGATTGTTCTTTGTCAGAATGGAATGTTAACAGTCAAAAATACCACAGCACTGTTTCAACATGGATCTATGCCACTTTAAATCATAATGCTTAAAAAAAAAAAATTACAACAATAGACTTACAGCCATTATGTACCTACAGAAGTAGGACTATTTATAATGTACGTAGTCACCTAATCTATCCCACTAGATATGTACGGTATGATTAGATAATCTACTCTGCCAGGTCTCACTGTTATTTCTCCACCATTCAGTCTCTAGTCTCCAGTAACATCATCGTACATTCACCACAGGGAAATAGTCCATCTAGAATAACCACAGGAAAATAATCCTTCCAGAAATACTACAAACAGGAGAAGAAATCCTTCCGTAAATCGTATGGTATCCCTACATATGTCCTTTCATTCTACATACATGTTGTACAATGGTTTCTGTTATCAGTGTAGATTTCTGTTCAGATGTGGCCGATTGTCAATCTTTCACTATTTCATACGAAGAAGTCACTTCTAATTCTCCTTGGAATTTCTTGATAATCCAACTTTTTGACAATATTCCAAAATAATGGCAATTCGAACGTATTATATTCCGAAAATAATCCACAACTGTTTAGTGTAATCCTTTGGATATATATATCTGGCAATGATATCTCTTCCAATAAACTGAATGAAATTTTCTTTTTTTTGTTTCAATCAGTACTGCAAATGATGACAAAATCATCTATAGATCCGGATATTTAATT